>NC_133329.1:406101544-406401544 GCF_042186555.1 Aquarana catesbeiana
TGAGTTGGGAGGGGAGATTTGGGAAGGGAGAGGATTTGAGTTGGGAGGGGAGATTTGGGGAGGGAGTAGGATTTGAGTTGGGAGGGGGGATTTGGGGAGGGAGAGGATTTGAGTTGGGAGGGGGGATTTGGGAAGGGAGAAGATCTGAGTTGGGAGAGGGGATTTGGGAAGGGAGAAGATTTGAGTTGGGAGGGGAGATTTGGGAAGGGAGAGGATTTGAGTTGGGAGGGGAGATTTGGGGAGGGAGAGGATTTGAGTTGGGAGGGGGGATTTGGGAAGGGAGAGGATTTGAGTTGGGAGGGGAGATTTGGGGAGGGAGAGGATTTGAGTTGGGAGGGGGGATTTGGGAAGGCAGAAGATTTGAGTTGGGAGGGGAGATTTGGGAAGGGAGAGGATTTGAGTTGGGAGGGGAGATTTGGGGAGGGAGTGGATTTGAGTTGGGAGGGGGGATTTGGGGAGGGAGAAGATTTTAGTGGGGAGGGGAGATTTGGGAAGGGAGAGGATTTGAGTTGGGAGGGGAGATTTGAGAAGGGAGAGGATTTGAGTTGGGAGGGGAGATTTGGGGAGGGAGAGGATTTGAGTTGGGAGGGGGGATTTGGGAAGGCAGAAGATTTGAGTTGGGAGGGGAGATTTGGGAAGGGAGAGGATTTGAGTTGGGAGGGGAGATTTGGGGAAGGAGTGGATTTGAGTTGGGAGGGGGGATTTGGGGAGGGAGAGGATTTGAGTTGGGAGGGGGGATTTGGGAAGGGAGAAGATCTGAGTTGGGAGAGGGGATTTGGGAAGGGGGAGATTTGAGTTGGGAGGGGAGATTTGGGAAGGGAGAGGATTTGAGTTGGGAGGGGAGATTTGGGGAGGGAGAGGATTTGAGTTGGGAGGGGGGATTTGGGGAGGGAGAGGATTTGAGTTGGGAGAGGGGATTTGGGAAGGCAGAAGATTTGAGTTGGGAGGGGGGATTTGGGAAGGGAGAAGATTTGAGTTGGGAGGGGAGATTTGGGAAGGGAGAGGATTTGAGTTGGGAGGGGGGATTTGGGAAGGGAGTGGATTTGAGTTGGGAGGGGGGATTTGGGGAGGGAGAGGATTTGAGTTGGGAGGGGGGATTTGGGGAGGGAGAGGATTTGAGTTGTGAGGGGAGATTTGGGGAGGGAGAGGATTTGAGTTGGGAGGGGGGATTTGGGGAGGGAGAGGATTTGAGTTGGGAGGGGGGATTTGGGAAGGCAGAAGATTTGAGTTGGGAGGGGGGATTTGGGAAGGGAGAAGATTTGAGTTGGGAGGGGAGATTTGGGAAGGGAGAGGATTTGAGTTGGGAGGGGAGATTTGGGGAGGGAGTGGATTTGAGTTGGGAGGGGTGATTTGGGGAGGGAGAGGATTTGAGTTGGGAGGGGGGATTTGGGAAGGGAGAAGATTTGAGTTGGGAGGGGGGATTTGGGAAGGGAGAGATTTGAGTTGGGAGGGGAGATTTGGGAAGGGAGAGGATTTGAGTTGGGAGGGGAGATTTGGGAAGGGAGAGGATTTGAGTTAGGAGGGGGATTTGGGGAGGGAGTGGATTTGATTTGGGAGGGGGGATTTGGGAAGGGAGTGGATTTGAGTTGGGAGGGGGGGGATTTGGGGAGGGAGAGGATTTGAGTTGGGAGGGGGGATTTGGGGAGGGAGAGGATTTGAGTTGGGGGGGTTTGGGAAGGGAGATGATTTGAGTTCGGAGGGGGGATTTGGGAAGGGAGAGGATTTGAGTTGGGAGGGGAGATTTGGGGAGGGAGAGGATTTGAGTTGGGAGGGGGGATTTGGGAAGGGAGAGGATTTGAGTTGGGAGGGGAGATTTGGGGAGGGAGAGGATTTGAGTTGGGAGGGGGGATTTGGGAAGGCAGAAGATTTGAGTTGGGAGGGGAGATTTGGGAAGGGAGAGGATTTGAGTTGGGAGGGGAGATTTGGGGAGGTAGTGGATTTGAGTTGGGAGGGGGGATTTGGGGAGGGAGAAGATCTGAGTTGGGAGAGGGGATTTGGGAAGGGAGAAGATTTGAGTTGGGAGGGGAGATTTGGGAAGGGAGAGGATTTGAGTTGGGAGGGGAGATTTGGGGAGGGAGAGGATTTGAGTTGGGAGGGGGGATTTGGGAAGGGAGAGGATTTGAGTTGGGAGGGAGATTTGGGGAGGAAGAGGATTTGAGTTGGGAGGGGGGATTTGGGAAGGCAGAAGATTTGATTTGGGAGGGGAGATTTGGGAATGGAGAGGATTTGAGTTGGGAGGGGAGATTTGGGGAGGGAGTGGATTTGAGTTGGGAGGGGGGATTTGGGGAGGGAGAAGATTTAGTGGGGAGGGGAGATTTGGGAAGGGAGAGGATTTGAGTTGGGAGGGGAGATTTGAGAAGGGAGAGGATTTGAGTTGGGAGGGGAGATTTGGGAGGGAGAGGATTTGAGTTGGGAGGGGGGATTTGGGAAGGCAGAAGATTTGAGTTGGGAGGAGGGATTTCGGAAGGGAGAAGATTTGAGTTGGGAGGGGAGATTTGGGAAGGGAGAGGATTTGAGTTGGGAGGGGGGATTTGGGAAGGGAGTGGATTTGAGTTGGGAGGGGGGATTTGGGGAGGGAGAGGATTTGAGTTGGGAGGGGAGATTTGGGGAGGGAGAGGATTTGAGTTGGGAGGGGGGATTTGGGGAGGGAGAGGATTTGAGTTGGGAGGGGGGATTTGGGAAGGCAGAAGATTTGAGTTGGGAGGGGGGATTTGGGAAGGGAGAAGATTTGAGTTGGGAGGGGAGATTTGGGAAGGGAGAGGATTTGAGTTGGGAGGGGAGATTTGGGGAGGGAGTGGATTTGAGTTGGGAGGGGTGATTTGGGGAGGGAGAGGATTTGAGTTGGGAGGGGGGATTTGGGAAGGGAGAAGATTTGAGTTGGGAGGGGGGATTTGGGAAGGGAGAAGATTTGAGTTGGGAGGGGAGATTTGGGAAGGGAGAGGATTTGAGTTGGGAGGGGAGATTTGGGAAGGGAGAGGATTTGAGTTAGGAGGGGGATTTGGGGAGGGAGTGGATTTGATTTGGGAGGGGGGATTTGGGAAGGAGTGGATTTGAGTTGGGAGGGGGGGATTTGGGGAGATAGAGGATTTGATTTGGGAGGGGGGATTTGGGGGAGGGAGAGGATTTGAGTTGGGGGGTTTGGGAAGGGAGAAGATTTGAGTTCGGAGGGGGGATTTGGGGAGGGGGAGGATTTGAGTTGGGAGGGGGGATTTCGGGAGGGAGAGGTTTTGAGTTGGAAGGGGGGATTTGGGGAGGGAGAAGATTTGAGTTGGGAGGGGAGATTTGGGAAGGGAGAGGATTTGAGTTGGGAGGGGAGATTTGGGAAGGGAGAGGATTTGAGTTGGGAGGGGAGATTTGGGGAGGGAGAGGATTTAAGTTGGGAGGGGGGATTTGGGAAGGGAGAAGATTTGAGTCAGGAGGGGGGAGTTGGGAAGGGAGTGGATTTGAGTTGGGAGGGGGGAGTTGGGGAGGGAGTGGATTTGATTTGGGAGGGGGGATTTGGGAAGGCAGAAGATTTGAGTTGGGAGGGGGGATTTGGGAAGGGAGAAGATTTGAGTTGGGAGGGGAGATTTGGGGAGGAAGAGGATTTGAGTTGGGAGGGGAGATTTGGGAAGGCAGAAGATTTGAGTTGGGAGGGGAGATTTGGGGAGGGAGAGGATTTGAGTTGGGAGGGGAGATTTGGGGAGGGAATGGATTTGAGTTGGGAGAAGGGATTTGGGGAGGGAGAAGATTTTAGTGGGGAGGGGAGATTTGGGAAGGGAGAGGATTTGAGTTGGGAGGGGAGATTTGAGAAGGGAGAGGATTTGAGTTGGGAGGGGAGATTTGGGGAGGGAGAGGATTTGAGTTGGGAGGGGGGATTTGGGAAGGCAGAAGATTTGAGTTGGGAGGGGAGATTTGGGAAGGGAGAGGATTTGAGTTGGGAGGGGAGATTTGGGGAGGGAGTGGATTTGAGTTGGGAGGGGGGATTTGGGGAGGGAGAGGATTTGAGTTGGGAGGGGGGATTTGGGAAGGGAGAAGATCTGAGTTGGGAGAGGGGATTTGGGAAGGGAGAAGATTTGAGTTGGTAGAGGATTTGAGTTGGGAGGGGAGATTTGGGGAGGGAGAGGATTTGAGTTGGGAGGGGGGATTTGGGAAGGGAGAGGATTTGAGTTGGGAGCGGAGATTTGGGGAGGGAGAGGATTTGAGTTGGGAGGGGGGATTTGGGAAGGCAGAAGATTTGAGTTGGGAGGGGAGATTTGGGAAGGGAGAGGATTTGAGTTGGGAGGGGAGATTTGGGGAGGGAGTGGATTTGAGTTGGGAGGGGGGATTTGGGGAGGGAGAAGATTTTAGTGGGGAGGGGAGATTTGGGAAGGGAGAGGATTTGAGTTGGGAGGGGAGATTTGAGAAGGGAGAGGATTTGAGTTGGGAGGGGAGATTTGGGGAGGGAGAGGATTTGAGTTGGGAGGGGGGATTTGGGAAGGCAGAAGATTTGAGTTGGGAGGGGAGATTTGGGAAGGGAGAGGATTTGAGTTGGGAGGGGAGATTTGGGGAGGGAGTGGATTTGAGTTGGGAGGGGGGATTTGGGAAGGGAGAAGATCTGAGTTGGGAGAGGGGATTTGGGAAGGGAGAAGATTTGAGTTGGGAGGGGAGATTTGGGAAGGGAGAGGATTTGAGTTGGGAGGGGAGATTTGGGGAGGGAGAGGATTTGAGTTGGGAGGGGGGATTTGGGGAGGGAGAGGATTTGAGTTGGGAGGGGGGATTTGGGAAGGCAGAAGATTTGAGTTGGGAGGGGGGATTTGGAAAGGGAGAAGATTTGAGTTGGGAGGGGAGATTTGGGAAGGGAGAGGATTTGAGTTGGGAGGGGGGATTTGGGAAGGGAGTGGATTTGAGTTGGGAGGGGGGGATTTGGGGAGGGAGAGGATTTGAGTTGGGAGGGGGGATTTGGGGAGGGAGAGGATTTGAGTTGGGAGGGGAGATTTGGGGAGGGAGAGGATTTGAGTTGGGAGGGGGGATTTGGGGAGGGAGAGGATTTGAGTTGGGAGGGGAGATTTGGGAAGGGAGAGGATTTGAGTTGGGAGGGGAGATTTGTGGAGGGAGTGGATTTGAGTTGGGAGGGGTGATTTGGGGAGGGAGAGGATTTGAGTTGGGAGGGGGGATTTGGGAAGGGAGAAGATTTGAGTTGGGAGGGGGGATTTGGGAAGGGAGAAGATTTGAGTTGGGAGGGGAGATTTGGGAAGGGAGAGGATTTGAGTTGGGAGGGGAGATTTGGGAAGGGAGAGGATTTGAGTTAGGAGGGGGATTTGGGGAGGGAGTGGATTTGATTTGGGAGGGGGGATTTGGGAAGGGAGTGGATTTGAGTTGGGTGGGGGGGGATTTGGGGAGGGAGAGGATTTGAGTTGGGAGGGGGGATTTGGGGAGGGAGAGGATTTGAGTTGGGGGGGTTTGGGAAGGGAGATGATTTGAGTTCGGAGGGGGGATTTGGGAGGGGAGAGGATTTGAGTTGGGAGGGGAGATTTGGGGAGGGAGAGGATTTGAGTTGGGAGGGGGGATTTGGGGAGGGAGAGGATTTGAGTTGGGGGGTTTGGGAAGGGAGAAGATTTGAGTTCGGAGGGGGGATTTGGGGAGGGGGAGGATTTGAGTTGGGAGGGGGGATTTGGGGAGGGAGAGGTTTTGAGTTGGAAGGGGGGATTTGGGGAGGGAGAAGATTTGAGTTGGGAGGGGAGATTTGGGAAGGGAGAGTATTTGAGTTGGGAGGGGAGATTTGGGAAGGGAGAGGATTTGAGTTGGGAGGGGAGATTTGGGGAGGGAGAGGATTTAAGTTGGGAGGGGGGATTTGGGAAGGGAGAAGATTTGAGTCGGGAGGGGGGAGTTGGGAAGGGAGTGGATTTGAGTTGGGAGGGGGGAGTTGGGGAGGGAGTGGATTTGATTTGGGAGGGGGGGATTTGGGAAGGCAGAAGATTTGAGTTGGGAGGGGGGATTTGGGAAGGGAGAAGATTTGAGTTGGGAGGGGAGATTTGGGGAGGAAGAGGATTTGAGTTGGGAGGGGAGATTTGGGAAGGCAGAAGATTTGAGTTGGGAGGGGAGATTTGGGGAGGGAGAGGATTTGAGTTGGGAGGGGAGATTTGGGGAGGTAATGGATTTGAGTTGGGAGGGGGGATTTGGGGAGGGAGAAGATTTTAGTGGGGAGGGGAGATTTGGGAAGGGAGAGGATTTGAGTTGGGAGGGGAGATTTGAGAAGGGAGAGGATTTGAGTTGGGAGGGGAGATTTGGGGAGGGAGAGGATTTGAGTTGGGAGGGGGGATTTGGGAAGGCAGAAGATTTGAGTTGGGAGGGGAGATTTGGGAAGGGAGAGGATTTGAGTTGGGAGGGGAGATTTGGGGAGGGAGTGGATTTGAGTTGGGAGGGGGGATTTGGGGAGGGAGAGGATTTGAGTTGGGAGGGGGGATTTGGGAAGGGAGAAGATCTGAGTTGGGAGAGGGGATTTGGGAAGGGAGAAGATTTGAGTTGGGAGGGGAGATTTGGGAAGGGAGAGGATTTGAGTTGGGAGGGGAGATTTGGGGAGGGAGAGGATTTGAGTTGGGAGGGGGGATTTGGGAAGGGAGAGGATTTGAGTTGGGAGGGGAGATTTGGTAAGGGAGAGGATTTGAGTTGGGAGGGGGGATTTGGGAAGGCAGAAGATTTGAGTTGGGAGGGGAGATTTGGGAAGGGAGAGGATTTGAGTTGGGAGGGGAGATTTGGGAGGGAGTGGATTTGAGTTGGGAGGGGGGATTTGGGGGGGGAGAAGATTTTAGTGGGGAGGGGAGATTTGGGAAGGGAGAGGATTTGAGTTGGGAGGGGAGATTTGAGAAGGGAGAGGATTTGAGTTGGGAGGGGAGATTTGGGGAGTGAGAGGATTTGAGTTGGGAGGGGGGATTTGGGAAGGCAGAAGATTTGAGTTGGGAGGGGAGATTTGGGAAGGGAGAGGATTTGAGTTGGGAGGGGAGATTTGGGGAGGGAGTGGATTTGAGTTGGGAGGGGGGATTTGGGGAGGGAGAGGATTTGAGTTGGGAGGGGGGACTTGGGAAGGGAGAAGATCTGAGTTGGGAGAGGGGATTTGGGAAGGGAGAAGATTTGAGTTGGGAGGGGAGATTTGGGAAGGGAGAGGATTTGAGTTGGGAGGGGAGATTTGGGGAGGGAGAGGATTTGAGTTGGGAGGGGGGATTTGGGGAGGGAGAGGATTTGAGTTGGGAGGGGGGATTTGGGAAGGCAGAAGATTTGAGTTGGGAGGGGGGATTTGGAAAGGGAGAAGATTTGAGTTGGGAGGGGAGATTTGGGAAGGGAGAGGATTTGAGTTGGGAGGGGGGATTTGGGAAGGGAGTGGATTTGAGTTGGGAGGGGGGGATTTGGGGAGGGAGAGGATTTGAGTTGGGAGGGGGGATTTGGGGAGGGAGAGGATTTGAGTTGGGAGGGGAGATTTGGGGAGGGAGAGGATTAGAGTTGGGAGGGGGGATTTGGGGAGGGAGAGGATTTGAGTTGGGAGGGGGGATTTGGGAAGGCAGAAGATTTGAGTTGGGAGGGGGGATTTGGGAAGGGAGAAGATTTGAGTTGGGAGGGGAGATTTGGGAAGGGAGAGGATTTGAGTTGGGAGGGGAGATTTGGGGAGGGAGTGGATTTGAGTTGGGAGGGGTGATTTGGGGAGGGAGAGGATTTGAGTTGGGAGGGGGGATTTGGGAAGGGAGAAGATTTGAGTTGGGAGGGGGGATTTGGGAAGGGAGAAGATTTGAGTTGGGAGGGGAGATTTGGGAAGGGAGAGGATTTGAGTTGGGAGGGGAGATTTGGGAAGGGAGAGGATTTGAGTTAGGAGGGGGATTTGGGGAGGGAGTGGATTTGATTTGGGAGGGGGGATTTGGGAAGGGAGTGGATTTGAGTTGGGTGGGGGGGATTTGGGGAGGGAGAGGATTTGAGTTGGGAGGGGGGATTTGGGGAGGGAGAGGATTTGAGTTGGGGGGGTTTGGGAAGGGAGATGATTTGAGTTCGGAGGGGGGATTTGGGAAGGGAGAGGATTTGAGTTGGGAGGGGAGATTTGGGGAGGGAGAGGATTTGAGTTGGGAGGGGGGATTTGGGAAGGGAGAGGATTTGAGTTGGGAGGGGAGATTTGGGGAGGGAGAGGATTTGAGTTGGGAGGGGGGATTTGGGAAGGCAGAAGATTTGAGTTGGGAGGGGAGATTTGGGAAGGGAGAGGATTTGAGTTGGGAGGGGAGATTTGGGGAGGGAGTGGATTTGAGTTGGGAGGGGGGATTTGGGAAGGGAGAAGATCTGAGTTGGGAGAGGGGATTTGGGAAGGGAGAAGATTTGAGTTGGGAGGGGGGATTTGGGAAGGGAGAAGATTTGAGTTGGGAGGGGAGATTTGGGAAGGGAGAGGATTTGAGTTGGGAGGGGAGATTTGGGAAGGGAGAGGATTTGAGTTAGGAGGGGGATTTGGGGAGGGAGTGGATTTGATTTGGGAGGGGGGATTTGGGAAGGGAGTGGATTTGAGTTGGGTGGGGGGGATTTGGGGAGGGAGAGGATTTGAGTTGGGAGGGGGGATTTGGGGAGGGAGAGGATTTGAGTTGGGGGGGTTTGGGAAGGGAGATGATTTGAGTTCGGAGGGGGGATTTGGGAAGGGAGAGGATTTGAGTTGGGAGGGGAGATTTGGGGAGGGAGAGGATTTGAGTTGGGAGGGGGGATTTGGGAAGGGAGAGGATTTGAGTTGGGAGGGGGGATTTGGGAAGGCAGAAGATTTGAGTTGGGAGGGGAGATTTGGGAAGGGAGAGGATTTGAGTTGGGAGGGGAGATTTGGGGAGGGAGTGGATTTGAGTTGGGAGGGGGGATTTGGGAAGGGAGAAGATCTGAGTTGGGAGAGGGGATTTGGGAAGGGAGAAGATTTGAGTTGGGAGGGGAGATTTGGGAAGGGAGAGGATTTGAGTTGGGAGGGGAGATTTGGGGAGGGAGAGGATTTGAGTTGGGAGGGGGGATTTGGGGAGGGAGAGGATTTGAGTTGGGAGGGGGGATTTGGGAAGGCAGAAGATTTGAGTTGGGAGGGGGGATTTGGAAAGGGAGAAGATTTGAGTTGGGAGGGGAGATTTGGGAAGGGAGAGGATTTGAGTTGGGAGGGGGGATTTGGGAAGGGAGTGGATTTGAGTTGGGAGGGGGGGATTTGGGGAGGGAGAGGATTTGAGTTGGGAGGGGGGATTTGGGGAGGGAGAGGATTTGAGTTGGGAGGGGAGATTTGGGGAGGGAGAGGATTTGAGTTGGGAGGGGGGATTTGGGGAGGGAGAGGATTTGAGTTGGGAGGGGAGATTTGGGAAGGAGAGGATTTGAGTTGGGAGGGGAGATTTGTGGAGGGAGTGGATTTGAGTTGGGAGGGGTGATGTGGGGAGGGAGAGGATTTGAGTTGGGAGGGGGGATTTGGGAAGGGAGAAGATTTGAGTTGGGAGGGGGGATTTGGGAAGGGAGAAGATTTGAGTTGGGAGGGGAGATTTGGGAAGGGAGAGGATTTGAGTTGGGAGGGGAGATTTGGGAAGGGAGAGGATTTGAGTTAGGAGGGGGATTTGGGGAGGGAGTGGATTTGATTTGGGAGGGGGGATTTGGGAAGG
This sequence comes from Aquarana catesbeiana, assembly GCF_042186555.1. Taxonomy (NCBI): domain Eukaryota; kingdom Metazoa; phylum Chordata; class Amphibia; order Anura; family Ranidae; genus Aquarana; species Aquarana catesbeiana. The sequence goes on from NC_133329.1 coordinate 406,111,138, forward strand.
GAGTGGATTTGAGTTGGGTGGGGGGGATTTGGGGAGGGAGAGGATTTGAGTTGGGAGGGGGGATTTGGGGAGGGAGAGGATTTGAGTTGGGGGGGGTTTGGGAAGGGAGATGATTTGAGTTCGGAGGGGGGATTTGGGAGGGGAGAGGATTTGAGTTGGGAGGGGAGATTTGGGGAGGGAGAGGATTTGAGTTGGGAGGGGGGATTTGGGGAGGGAGAGGATTTGAGTTGGGGGGTTTGGGAAGGGAGAAGATTTGAGTTCGGAGGGGGGATTTGGGGAGGGGGAGGATTTGAGTTGGGAGGGGGGATTTGGGGAGGGAGAGGTTTTGAGTTGGAAGGGGGGATTTGGGGAGGGAGAAGATTTGAGTTGGGAGGGGAGATTTGGGAAGGGAGAGTATTTGAGTTGGGAGGGGAGATTTGGGAAGGGAGAGGATTTGAGTTGGGAGGGGAGATTTGGGGAGGGAGAGGATTTAAGTTGGGAGGGGGGATTTGGGAAGGGAGAAGATTTGAGTCGGGAGGGGGGAGTTGGGAAGGGAGTGGATTTGAGTTGGGAGGGGGGAGTTGGGGAGGGAGTGGATTTGATTTGGGAGGGGGGGATTTGGGAAGGCAGAAGATTTGAGTTGGGAGGGGGGATTTGGGAAGGGAGAAGATTTGAGTTGGGAGGGGAGATTTGGGGAGGAAGAGGATTTGAGTTGGGAGGGGAGATTTGGGAAGGCAGAAGATTTGAGTTGGGAGGGGAGATTTGGGGAGGGAGAGGATTTGAGTTGGGAGGGGAGATTTGGGGAGGTAATGGATTTGAGTTGGGAGGGGGGATTTGGGGAGGGAGAAGATTTTAGTGGGGAGGGGAGATTTGGGAAGGGAGAGGATTTGAGTTGGGAGGGGAGATTTGAGAAGGGAGAGGATTTGAGTTGGGAGGGGAGATTTGGGGAGGGAGAGGATTTGAGTTGGGAGGGGGGATTTGGGAAGGCAGAAGATTTGAGTTGGGAGGGGAGATTTGGGAAGGGAGAGGATTTGAGTTGGGAGGGGAGATTTGGGGAGGGAGTGGATTTGAGTTGGGAGGGGGGATTTGGGGAGGGAGAGGATTTGAGTTGGGAGGGGGGATTTGGGAAGGGAGAAGATCTGAGTTGGGAGAGGGGATTTGGGAAGGGAGAAGATTTGAGTTGGGAGGGGAGATTTGGGAAGGGAGAGGATTTGAGTTGGGAGGGGAGATTTGGGGAGGGAGAGGATTTGAGTTGGGAGGGGGGATTTGGGAAGGGAGAGGATTTGAGTTGGGAGGGGAGATTTGGTAAGGGAGAGGATTTGAGTTGGGAGGGGGGATTTGGGAAGGCAGAAGATTTGAGTTGGGAGGGGAGATTTGGGAAGGGAGAGGATTTGAGTTGGGAGGGGAGATTTGGGAGGGAGTGGATTTGAGTTGGGAGGGGGGATTTGGGGAGGGAGAAGATTTTAGTGGGGAGGGGAGATTTGGGAAGGGAGAGGATTTGAGTTGGGAGGGGAGATTTGAGAAGGGAGAGGATTTGAGTTGGGAGGGGAGATTTGGGGAGTGAGAGGATTTGAGTTGGGAGGGGGATTTGGGAAGGCAGAAGATTTGAGTTGGGAGGGGAGATTTGGGAAGGGAGAGGATTTGAGTTGGGAGGGGAGATTTGGGGAGGGAGTGGATTTGAGTTGGGAGGGGGGATTTGGGGAGGGAGAGGATTTGAGTTGGGAGGGGGGACTTGGGAAGGGAGAAGATCTGAGTTGGGTGAGGGGATTTGGGAAGGGAGAAGATTTGAGTTGGGAGGGGAGATTTGGGAAGGGAGAGGATTTGAGTTGGGAGGGGAGATTTGGGAAGGGAGAGGATTTGAGTTGGGAGGGGGGATTTGGGGAGGGAGAGGATTTGAGTTGGGAGGGGGGATTTGGGAAGGCAGAAGATTTGAGTTGGAAGGGGGGATTTGGAAAGGGAGAAGATTTGAGTTGGGAGGGGAGATTTGGGAAGGGAGAGGATTTGAGTTGGGAGGGGGGATTTGGGAAGGGAGTGGATTTGAGTTGGGAGGGGGGGATTTGGGGAGGGAGAGGATTTGAGTTGGGAGGGGGGATTTGGGGAGGGAGAGGATTTGAGTTGGGAGGGGAGATTTGGGGAGGGAGAGGATTTGAGTTGGGAGGGGGGATTTGGGGAGGGAGAGGATTTGAGTTGGGAGGGGGGATTTGGGAAGGCAGAAGATTTGAGTTGGGAGGGGGGATTTGGGAAGGGAGAAGATTTGAGTTGGGAGGGGAGATTTGGGAAGGGAGAGGATTTGAGTTGGGAGGGGAGATTTGGGGAGGGAGTGGATTTGAGTTGGGAGGGGTGATTTGGGGAGGGAGAGGATTTGAGTTGGGAGGGGGGATTTGGGAAGGGAGAAGATTTGAGTTGGGAGGGGGGATTTGGGAAGGGAGAAGATTTGAGTTGGGAGGGGAGATTTGGGAAGGGAGAGGATTTGAGTTGGGAGGGGAGATTTGGGAAGGGAGAGGATTTGAGTTAGGAGGGGGATTTGGGGAGGGAGTGGATTTGATTTGGGAGGGGGGATTTGGGAAGGGAGTGGATTTGAGTTGGGTGGGGGGGATTTGGGGAGGGAGAGGATTTGAGTTGGGAGGGGGGATTTGGGGAGGGAGAGGATTTGAGTTGGGGGGGTTTGGGAAGGGAGATGATTTGAGTTCGGAGGGGGGATTTGGGAAGGGAGAGGATTTGAGTTGGGAGGGGAGATTTGGGGAGGGAGAGGATTTGAGTTGGGAGGGGGGATTTGGGAAGGGAGAGGATTTGAGTTGGGAGGGGAGATTTGGGGAGGGAGAGGATTTGAGTTGGGAGGGGGGATTTGGGAAGGCAGAAGATTTGAGTTGGGAGGGGAGATTTGGGAAGGGAGAGGATTTGAGTTGGGAGGGGAGATTTGGGGAGGGAGTGGATTTGAGTTGGGAGGGGGGATTTGGGGAGGGAGAAGATTTTAGTGGGGAGGGGAGATTTGGGAAGGGAGAGGATTTGAGTTGGGAGGGGAGATTTGAGAAGGGAGAGGATTTGAGTTGGGAGGGGAGATTTGGGGAGGGAGAGGATTTGAGTTGGGAGGGGGGATTTGGGAAGGCAGAAGATTTGAGTTGGGAGGGGAGATTTGGGAAGGGAGAGGATTTGAGTTGGGAGGGGAGATTTGGGGAGGGAGTGGATTTGAGTTGGGAGGGGGGATTTGGGGAGGGAGAGGATTTGAGTTGGGAGGGGGGATTTGGGAAGGGAGAAGATCTGAGTTGGGAGAGGGGATTTGGGAAGGGAGAAGATTTGAGTTGGGAGGGGAGATTTGGGAAGGGAGAGGATTTGAGTTGGGAGGGGAGATTTGGGGAGGGAGAGGATTTGAGTTGGGGGGGTTTGGGAAGGGAGATGATTTGAGTTCGGAGGGGCGATTTGGGGAGGGGGAGGATTTGAGTTGGGAGGGGGGATTTGGGGAGGGAGAGGTTTTGAGTTGGAAGGGGGGATTTGGGGAGGGAGAAGATTTGAGTTGGGAGGGGAGATTTGGGAAGGGAGAGTATTTGAGTTGGGAGGGGAGGTTTGGGAAGGGAGAGGATTTAATTTGGGAGGGGGGATTTGGGAAGGGAGTGGATTTGAGTTGGGAGGGGGGAGTTGGGGAGGGAGTGGATTTGATTTGGGAGGGGGGATTTGGGAAGGCAGAAGATTTGAGTTGGGAGGGGGGATTTGGAAAGGGAGAAGATTTGAGTTGGGAGGGGAGATTTGGGAAGGGAGAGGATTTGAGTTGGGAGGGGAGATTTGGGGAGGGAGTGGATTTGAGTTGGGAGGGGTGATTTGGGAAGGGAGAAGATTTGAGTTGGGAGGGGGGATTTGGGAAGGGAGAAGATTTGAGTTGGGAGGGGAGATTTGGGAAGGGAGAGGATTTGAGTTGGGAGGGGAGATTTGGGAAGGGAGAGGATTTGAGTTGGGAGGGGGGGATTTTGGGAGGGAGAGGATTTGAGTTGGGAGGGGGGATTTGGGGAGGGAGAGGATTTGAGTTGGGGGGGTTTGGGAAGGGAGATGATTTGAGTTCGGAGGGGGGATTTGGGGAGGGGGAGGATTTGAGTTGGGAGGGGGGATTTGGGGAGGGAGAGGTTTTGAGTTGGAAGGGGGGATTTGGGGAGGGAGAAGATTTGAGTTGGGAGGGGAGATTTGGGAAGGGAGAGTATTTGAGTTGGGAGGGGAGATTTGGGAAGGGAGAGGATTTAATTTGGGAGGGGGGATTTGGGAAGGGAGAAGATTTGAGTCGGGAGGGGGGAGTTGGGAAGGGAGTGGATTTGAGTTGGGAGGGGGGAGTTGGGGAGGGAGTGGATTTGATTTGGGAGGGGGGATTTGGGAAGGCAGAAGATTTGAGTTGGGAGGGGGGATTTGGAAAGGGAGAAGATTTGAGTTGGGAGGGGAGATTTGGGAAGGGAGAGGATTTGAGTTGGGAGGGGAGATTTGGGGAGGGAGTGGATTTGAGTTGGGAGGGGAGATTTGGGGAGGGAGAGGATTTAAGTTGGGAGGGGGGATTTGGGAAGGGAGAAGATTTGAGTTGGGAGGGGGGATTTGGGAAGGGAGAAGATTTGAGTTGGGAGGGGAGATTTGGGAAGGGAGAGGATTTGAGTTGGGAGGGGAGATTTGGGAAGGGAGAGGATTTGAGTTAGGAGGGGGGATTTGGGGAGGGAGTGGATTTGATTTGGGAGGGGGGATTTGGGAAGGGAGTGGATTTGAGTTGGGAGGGGGGATTTGGGGAGGGAGAGGATTTGAGTTGGGAGGGGGGATTTGGGGAGGGAGAGGATTTGAGTTGGGGGGGTTTGGGAAGGGAGAAGATTTGAGTTGGGAGGGGGGATTTGGGGAGGGGGGAGGATTTGAGTTGGGAGGGTGATTTGGGAAGGGAGAGGATTTGAGTTGGGAGGGGAGATTTGGGGAGGGAGAGGATTTGATTTGGGAGGGGGGATTTGGGGAGGGAGAGGATTTGAGTTGGGAGGAGGGATTTGGGGAGGGAGAAGATTTGAGTTGGGAGGGGGGTTTTGGGAAGGGAGAAGATTTGAGTTGGGAGGGGGGATTTGGGGAGGGAGAAGATTTGAGTTGGGAGGGGGGTTTTGGGAAGGGAGAAGATTTGAGTTGGGAGGGGGGATTTGGGAAGGGAGAGGATTTGAGTTGGGAGGGGAGATTTGGGGAGGGAGAGGATTTGAGTTGGGAGGGGGGACTTGGGGAGGGAGTGGATTTGAGTTGGGAGGGGGGACTTGGGGAGAGAGAAGATTTGAGTTGGGAGGGGGGACTTGGGGAGGGAGTGGATTTGAGTTGGGAGGGGGGACTTGGGGAGGGAGTGGATTTGAGTTGGGAGGGGGGACTTGGGGAGGGAGAAGATTTGAGTTGGGAGGGGGATTTGCGAAGGGAGTGGATTTGAGTTGGGAGGGGGGACTTGGGGAGGGAGTGGATTTGAGTTGGGAGGGGGGCTTGGGGAGGGAGAAGATTTGAGTTGGAGGGGGATTTGGGAAGGGAGTGGATTTGAGTTGGGATTTGTGCTGGAAGAGGGGGTTGATTTTGGTTTGGGGAGACTTTTGGCTTACAAAGGGAATTTATACTTAGAGGATAACTGTGAAGATTTGTGCTTGAATTTTTTTTTTGTAGGGGAGGGAGGTGGGAGGGGTTTTTTGCTGACCCATAATGCTCATACTATTTAAATAGGGGGGGGGGCGCCATTTGGTACCCGATGACCTTGTCCCGGGAAGGTCGGATGTTGAGCCTCCATGAATGACAGAACTGAAATCCAATGAATGAAAGGGGCGGGGCCACAAATAATCAGGCTGGGAAGGAAAGGGTTAGATGACGTTGGATGTCTTCCAGCCAGGAAGTGAGGCTCTATCTGACTTGTTGCAGCTTCTAATGCACATTGTGCAGTAGCCCCTCCCACCAGCCAGGATCTGCCTGCAGTGCATAGAGAAGCACAGGGACCCAGTGATGACATCACTGAATCTAAAATAAGACATGCAATGAAAGGGGATTTTTTTTTATTGGCATGTTGGTGGGGGAGGGGGGGGATAAGGAAAGAACCAAAATATATAAAGATTAGACTTCAGTGTTAGGTTGGGTTCACAATATTGGGACTTGGATGTTGGTTCCCCAGACCCTCCCCTTCTCGGGTCCCGAGCTTCTGGCTCCTCCCCTTGCTGAGTGGCCCTGAGTTGCACTTGTGCAGCTCAATCCCGAGCCGTGCTGGGTGTGTCCATAGACGCGCACAGTTCAGCTTGGCCCCACCCCCCACTCACCGCCTGTGATTGCCAGCAGGGGGCCTCAATGGCTCCCAATGCTGTCTCCTTGTCCAGTGAGAAGAAAGAGAGACAATCTCGGGGGGGGGGGGAGTGTTGGATGGAGATCAGGCTCAGGTAGGTATAAGAGGGGGGGACTTTTATTCAGGTTTTTTTACTTTAGGGTTGGTTCACACTACAAAAAAGCGCTCCAGATCCATTCCGGATTCATTCCTGTATGCACATTGTTAGCGTGTTGTTTTATGTGTTCTGGTGCATTTTAGATTTTTTTATATATATTTTTTCTGGGTTTTTTTCACTGTACTGGAGAACGGTGCGTTTTCAATGCATTCTGGACTGTATGTGATGTGAACTGACCCTTAATGCAGAGAATGCATTAGAGTGAAAAAAAAAAGAAAAAAAAAAACTTCTACCTTTAGAACCATTTTAAATAAGCCCTGCAAGGGCCCAGACACGGGCAATCTGTTTTGTTACAAATCAAAATTCGGACAAAATTTTCATTATTCGGAGATTCAGATGTATCTAAATTTCTGAATCACAACAGAAGAAAATTTCAACAAATCCAAAGGAAAGAGGAGAGGAGAGGAGAGGAGAGGAGAGGAGAGGAGAGGAGAGGAGAGGAGAGGAGAGGAGAGGAGAGGAGAGGAGAGGAGAGGAGAGGAGAGGAGAGGAGAGGAGAGGAGAGGAGAGGAGAGGAGAGGAGAGGAGAGGAGAGGAGAGGAGAGGAGAGGAGAGGAGAGGAGAGGAGAGGAGAGGAGAGGAGAGGAGAGGAGAGGAGAGGAGAGGAGAGGAGAGGAGAGGAGAGGAGAGGAGAGGAGAGGAGAGGAGAGGAGAGGAGAGGAGAGGAGAGGAGAGGAGAGGAGAGGAGAGGAGAGGAGAGGAGAGGAGAGGAGAGGAGAGGAGAGGAGAGGAGAGGAGAGGAGAGGAGAGGAGAGGAGAGGAGAGGAGAGGAGAGGAGAGGAGAGGAGAGGAGAGGAGAGGAGAGGAGAGGAGAGGAGAGGAGAGGAGAGGAGAGGAGAGGAGAGGAGAGGAGAGGAGAGGAGAGGAGAGGAGAGGAGAGGAGAGGAGAGGAGAGGAGAGGAGAGGAGAGGAGAGGAGAGGAGAGGAGAGGAGAGGAGAGGAGAGGAGAGGAGAGGAGAGGAGAGGAGAGGAGAGGAGAGGAGAGGAGAGGAGAGGAGAGGAGAGGAGAGGAGAGGAGAGGAGAGGAGAGGAGAGGAGAGGAGAGGAGAGGAGAGGAGAGGAGAGGAGAGGAGAGGAGAGGAGAGGAGAGGAGAGGAGAGGAGAGGAGAGGAGAGGAGAGGAGAGGAGAGGAGAGGAGAGGAGAGGAGAGGAGAGGAGAGGAGAGGAGAGGAGAGGAGAGGAGAGGAGAGGAGAGGAGAGGAGAGGAGAGGAGAGGAGAGGAGAGGAGAGGAGAGGAGAGGAGAGGAGAGGAGAGGAGAGGAGAGGAGAGGAGAGGAGAGGAGAGGAGAGGAGAGGAGAGGAGAGGAGAGGAGAGGAGAGGAGAGGAGAGGAGAGGAGAGGAGAGGAGAGGAGAGGAGAGGAGAGGAGAGGAGAGGAGAGGAGAGGAGAGGAGAGGAGAGGAGAGGAGAGGAGAGGAGAGGAGAGGAGAGGAGAGGAGAGGAGAGGAGAGGAGGAGTACTGAATGTTGCAGATGAAATCCAGACTCATCAGACCAGGAAACGTTTCTCCAATCTTCTATTGTCCAATTTTGGTGATCTGTGCCAATTGTAGCCACAGTTTCTTATTCTCAGCTGACAGGAGTGGCACCCGGTGTGGTCTTCTGCTGCTGTAGCCCATCTGCTTCAAGGTTGGATGTGTTGTGCGTTCAGAGATGGTATTCTGCATATCTTCTCACCTCTGACATCAACAAGGCATTTTCCTCCACACAACTGCCGCTCACTGGATATTTTCTCTTTTCCATTCCCACCATTCTCAGAAATACTCAGACTGGCCTGTCTGGTACCAACAACCACCATAGTTGCCAACTGTCCCGAATTGCCGGGTCATTGAAACTGACCCTTTGCCCAGTTTTTGCGATTCCCGGGAAATGTCCCGGGAAATCCTCGTTTTACCGTTTTTTCGCCGCCGCCGCCGGCCACCACTAGAGGTCCGCGGCTGGCGGAGACAATGTCTCCACCGGCTGCCATATTGCAGAAGACCAGAACGCCGGGTGGCTACCAATAGAAATTGAGCTGCGGCGTCGCCCACCCCCCCCCCGCTTCTGGTCTGATAGTCTGTGACCTGTTGTGGGGGGGGGGCAGGGGGTGGGTAGCCTCCCGGCCGGCTCAATTTCTATTGGCAGCCACTCAACCGGCTCCGCCTATTGTTCCACACTGCCTGTTAGAGAGTTTCGACTGCTGGGGGAGGGGGGCTGCTCCACTGGGGGACACACCAGATGTAAGGGGGGCTTCTCTACTGGGGGACACCAGATGTATGGGGGGCTTCTCAACTGGGGCACACCAGATGTAAGGGGGGGGCTTCTCAACTGGGGGACACCAGATGTAAGGGAAGGCGTCTCCACTGGGGACACCGGATGTAAGGGGGGCTTCTCCAAGGGGGACACCAGATGTAAGGGGGGCTTCTCCACTGGGGGGCACCTAATGTAAGGGGGACTTCTCCACTGGGGGACACCAGATGTAAGGGGGGCTTCTCCACTGGGGGACACCTGATGTAAGGGGGGCTTCTCCACTGGGGACACCGGATGTAAGGGGGGCTTCTCCAAGGGGGACACCTGATGTAAGGGGGGCTTCTCCACTGGGGACAACGGATGTAAGGGGGGCTTCTCCACTGGGGGACACACCTGATGTAAGGGTGACTGCTCTACTGGGGGACACCGGATGTAAGGGGGGCTTCTCAGACACCTGAGAGTCTCCGCTGCTGGGGGAGGGGGGCTGCTCCACTGGGGGACACACCTGATGTAAGGGTGGCTTCTCCACTGGGGGACACCTGATGTAAGGGGGGCTTCTCCACTGGGGGACACCTGATGTAAGGGGGGCTTCTCCACTGGGGGACACCTGATGTAAGGGGGGCTTCTCCACTGGGGGACACACCTGATGTAAGGGTGGCTTCTCCACTGGGGGACACCTGATGTAAGGGAGGCTTCTCCACTGAGGGACACCTGATGTAAGGGGGGCTTCTCCACTGGGGGACACCTGATGTAAGGGGGGCTTCTCCACTGGGGGACACACCTGATGTAAGGGTGGCTTCTCCACTGGGGGACACCTGATGTAAGGGAGGCTTCTCCACTGGGGGACACCTGATGTAAGGGAGGCTTCTCCACTGGGGGACACCTGATGTAAGGGGGGCTTCTCCACTGGGGGACACCTGATATAAGGGGGGCTTCTCCCCTGGGGGACACCGGATGTAAGGGGGGCTTCTCCCCTGGGGACACCGGATGTAAGGGGGGCTTCTCCACTGGGGGACACCTGATGTAAGGGGGGCTTCTCCACTGGGGGACACCGGATGTAAGGGGGGCTTCTCCCCTGGGGACACCGGATGTAAGGGGGTCTGCTCCACTGGGGGACACACCGGATGTAAGGGGGTCTGCTCCACTGGGGCACACTGGATGTAAGGGGGGCTTCTCCACTGGGAGACAGCGGATGTAAGGGGAGCTTCTCCACTGGAGGACACCGGATGTAAGGGGGGCTTCTCCACTGGGAGACACCGGATGTAAGAGGGGCCTCTCCACTGGGGGACACCAGATGTAAAGGAGGGCTCCGCTGCTGGGGGTACCTGATGCAAGGACGGACTCTGCTGGGGGCACCTGATGTAAGGACAGACTTGGCTGATTAGCAATTTGTGTTACCAAACAATTGAACAGGTGTACCTAATAAAGTGGCCGTTGAGTATATATATATATATATATATATATATATATGTACACTGTTAAGAAATAGGAGAAAAGAAATATAATAGAATTTTGCTCCTTGAGGAAGAATGAAGGAAATAATCAGTGACAGTGTCCTCGGATGAACGATTCTCGGATGAACGATTCTCTGGCCTCCAATGACACCTCTGTGTTCCACAGCTGGAGCTAAATGAACATAGAAGTCTGGGTAGTGATGTGTCAGGACTGTGGAGCGTTCCTTGAACCCCTTGGTCCGCCCATTGAAGGGTTAACAAGCTGACATTTGGACGGAGCCGGCCTCAGTCGGGGGGTTAATGACACAATTTCATGCACACCTGAGTTTTCTGGGTTTTTCTTCTTTGCCTTTCACCGGAGACCAAAGGTTAATATTTTATTTTCGCTGCTTGAAGTGGAGCCTTGACATCACAATTAGTCTGCGTCTCCAGGTTCCGTCTGCGGCGGTGCGGCGTTGACCTTGCGATGGGGGGGGGCGAGGTGAATTCTCCGAGGGGGATTCGGGACTCTTTTAGTTATTCTCAATTTGAGTTGACTTTGTAATTATAAAGAGGCCGGTTCTTGAATCTTTCATTTTCATTAAAGGAGGACAGGTGTAATCAATCCTCGGTGGACATCATTTACAAATCACGGGGGCCGCGTCCTTACCGGCCACCAAAAAGTTTCTGCAAGTTTCTGTAAAGCTGAAAGAGAAGGGGGGGGTGTATGTTCCTGCACCCTACTTTTAAAGATGATCCCACTTTCCAGTTCATTTTCTGGGCAGTCTTTGAAATTCTCCTATGCACAGTCAGGTCCATAAATATTGGGACATTGAGACAATTCTAATCTTTTTGGCTCTATACACCACCACAATGGATTTGAAATGAAACAAACAAGATGTGCTTTAACTGCAGACTTTCAGCTTTAATTTGAGGGTATTTACATCCAAATCAGGTGAACAGTGTAGGAATTACAACAGTTTGTATATGTGCCTCCCACTTTTTAAGGGACCAAAAGTAATGGGACAATTGGCTGCTAAGCTGTTCCACTGCCAGGTGTGTGTTATTCCCTCATTATCCCATTTACAAGGAGCAGATAAAAGGTCCAGAGTTCATTTCAAGTGTGCTATTTGCATTTGGAATCTGTTGCTGTCAACTCTCAATATGAGGTCCAAAGAGCTGTCACTATCAGAGAAGCAAGCCATCATTAGGCTGAAAAAACAAAACAAACCCATCAGAGAAACAAAGATAATAAACCAAACCCTGCGAGCCACAGTACGGATAAATGCCTACAAACTAATATATAATCAAAACCTGAGTTGAGACCAGTTGCAAACACTCAGTCACGTTTCATAAGCGTGCAAGTGAAAAAAATAATTAAAAAAAAATGTGTGTCTGCGCTAGAAAAAAGGTCACATCAATCAAAATTGCAGCAAATAAATATATAAGAAACATGGATGTTGACCAATATTATACTTAAGTGAAAGTACCAATAGGTGCTTAAATAAAGTGCACAGTGCTACATAAAACATACAATGTGAGTGATCAATCAGAAAACATATAACATAATACTGAATCAAATAAAGTATAAAGGAATATATCCACAGGTGAATAAGATAGAGTCCAAATCAGTGTAAATCCAAGGATATAAAAGTGCCCAAAAAACATAGTCCATAAATTAGTGAAGTTCACACATCTTTCCTTCCAAAAATGTGTCACCAAGAAACATGCTGTAGTGTCTTCCAGCCACCCCCACAGGTAATATGCTCACCTTCCTATGTGTGACACAGTGATTAAACTATGCCAAACAAAGCTTTGGAGACACTCCTGTGCTCTATTGGAACCAGCTGTGCAGACCTTCAATGCTCTCAGTGAAGATAATATATGCAAAAGAAAAAAACTCCATAGCGCAATATTGCAAGATATAATAAAAGGATGTTTATTTAAAAGGTTCTCTCCCCTTGTGGGGGTACTCACATACTGTGGGTGCGTAAGTGCACCATCCTAAACGAACAAAAAACGGCTAATCTCGCAGTGTGGAATGCGATGCGGTGTGTGTCTCAAAACTCTCCTTCTTCCTCTCTGCTGACAGCTCCGTCCACACACCGCATCGCATTCCACACTGCGAGATTAGCCGTTTTTTGTTCGTTTAGGATGGTGCACTTACGCACCCACAGTATGTGAGTACCCCCACAAGGGGAGAGAACCTTTTAAATAAACATCCTTTTATTATATCTTGCAATATTGCGCTATGGAGTTTTTTTCTTTTGCATATATTATCTTCACTGAGAGCATTGAAGGTCTGCACAGCTGGTTCCAATAGAGCACAGGAGTGTCTCCAAAGCTTTGTTTGGCATAGTTTAATCACTGTGTCACACATAGGAAGGTGAGCATATTACCTGTGGGGGTGGCTGGAAGACACTACAGCATGTTTCTTGGTGACACATTTTTGGAAGGAAAGATGTGTGAACTTCACTAATTTATGGACTATGTTTTTTGGGCACTTTTATATCCTTGGATTTACACTGATTTGGACTCTATCTTATTCACCTGTGGATATATTCCTTTATACTTTATTTGATTCAGTATTATGTTATATGTTTTCTGATTGATCACTCACATTGTATGTTTTATGTAGCACTGTGCACTTTATTTAAGCACCTATTGGTACTTTCACTTAAGTATAATATTGGTCAACATCCATGTTTCTTATATATTTATTTGCTGCAATTTTGATTGATGTGACCTTTTTTCTAGCGCAGACACACATTTTTTTTATTAATTTAAACCCATCAGAGAGATAGCAAAAACATTAGGTGTGGCCAAATCAAGTGTTTGGAACATCCTTAAAAAGAAAGAACGCACCGGTGACCTCAGCAACACCAAAAGACCCGGAAGACCACAGAAAACAACTGTGGTGGATGACCGAAGAATTCTTTCCCTGGTGAAGAAAACATCCTTCACAACAGTTGGCCAGATCAAGAACACTCTCCAGGAGGTAGGTGTATGTGTGTCAAAGTCAACAATCAAGAGAAGACTTCACCAGAGTGAATACAGAGGGTTCACCACAAGATGTAAACCATTGGTGAGCCTCAAAAACAGGAAGGCCAGATTAGAGTTTGCCAAACAACATCTAAAAAAGCCTTCACAGTTCTGGAACAACATTCTATGGACAGATGAGACCAAGATCAACTTGTACCAGAGTGATGGGAAGAGAAGAGTATGGAGAAGGAAAGGAACTGCTCATGATCTAAAGCATACCACCTCATCAGTGAAGCATGGTGGTGGTAGTGTCATGGCGTGGGCATGTATGGCTGCCAGTGGAACTGGTTCTCTTGTATTTATTGATGAAGTGACTGCTGACAAAACAGCAGGATGAATTCTGAAGTGTTTCGGGCAATATTATCTGCTCATATTCAGCAAAAGAACTCATTGGACGGCGCATCACAGTGCAGATGGACAATGACCCAAAGCATACTGCGAAAGCAACCAAAGAGTTTTTTAAGGGAAAGAAGTGGAATGTTATGCAATGGCCAAGTCAATCACCTGACCTGAATCCGATTGAGCATGCATTTCACTTGCTGAAGACAAAACTGAAGGGAAAATGCCCCAAGAACAAGCAGGAATTGAAGACAGTTGCAGTAGAGGCCTGGCAGAGCATCACCAGGGATGAAACCCAGCGTCTGGTGATGTCTATGCGTTCCAGACTTCAGGCTGTAATTGATTGCAAAGGATTTGCAACCAAGTATTAAAAAGTGAAAGTTTGATGGATGATTGTTAATCTGTCCCATTACTTTTGGTCCCTTAAAAAGTGGGAGACACATATACAAACTGTTGTAATTCCTACACCGTTCACCTGATTTGGATGTAAATACCCTCAAATTAAAGCTGAAAGTCTGCAGTTAAAGCACATTTTGGTGGTTCATTTCAAATCCATTGTGGTGGTGTATAGAGCCAAAAAGATTAGAATTGTGTCGATGTCCCATTATTTATGGACCTGACTGTAGTTCCAGTCTAATGGGCAGTGGTGGCTGGTGCTCAAAATTTTCGGGGGGACGCAAACAAACTAAAAACATTTTGGAAAAAAAAACATCAATTGCAGCCACTGTGCCCATCAAATGCAGCCACTGTGCCATCAAACGCAGCTACTATGCCATCAAATACAGCCACTGTGCCCATCAAACCCTGCCACTGTGCCATCAAATGCTGCCACTGTGCCATCAGATACAGCCACTGTGCCCATCATATGCTGCCAGTGTGCCCAACTGCCCATCATATGTTGCCAGTATGCCCATCAAACACTGCCAGTGTGCCCAACTGCCCATCAAATGTTGCTAGTGTGCCCAACTGCCCATCATATGCTGCCAGTGTGCTGATCAAATGCTACCAGTGTGCCCAGCAAATGCTACCAGTATGCCCATTAAATGCTGCCAGTGTGCCCATTAAATGCTGCCAGTGTTCCCCCCGCCCGCTCGCCGTCTGCCCACTGATATGATTGGTATCAGTGGAAGGAATAGTGCCCCATCATTGGGATCAGTGGGAGGAATAGTGAACCATCATTGGTATCAGTGGTAGGAATAGTGCCCCATCTTTGGTGTCAGTGGGAGGAATAGTGCCCCACCCATCATTGGAGCACAGGTGTGTCAGGAGGAGGCTGTCTCTCTGGAGCTGCTGCAGATCTGTGTGAGAGGGGACTGGTGAGGAAATCTATCCCAGCTCTCCTGGCCCCTTTCTGGGGAAGCCATGGAGGCCAGCAGGGCCTCTCCTGCTGGAAGCTCACAGCCATCTCCTGGGCCATCAGGTAACATACCTGCCCCTATACAACCCATGGTTGGTGATCTCTCTGCCCCTGGTGAAGATGAAGGTTCCGGGGCCATCCGGGAGCGAGTGGTGGCCGGGATTAAGATCCTGAATAGGGAAAGAGACAAGCTCTACAAGCTCAGAGCGGAGCTGAAGCGCCTGAGAAGGCAACGTGAGGGCTTGCATAGCCAGAAACGTGGATCCATGGATCCGGAGATCCAACTGGCCAAGGTTCGGGTGGAACACCAGGAGACCATTGTGGCCATGATGGAAGGCAGAGATGGGCCATTTAAAGAAAAGTTTTGTAACGATAAAAGATTTGCGAGGATGACAAAGATGGAGGTGGAGGAGGAGACCCCCAGTTCTGACCCCCTGCCCCCTCAGGGAGAGGTAAGCAGCCCCATGCCTTCCCAGGACTCAGGAGGCATGCTCAGGGCCATCCAGGTAATGGAGTCTCCTTTGCGGGGGGATCAGCTGGCATTTAATGATGAGGACATTACAGACAATGTGCCTGACAAGGTAAAGCCTGTCAAGTCCCATATTGTGGATAAAACAATTTTTGTGGCATTCAACACTGTGACTGATACAGACAATGTGCCCAGTGAGAGTCAGGCTGCTAGTCCTATCTGTAGTAATGCTGTGCCTGCTGATGCTGCAGTACAGCAAAGTTTGCTTTTAAAAAATGACATTCCTGCAGATGAACTACAAGATTCAGCAGAGCCTATTAACCCCCCTTTGGCTGAAGCTGTTTGCCCCACAGCTGCTGAGGACTCTACAGCACAGCTTCAGGAGACAGCTGATATTGCAGCAGAAACTGTGATTATTCCTGATGGGAATGTGAAGTTTTGTGTGACTGATAAAAATCATCCCAGTACCAGTGTGATGAACAATGGTCCCAGTTCAAGTGTGATGGACAGTCCTACCAACTCCGTTCAAGCAGTGAATAATAATAGTAATGTACAGACTGCTATGACTTCAGTGTGGGGCCTTGGCCCTGATAAACCTACCTTTGCTCAGGTGGTACGCTCTGCTCCTGGTAGCTCTGCCCCCAAGCGGGGTTTTCCCCTACAGGCTACCACTTTGAGCACCCCAGGATCTGGTCTTGGGTCTCTGGCTTCTGCTGGGGGTCCCAGACGTAATGTTGTTATTCTGAAATGGGAAGGTGGTGCGATCCCTCCAGCACGGCGTGCAGTGGTGGACATGATTTTAGAGATGGGTTTTGGGGCAAATGATCTGTATGCCTTTATACATGTAGCTGGGATTATACAGTTAGCTTCACCAGGCCAGAGGGTCTTGACCTGTTCTGGGAGAGATATGAGGCTCGTTGCAGGTCAAGACCTGAATGGGAAGGTCTGGCCCCAGTTGCAGTTTCTCAGAAGTCTACAGTAAAAAAAAATCACAATTATCCTCACTAATGAGAGTGTCCCTGCCCGGGATCTAGAGGTTTGGTTAAGGAACTATGGGGAGGTTTTGACCAAGCCCAATAAAATCCTTGATGAGCGTAACATCTGGACTGGGGGTTGGTCAGTTACAGTCAGGTTGGCCAGGGATGGGAATGTTGTCCGTCACCTGCCCTCCTCAGCTTTTATAGGGAGGGATAGGATGACTGTTTTTTACCCTGGTCAGCCGAAGCTGTGTCACCGCTGTGGAGAAAAGGGGCATTTGAGTTCCTCCTGTTCAGCCTTGATATGTTCAGTGTGTCGAGGTCAGGGTCATATGGCTAAGGACTGCACCGAAATGATCAGGTGCAACCTGTGCCTGCGCCTTGGCCACCCCTACAGCAGATGTCCTGAAGCCTGGCACAATATGGAGAAGGAGGTAATTGATGACATGTCAAGGCTGGACAGGATGGAGGGTGAGGCCCCTGGTGTACCATCCTCCTCTGCGGTGACTGACTCCCCTGGTCCTGCTCAGGATCCCTCTCCAGTTCCTGTGGCCACCCCTCATGTGTCTGTAAGTATTCCTTCTGAATCTGTATCTGTCTCCCCCCAGCCTACTGTACCGTCTCCTCTTGTGTCAGAACCTTCCAAGTCTGTGCCCCCTGAGTCAGTTACCCCCCAGGAGTCTACCCCTCCTAAGTCTGATTCAAAGGGAGCACCCCCCCACCAGCAGTGGTAGTGGGTACTAAAAAGGTTGCTTCTTCCTCTGTAAAGAAGTCTTCTGTAAAGACTTCACAGAAAAAAGTAAGAGATGAGGGCATCTCTGAAGCTGACCTGCAGTACCTGGAGGAGAGAAGGAAGGTTGGGAAGCGGAAGAAGCAGGTGGTGAGGACAGAACAGGCTCCAGTGCCTGTCTCCAACCGGTATAGGTCCTCTAATTGGGATATCTCTTCATCTGGAGCTTCTTCGGAGCGAAGTTCTGATTCCAAAATGGAGTTTGAGGCGGCCTCAAGAAAGAGAGAGGCTTCTGGTGATGAGCAGCAGAGGGGAGCTAAGAAGCAAACCACCCAATAACCCAAATGGCGGTTCCCCCTCCGTTAAAAGTGGTGACAATAAATGTCGCCAGCATTAAGTCAGTAAGAGCTCGTTCTATGGCCTTCTTTTTGTTCAGCCAATTAGATGCTGAAATTTTATTTTTGCAAGAGACTAGGCTCCCCTCCTTGGCAGATATTCATATGGCCAAGAGAGAGTGGAGGTATGGTCCATCTTACTGGTCTCTTGCGGCCGAGCCTTACGGCGGTGTGGCGGTGTTGTTTAAAACCGGCATGGTAACTGTCCGGCGGGTTATTGAGGTGGAGATTGGGAGATGTATGGTCTTAGACGTCCTTGTGGGAGGGCAGGACCTGCGCCTAATTAATGTTTATGGACCGCACACAAAGTGGGACAGGAAATGCCTTTTTACAAGGATCAAGCCATTTCTTTTTACATCCCGGCAAGTGGTCTTTGGAGGTGACTTTAATACAGTAACTAGGCCCAAGGACAGGAAGGACTTCAAGGACAGGCTGGGATATGATAGCGTTTTTTTAAATAGTATGGTTAGGGATGCTGGTCTTGTGGATGTGCACATTAAGCACCTCCCGGATGACACTGGGTTCACCTTTCATCGAGGTAATAGTCAGAGTAGAATAGATAGGTTTTTTTTGAAGGAGACCTCTGATTTCTCACCCCCAGTGGTGCAGGCAGTAGAGTTCTCTGATCACTGTATGCTATCTGTGGTCCTGAATGCTTCAGACGCCCCTCAGAGGGGCAAGGGCATCTGGAGATTGAATTCGACTCTACTCAAGGAAGAACATGTTAGACAATCCTTTGAAGAATTCTTTCAGGCACAGGTGACCATCCTGGACTTTTGTAGCAGCAAGGCTGAGTGGTGGGAGCTGACCAAAAAGAGGATTGCTGGATTCTTCAGGGGCCTAGCCAATAGAAAGCAGTTTAACAAATACATGACCTACCAACGTTTATGGAGGAAGCTGGATATTCTTGTCTCGAGAGGAGGAGATCCTGGGGCAATCTCCGAAGTGAAACTCCTTCTCAGGAAGTGTCAATATGACCGGCATGCCTCTTTGGTTCTGGAGAGGGACTATGGGAAGTACCACTCGCCTGACCCTTACCAGAACTGCAAACAAGGTGTAGCTGTTAAAACGGTCGTTGGCCTTAAGGACAGTACAGGTTCCTTGACAAAGTCCAGGTCAGGGATTCTGGAGGTCGTGAGGTCCTTTTATGCTGACCTTCTTGGGAGGAAAGAGCTTGACCGTGACAAGATGGAAAGCTTTTTGGACTCTACTCCAGGTCTAAATGATGAAGATGTCCCATTGATGAATTTGACAGAGGAGATCACAGTTGAAGAGGTGATAAGGGCAATTGAACAGCTTGCCATCAAAAAGTCACCTGGACCGGATGGCTTGACGGCTGAGTTTTTAAGTCTATTCTGGCCCCACATTTGGTAGAGGTTTTTAACAGTTGCCTTGCTGAGGGGGTACTTCCCTCTTCCATGAGGCACTCAGCTGTGATTCTTCTTTCAAAGGGTAAAGATCCTTCGATGATTGAGAATTGGCGCCCCATCAGCCTTCTTAATGTCGATAGAAAGATACTGGCAAAGATCATTTTCTGGCGCCTATCGTCAGTAGCAGAGTCTTTGCTTTCTCGCCATCAGCACTGTTCGGTCCAGGGTAGGTGCACCTTCACAGCAGTTTTAGCTGTCCGGGAGGCCTTGGAGCGGTGCAGGGCTGCAGGCTGGGGAAAGTATTTGCTGACATTGGATCAGGCAAAGGCTTTTGATCGTGTTAACCATGAGTACCTGTGGTTGCTCCTTAGTAAGTACGGTCTGCCGGGTGGTTTTGTCGATTGGTTAAAAGTCTTGTATGAGGGGGCAGAGAGCTTTCCTCTTGTTAATGGTTGGGTTGGGCAGTCCTTTGAGGTTGGCTCCGGGGTGCGCCAGGGTTGTCCCCTGAGTCCCCTGCTCTATGTGTTTGCAATCGACCCCTTCATCAGGAGGCTAGAGAGCGGCATGTTGTGTGGGGTGCCAGTGGGGCTTCCGGGTGAGCCGCCTTTGAGGGTTGTTGCCTATGCGGACGATGTGTCGGTGATTGTCACTGGGGCGGATGAAGCAGAGGAGGTGGTCTCTCTGACATCACGGTATTCTGAAGCATCAGGCTCCAAGATCAATCAGGAAAAGAGTGAAGTTTTCTGGATGGGAAAGGAAGGTGAGGGGTTTGATCTCCTGGACACCTTTCCAGTGCCCCAGGAAAGAATTAAGATTTTAGGCATTGAATTTGGACCTGGCGATTATGGCCTCAAAAACTGGGAAGGCAGACTGGAAATTGCCAATACTAAGGTGGTCAGCTGGAAGAGATGGAAGTTATCTATGAGGGAAAGGGTTGATCTGATTAAGACTTGCCTGATTCCGATCTTCTTGTATGTCAGCTTTGTCTGCATCTTGCCAGTGTCTCTCTATGCTAGGGTCAGTAGTGTGTTCTTCCAGATGTTGTGGGGGAACAGACTGAACCCCATCAAGAGGAATGTCACCTATCTATCCAGGAGGGAGGGTGGCTTAGGTATGGTCAACCCAGTTCTTTTCTTTTCACTGCTTTTTCTCAAGTTTAATATTGGTAATATGCTTGCAGTGGAACCTCCTGGATGGGCAGGCATATTTAGATCTTGGTTTAGGCCTTTTCTACGACTTTGGGAAGAAGGTGGCCAAGTGAAGAATCTCAGGGGTCATCGTGGTCAGCTACCAGCCTATGTCGCTCCGTGCCTGAAGTTACTACGGCAGTGGCGATTGTCGGCTGAAGATCTCAGATCGGTTCCGAGGAAAGTCCTTATGAGTCGAGTCTTGAGCGAAGTCTTTCATGACCCACTGGCCTTAAGGGATTGCCCAGGCCCAGTTTTGAGGGCAGGGTTAAGACTTATTAATTTGGACAGAGTACCCCCTAAATTCAGGGATCTGGCCTGGTTGTGCTTCCATGGGAGGCTCTATGTTAGGGGCAATTTGAAATTCCGCAGTGGGGTGGATCGTAGCTGTCCTCGGGAGGAGTGTGCAGGTGAGGAGGAGACTATGGACCATTTTCTGCTTCATTGCCCTTTTAACATAGAGGTGTACAAACAGGTGGGACGGGCCCTCGGTGTCCCTTTCCTCTCCAGGCTGGGTTATGCTGAGTGGGTGTATGGAGCATTCAATACTGGTGGGGTTTTTTGTTTAGATACACTTTTTCTAGTTAGCCTAGTAGTCCGTTATTTCACTTGGAACGCACGGTGTCAGGTCTGCATTCGGCGTAAAATCCTTCCTGTTCAGGTGGTGGTGTATGACATTCTGCATGAGGTGGAGAAGATTCGGGTGCTCGAGAGAGACAAGCGGAGTCAGGGGGCTTGGTTGAAGGCGTGGAGGGGTTTCAGGCCTCCCTGACTGCCAGGAGTCTCTTTCCCGGGTGTGGCTGTCTGTCTCTTATCACCCTAGATTATTATTTTTTTTTTTTGGATTAATTTTTGATAAATGGCTGCGTACATAGGTGATGGGTTGTGCCTCTTAGGCCCTCTCTGCTGCTTTATGTAAATAATTTTGGTAGTGGATTATGTATATATTGTATATATTCTGAACATGGATGTGTATTCCTTGGATTTCTGTTGAAGTTTTGTACTATGGTTTTGTTTTTTACTTTTGTATAAAATTGGTTGCTTGATTCTTTTAATAAAAGATCAATAGTGCCCCATCATTGGTGTCAGTGGGAGGAATAGTGTACCATCATTGGTGTCAGTGTGAGGAATAGTGCCCCATCATTGGTGTCAGCGGGAGGAATAGTGCCCCATCATTGGTGTCAGTGGGAGGAATAGTTCTCACATTATTTCTGTCAGTGGGATTAGGAAAGTGCCCTCAGCATCAAAGTTTACTTCTTTTGGTTCTGTACGCAATGATGCATTGAGTATTGCTAATTCTCTGAGCAAGTTTTGAAAAATGCTCATCATAGCACCTAATGGGATAATTCTTTGAAGATCAGGAAATGAAGAGGGTGGGTGTGATGGTAGAGAATGACCTATACAGACAGCAGATAGCGGCTCCTTTGGATGAAGCACACGTGGTACCTCTTGAGAAGGCTCTGTATCAATATGGAATGTTTTGCACGGAGAATCCTCCCCTGAAAGATGGGGATTATCTGCTTAGCATTGGATACAGTCTGTGAATGGTGATCCCAGATGTTGTTGCAGGAAAACAAAGATATGATTCTCTCTCTGTTTTCTCATCCTTGCATCGTGAAATGAGCAGATGTTTGTCCAGCTGGTTTTGTGTCGTCTGTTTTTGGAGTTCCAAGAACAATATTGCAATGCGATTGTTTGACAGTATATAACAGTCCGATGAAGATCTATGATCTATGATGAAGATCAATCTGTCTCCATGGAATCCCCAGAAAGGTTAGTGCAACCATTCTCAACCAGGGTTCTGTGGAAGCCTTGGTTTCCTCCAGAGTTTGCTAGGATTTGCTTGAGCTGTTGCTTGGTGACCTATAATTTGATGGTGCCCCCATAGTTCAAGGACCATCAACACTTGGCAAGCCATGATAGCGGTTATCATTTTTTTAGCTCCATTATTCCTACTGACCATCAATGCAAGGGCCCATTGACTCCAGATTAACTGGGAAACCTTTTAGCAGCAAGTCAGGGTTCCTCCTAAGCTATGATTGATTGACCTCCCATCTGATGGTGCCTGCATAGTTCCATGGGCAGACCAAGCAGCATGACACTAATTATCTTTTTAGCTGTCTATAAGGGTGACATTGTGACCATCGCGGCAAGGGGGCATTCTTCTCCCTGACCACCAATGTAAGCAGCATTCTTCTCCCTGACCACCAATATAAGGAGCATTCTTCTCCCTGACCACCAATGTAAGGAGCATTCTTCTCACTGATCACCAATATAAGGAGCATTCTTCTCACTGATCACCAATGTAAGGAACATTCTTCTCACTGATCACCAATGTAAGGAGCATTCTTCCCACTGATCACCAATATAAGGAACATTCTTCCCACTGATCACCAATGTAAGGAGCATTCTTCTCACTGATCACCAATGTAAGGAACATTCTTCTCACTGATCACCAATGTAAGGAACATTCTTCCCACTGATCACCAATGTAAGGAACATTCTTCTCACTGATCACCAATGTAAGGAGCATTCTTCCCACTGATCACCAATGTAAGGAACATTCTTCTCACTGATCACCAATGTAAGGAGCATTCTTCTCACTGATCACCAATGTAAGGAACATTCTTCTCACTGATCACCAATGTAAGGAACATTCTTCCCACTGATTACCAATGTAAGGAACATTCTTCTCACTGATCACCAATGTAAGGAGCATTCTTCCCACTGACCACCAATGTAAGGAACATTCTTCTCACTGATCACCAATGTAAGGAACATTCTTCTCACTGATCACCAATGTAAGGAACATTCTTCTCACTGATCACCAATGTAAGGAACATTCTTCCCACTGATCACCAATGTAAGGAACATTCTTCCCACTGATCACCAATGTAAGGAACATTCTTCTCACTGATCACCAATGTAAGGAGCATTCTTCTCACTGATCACCAATGTAAGGAACATTCTTCTCACTGATCACCAATGTAAGGAACATTCTTCCTACTGACTACCAATGTAAGGGGAAGCTCTCTGTCAACTGGGTTATCCATCTGGCTCCATCCTCACCACCACCTATCAGTGGTATCAGTGGGACGAATAGTGCCCCATCAATGTTACATAGTTACATAGTTACATAGTAGGTGAGGTTGAAAAAAGACACAAGTCCATCAAGTCCAACCTATGTGTGTGATTATAGGTCAGTATTACATTGTATATCCCTGTATGTTGCGGTCATTCAGGTGCTTATCTAATAGTTTCTTGAAGCTATCGATGCTCCCCGCTGAGACCACCTCCTGTGGAAGGGAATTCCACATCCTTGCCGCTCTTACAGTAAAGAACCCTCTACGTAGTTTAAGATTAAACCTCTTTTCTTCTAATTTTAATGAGTGGCCACGAGTCTTATTAAACTCTCTTCTGCAAAAAAGTTGCAATATTGCATGTTGTTAGTGGGATAAATAGTGCCCCATCAATGGTGTCAGTGGGACAAATAGTGCCCCATCAATGCTGTCAGTGGGACAAATAGTACCTCATCATTGGTATCAGTGGGACGAATGATGCCTCATCAATGGTGTCAAAGGGAGGAATAGTGCCCCATCATTGGTGTCAATGGGAGGAATAGTGCCCCATCATTGGTGTCAATGGGAGGAATAGTGCCCCTTTGATGGTGTTGGTTGGAGGAATGGCACCCTATCATTGCTGTCAGTTATAGGAATAGTGCCTCAAGGTCCAGATTAAGGCAAGCAAAGGGCCGCAGTTTGGAGACCACTGTTCTAGAGGCAGGGGTGAGTAATCAAACTCCCAGCCTATGAAACCCTGAACAGACTATGCTAAACACTTACTTCTTCTGTGACTACATCAAAAGCCAAACACTAAATTTGCCTAAGAGCCTAGCTATGAGGGTGCTACCAATGTGTTTATTGTAATATTCCTGGACATTGTCTATTGCCAGATGTACATTGTTCTTGTGTGATTATACTATATTACCAAAAGTATTGGAACGCCTGCCTTTTACACGCACATGAACTTTAATAGCATCCCAGTCTTAGTCCGTAGGGTTCAATATTGAGTTGGTCCACCCTTTGCAGCTATAACAGCTTCAACTTGGGTTGAGGTCAGGACTCCACCCCAAACTTGCTCATCCATGTCCATGTGCACAAATCCAGGTCCATAAAGACGTGGATGAGCGAGTTTGGGGTGGAGCAACTTGACTGGCCTGACCTCAACCCGATAGAACACCTTTGGGATGAATTAGAACGGAGACTGCGAGCCTAGGCCTTCTCATCCACATCGGTGCCTGACCTCAGAAATGTGTGTCCGGAAGAATGGTCAAACATTCCCATAGACACACTCCTAAACCTTGTGGACGGCCTTCCCAGAAGAGTTGAAGCTGTTATAGCTGCAAAGGGTGGGCCAACTCAATATTGAACCCTATGGACTAAGACTGGGATGCCATTAATGTTCATGTGTGTGTAAAGGTGGGCGTCCCAATACTTTTGGCAAATATAGTGTATGTTTTGGGTATGCTCATTCGTTATTTAGCTCCATGTATGTAGCTGGAGGATTCCTTTAGAATGATCTCACTATTCCTGTAGGCTCTAATTGTCTTATTATCTAGCAATGAGTATCCGGAGTTCACCGTATTGTTTACCACAATGCCGCAAAGCTGTAATGTACATGAGAAATAATTAAGTGAAGTGTGAAACGTATGAAGTAAGACCCTCAGCTCTATGCACCATGAGAAGTAACAGTTATTTGTTTATCTAACATGGGCATCTATGTGTGAATGGGTGTTTAAATGGAGTATTATGCACTGAAATGGCACTGCTCTAGCACTATGGAAGAATATACGGGGGGAGTTGTGAACACGGGGTGTAATGCTAAGGAACTAATTAGATGCATAGTTGCAACATTTATTCAAAAAATTCCAGGGACATTTTTTTTTCTGTGCGTCTATTCATTTAAAATGGGTGTGGTTCTAACACAGGCATATTGTTAAAGCTGTAATAATAATAATGTAGTAAAAGAATAATAATATAAATAATAAAATAAAAATAATATACACATTAATAATAATAATAATGGTAATGTAGTAAAATAATAATGTACTAAAAAATTATAATGTAGTAAGAATAATATATATATATATATATATATATATATATATATATATATATATATATATATATATATATATATATATATATATATATAAACTGAAATTGAGCTAAAATGGAAAAAACAAAACAAAAACAAAAACTTCAGCTGGATCCTGGAGAAACCAGGGATGTCCTGTCTTCTTCTAGTCTCTAAACTTCCACTATGGGAGTTAATAGCCTCTGAGTCTTCTGTGAAGCTCTCCCCAATTCACAGATGCACCCCCCCCCCAGACCTCTGTATCCCCCCCAGCACTACTCTGCTACTAATGCACCCCCAGCACACCTCTGCCTCCAATGTGCTGCCCCCCCCCCCAAAAAAAAAAACACCTCTGCCTCCTGATTAGGACCTTTCATTGCTTCTCCTGCCTGTAACACTGGGAATGGGGGAGAAGATAATCCTGTGACTCATCAGACTTCCCCCATTCACTGATTCCCCCCCAAGGATGCCTCTGCCTCCAGTGCCCCTCAAGCAAACCTCCATACCCCCCATTATCTCTGCCCCACATGCCCCCCTCTAGACTTCTGTACCCCCCAGCACTCCTCTTCCTCCTATGCCCCCCAGAGCACCTCTATCTTCAATACTTCCATCAGCTCACCTGTGTCTCCAATGCCCCTCTCCCCAGCTCACCTGTGTCTCCAATGCCCCTTTCCTCAGCTCACCTATGTCACCAATACCCCTCTCCGCAGCTCACCTATGTCTCCAATGCCCCTCTCCGCAGCTCACCTGTGTCTCCAATGCCCCTCTCCCCAGCACACCTGTGTCTCCAATGCCCCTTTCCTCAGCTCACCTATGTCACCAATACCCCTCTCCTCAGCACACCTATGTCTCCAATGCCCCTCTCCGCAGCTCACCTGTGTCTCCAGTGCCCCTCTCCCCAGCTCACCTGTGTCTCCAATGCCCCTCTCCCCAGCTCACCTGTGTCTCCAATGCCCCTCTCCCCAGCACACCTGTGTCTCCAATGCCCCTTTCCTCAGCTCACCTATGTCACCAATACCCCTCTCCTCAGCACACCTATGTCTCCAATGCCCCTCTCCGCAGCTCACCTGTGTCTCCAGTGCCCCTCTCCCCAGCTCACCTGTGTCTCCAATGCCCCTCTCCCCAGCTCACCTGTGTCTCCAGTGCCCCTTTCCTCAGCTCACCTATGTCACCAATACTCCTCTCCCCAGCTCACCTGTGTCTCCAATGCCCTTCTCCCCAGCTCACCTGTGTCTCCAATGCCCCTCTTCCCAGCTCACCTATGTCTCCAATGCCCCTCTCCGCAGCTCACCTGTGTCTCCAATGCCCCTCTCCCCAGCTCACCTGTGTCTCCAATGCCCCTTTCCTCAGCTCACCTATGTCACCAATACCCCTCTCCTCAGCACACCTATGTCTCCAATGCCCCTCTCCGCAGCTCACCTGTGTCTCCAGTGCCCCTCTCCCCAGCTCACCTGTGTCTCCAATGCCCCTCTCCCCAGCTCACCTGTGTCTCCAGTGCCCCTTTCCTCAGCTCACCTATGTCACCAATACTCCTCTCCCCAGCTCACCTGTGTCTCCAATGCCCTTCTCCCCAGCTCACCTGTGTCTCCAATGCCCCTCTTCCCAGCTCACCTATGTCTCCAATGCCCCTCTCCCCAGCTCACCTGTGTCTCCAATGCCCCTCTCCGCAGCTCATCTGTGTCTCCAATGCCCTTCTCCCCAGCACACCTATGTCTCCAATGACCCTCTCCCCAGCTCACCTGTGTCTCCAATGCCCCTCTCCGCAGCTCATCTGTGTCTCCAATGTCTCTCCCCAGCACACCTATGTCTCCAATGCCCCTCTCCCCAGCTCACCTGTGTCTCCAATGCCCCTCTCCGCAGCTCATCTGTGTCTCCAATGTCTCTCCCCAGCACACCTATGTCTCCAATGCCCCTCTCCCCAGCTCACCTATGTCTCCAATGCCCCTCTCCCCAGCTCACCTATGTCACCAATACCCCTCTCCCCAGCTCACCTATGTCTCCAATGGCCCTCTCCCCAGCTCACCTTTGTCTCCAATACCCCTCTCCCCAGCTCACCTATGTCACCAATACCCCTCTCCTCAGCTCACCTGTGTCTCCAATGCCCCTCTCCCCAGCTCACCTATGTCTCCAATGCCCCTCTCCCCAGCTCACCTGTGTCTCCAATGCCCCTCTCCCCAGCTCACCTATGTCTCCAATGCCCCTCTCCCCAGCTCACCTGTGCCTCCAATGCCCCTCTCCCCAGCTCACCTATGTCTCCAATGCCCCTCTCCCTAGCTAACCTGTGTCTCCAATGCCACTTTCCTCAGCTCACCTGTGTCTCCAATGCCCCTTTCCTCAGCTCACCTATGTCTCCAATGCCCCTCTCCCCAGCTCACCTATGTCTCCAATACCCCTCTCCCCAGCACACCTGTGTCTCCAATGCCCATCTCCCCAGCACACCTATGTCACCAATACCCCTCTCCCCAGCTCACCTGTGTCTCCAATGCCCCTCTCCCCAGCACACCTATGTCTCCAATACCCCTCTCCCCAGCTCACCTGTGTCTCCAATACCCCTCTCCCCAGCTCACCTGTGTCTCCAATGCCCCTTTCCTCAGCTCACCTGTGTCTCCAATGCCCCTTTCCTCAGCTCACCTGTGTCTCCAATGCCCCTTTCCTCAGCTCACCTGTGTCTCCAATGTCCCTTTCCTCAGCTCACCTGTGTCTCCAATGCCCCTCTCCCCAGCACACCTGTGTCTCCAATGCCCCTCTCCCCAGCTCACCTGTGTCTCCAATGCCCCTCTCCACAGCTCACCTGTGTCTCCAATACCCTTCTCCCCAGCTCACCTGTGTCTCCAATGCCCCTCTCCCCAGCTCACCTGTGTCGACCTGGGTTTGAGCAAAAATAGAAATACATCTACATACTTGCCAACTGTTCTGCACAATCCTGGAACTGGAGAGAGTCCAAAGAAGTGCAAAAAAAAAAAAAACGAATAAGGGGACTGGAGGGCCTAGATTACGATGAACGACTGCAAACACTAAATCTATTCTCGCTGGAAAAACGACGCTTGAGAGGCGATATGATAGCGATTTACAAATATCTCAATGGCGATCCCAGCATAGGAGAAAACTATTCAGTCTCAAGGAGTGTAAGAGAACACGGGGCCACACAATGAGATTGGAAGAAAAGTGGTTTAACCTTCAGCTGTGTAGGGGGTTTTTCACTGTCAGGGCGAAAAGGATGTGGAGCTCTCTTCCACAACTGGTGGTGGCTGCGGGGAGTATGGATATTTTTAAGAGACTCTTGAATGTACATCTTAAAGAACACAACATACAGGGATATGGGAAATAATTATAGACGATGACACATGTGCACCTACACAGGTTGAACTGAATGGACTATTGTCTTTTGTTCAACATTACTTACTATGTAAATATATGAAAATCACTGTATTTTCTCTAATATACACTATATTACCAAAAGTATTGGGACGCCTGCCTTTACATGCACATGAATTTTAATGGCATCCCAGTCTTAGTCCGTAGGGTTCAATATTGAGCTGGTCCACCCTTTCAACTATAACAGCTTCAACTCTTCTGGGAAGGCCGTCCACATAGCTCCCAACTGTCCCTGATTTCAAGGGACTGTCCCTGATTTGGAGCAATGTCCCTCTGTCCCTCTTTCTTCCTCATTTTGGTCTGATCCTCATAGTTGTATGTAAAATGCACTTTTTATCTTTCAAAAAGTGTTTCCCAGCGCTAAACCTTTCATGCAAATTCTAAATTGCTGCATTTGTAAATTTTTAAAGCCAATATAAAGGAATAGTAGTGGTAAAAAAAAAGCCCTTGTGGATTTAATTCTCCTTTAAGGGGGTGTGGCAGGGGGCGTGTCGTATCCCTACATACGTTTGCTAGTAGGTGTTCCTCATTCCCATCTCAAAATGTTGGGAGGTATGTGTCCACAAGGTTTAGGAGTGTGTCTATGGGAATGTTTGACCATTCTTCCAGAAGAGCATTTGTGAGGTCAGGCACTGATGTTGGACGAGAAGGCCTGGCTTACAGTCTCCGCTCTAATTCATCCCAAAGGTGTTCTGTTGGGTTGAGGTCAGGACTCTCTGCAGGCCAGACAAGTTCCTCTACCCCAAACTTGCTCATCCATGTCTTTATGGACCTTGCTTTGTGCACTGGTCCAAATCATTTGATGGAGGGGGGGATTATGGTGTGGGGGTGTTTTTCAGGAGTTGGGCTTGGCCCCTTAGTTCCAGTGAAGGGAACTCTTAAGACGTCAGCATACCAAGACATTTTGGACAATTTCATGTTTGGGGATGGCCCCTTCCTGTTCCAACATGACTGCGCACCAGTGCACAAAGCAAGGTCCATAAAAACATGGATGAGTTTGGGGTGGAGGAACTTGACTGGCCTGCACTAATATAACTAATTTTCAGGCCCAAAATAATTGTTTTAACAAGTCTGCAAAAATAAAAAAATGCAAAAACGCCCCCGGCAGTGAAAGTGTTAATCCCCTCTGTATGACTGGTGATTGAAGTGGGTCGGAGGGAGGAGAGACTCCAGATGTTTGGCTCAGCACTTCAGATCATTTTCAGGTTCCCATCCGGCTGACACCGCGGATGATTTTATTTCCTGAACGTGATAAGTGACTGCAGACAAGTTGGGGAGAGTTTGCGGCAGTTGGGAATGGAAGTTATCTCCGGAGAGGAAGACGCTTTTGCATTTAAACAGCCAGATATGAAGACTTGGCGTACAGGGCGACATTAGGAAAAAGCTCATTCCGGAGACACTTCGCTGTGTGCCAGATAAGAGCCGTACGCGGCGACACGCTCCGAACAGCCAGACAATGCGGCAGAGACACGGAACGAACGATCGGTGCGGGACAAAGAGCTTCCAATGGATTATGTTTACATCCCCCTCCCCCCACCCCCGTCAAAGCACCTCCCCCAACACAGATACCAAGTACTCCTCTGGAACACAGTTAACCCTTGGATCGCCTCTGATGTTAACCCTTTCACAGCCAGCATCATTAATACAGTGACAGTGTATATTTTGAGCACCGATCGCTGTATTAGTGTCACTGGTCCCCAAAAAAGTGTCGAAGGTGTCCGATTTGTCCGCCGCAATATCGCAGTCCCACGATAAGTCGCTGATCGCCACCATTACTAGTAAAAATAATAATGAATATATACCATATTTTGTAGACACTATAACTTTTGTGCAAACCAATCAATATACACGTATTGGGACCCCTGATATGTCACCAAAGCCCCCCCCCCCAACAAAATAATAAAAAATCATAATAACTGTAAGAAATTATTTAAAATAATATTGTAAAAAAAAAATAAAAGAAAAATAGAATTGTAAAAAACTATTAAAAATAATAAAAATAAAAAAACAACTGACACCACTGCTCTACTAACACCGTCCACTGTCCTACTGACACCGTCCTCTGCTCTACTGACACCGTCCACTGCTCTACTGACACCGTCCTCTGCTCTACTGACACCGTCCACTGCCCTACTGACATCGTCCACTGCCCTACTGACACCGACCACTGCTCTACTGACACCGTCCTCTGCCCTACTGACACCGTCCACTGCTCTACTGACACCGTCCACTGCTCTACTGACACCGTCCACTGCTCTACTGACACCGTCCACTGCTCTATTGACACCGTCCACTGCTCTACTGACACCGTCCACTGCTCTATTGACACCGTCCACTGCTCTACTGACACCGTCCACTGCTCTACTGACACCGTCCACTGCTCTACTGACACTGTCCACTGCTCTACTGACACTGTCCACTGCTCTATTGACACCATCCACTGCTCTACTGACACCGTCCACTGCTCTATTGACACCGTCCACTGCCCTACTGACACCGTCCACTGCTCTACTGACACCGTCCTCTGCTCTACTGACACCGTCCTCTGCTCTACTGACACCATCCTCTGCTCTACTGACACCGTCCACTGCTCTACTGACACCGTCCACTGCTCTACTGACACCGTCCACTGCTCTACTGACACCGTCCACTGCCCTACTGACACCATCCACTGCCCTACTGACACCATCCACTGCCCTACTGACACCGTCCACTGCCCTACTGACACCATCCACTGCTCTACTGACACCGTCCACTGCTCTACTGACACCGTCCACTGCTCTACTGACACTATACACTGCCCTACTGGCTTTGAAATTGGATGGAAGGTTTAGCACTGGGAAACACTTTTTGATAGATAAAAAGTGCATTTTCTTTACAACTATACAGACCAGACTAAAATAAGGGACAAATGTGGAGGAAAGGGGGACAGAGGGACTTTCTTCTGAATGAGGCACAGTCACTCCAAATCAGGGACAGTTGGGATCCATGCATATGGTCAGACTGGCGGATGGGGCTCAGAGTAGACTATTCTCTATTCAGAAGCAAACAGACTTGCCATGCCTGTGCCACACAACTGTGCAGCCTACAATCTGGGTAAAGCCGCCCCCCCCCCCGCCGGGCTCATTTCCTTTTGCATAATTCAGGTCCCTATCACGAGGTCTAATAAGTTGCAAAGTTGAGTCACCCGGGGCCTCTAATTGAAGCGGTCCGCCTGTGACGGACGACATGCATTCGGGCAGTTATCCTCGCTAATGATGTGAATTTGACACTCGGAGAACTATAAAAGGCTGGATAAGAGCATTGCAGGGGGACCCCTCCCCCGTCCTGCATGTATATTTAATAAAGCCATTTGTCAGAAATTATTCACTTTTTGCTAACGCTGTCTGGAAGTGACCAGAGCGGAGGATCATCACCCTGAACTACCGGCTTAATTATCAGCAACTGCCTGTCAGCCCTCGCCGCACCACTCATAAAAAATTGACAATTACCTGTCGGAATCCTTCGCTGTATATCTGACGCCGGAAAAAAACAGCTTTCCACAAATACCTTAAAATGCCTCTGTATTCAACAGTTCTTCACTGTTACTTTAATCATAATTATTGTTATTTCATATTTTCGTATTCATATTGTTATATTACAGCCTTTTCCATATAACAGGCTTTGACGTCATCTTCACAGTTTACACACTTCCATATTTTTTGTTATGGAATTAAATATGGATATTTGTAGGTTAGCCACTAGAGGGAGCAAATATTCAATTTGAAGTCACGCTGCCTTCCTTCCAAAAATGACTGAGAAACAGGAAGTAGACCATGCTTATGATATAAGAAAACATGGCTGCCACCTTAAACATTTACAGTATATGTTAGAGTGAGCGTGTCTAATCAGATACCCTCTGCCCAGCTGCCAACAGCCCTGTCTGCATCTCCATTGCCTGCCAATGAAGACAACACGCCCTCCGCTTTCGCTAGCCATCTGCTGTACTTACTACTATGCTTGCTGCCTGCCCTGACCTCATATTCTTTCTGGATAATACTGTGCTTGCCAATTGCCCTGACCTCATATTGCTTTTGGATAATACTGTGCTTGCTGCCTGCCCTGACCTCATAGTTTCTGGATAATACTGTGCTTGCCAATTGCCCTGACCTCATATTGTTTCTGAATAATAATATGCTTTCTGCCTGCCCTGACCTCATATTGTTTCTGGATAGTACTACTGTGCTTACTTCCTACCCTGACATTATATTGTTTTTGGATAATACTGTGCTTGCTGCCTGCCTTGACCTCATATTGCTTCCGGATAATACTGTGCTTGCTGCCTGCTCTGACCTCAGATTGTTTCAGGATAATAATGTGTTTTCTCCCTGCCCCAACTTCATATTGTTTCTGGGTAATACTGTGCTTGCTGCCTGCCTTGACCTCATATTGTTTCCGGATAATACTGTGCTTGCTGCCTGCCCTGACCTCATTTTGTTTCCAAATAATACTGTGCTTGCTGCCTGCCCTGACCTCATGTTGTTTCCAAATAATACTGTGCTTGCTGCCTGCTCTGACCTCAGATTGTTTCAGGATAATACTGTGTTTTCTCCCTGCCCCAACTTCATATTGTTTCTGGGTAATACTGTGCTTGCTGCCTGCCCTGACCTCAAATTGTTTCTGGATAATACTGTGCTTGCTGCTTGCTCTGATCTCAGATTGTTTCAGGATAGTACTGTGCTTGCTGCCTGCCCTGACCTTAAATTGTTTCTGGATAACATTGTGCTTGCTGCCTGCCCTGACCTCATAGTTTCTGGAGAATATTGTGCTTGCTGCCTGCCCTGACCTTATATTGTTTCCGGGTAATACTGTGCTTGCTGCCTGCTCTGACCTCAGATTGTTTCAGAATAATACTGTGCTTGCTGCCTGCCCTAACTTCATATTGTTTCTGGGTAATACTGTGCTTGCTGCCTGCCCTGACCTCAAATTGTTTCTGGATAATACTGTGCTTGCTGCCTGCTCTGACCTCAGATTGTTTCAGGATAGTACTGTGCTTGCTGCTTGCCCTGACCTTAAATTGTTTCTGGATAACATTGTGCTTGCTGCCTGCCCTGACCTTATATTGTTTCCGGGTAATACTGTGCTTGCTGCCTGCTCTGACCTAGAGATTGTTTCAGAATAATACTGTGCTTGCTGCCTGCCCTAACTTCATATTGTTTCTGGGTAATACTGTGCTTGCTGCCTGCCCTGACCTCCTTTTGTTTCTGCATAATTCTGTGCATGTTGCACAGTACCTCAGATTGTTTCTGGATAATGTTGGATACAATTTTTTTTTCCTTTTTAAATTGCATAAAAATAAAATATCACTAAGAGCCCTTGCACACTGGGGTGGGGGCGGCGTCGGCGGTAAAACGCTGCTATTATTAGCGGCATTTTACCGTCGGCATTCGGCCGCTAGCGGGGCGGTTTTACCCCCGCTAGCGGCCGAGAAAGGGTTAAAACCCACCGCAAAGCGCCTCTGCAGATATGATTGCAGATATGATTTCAATGGGCAGGAGCGGTAAAGGAGCGGTATACACTCCGCTCCTTCACCGCTCCGAAGATGCTGCTGGCAGGACTTTTTTTACCGTCCTGCCAGCGCATCGCTCCAGTGTGAAAGCCCTCGGGGCTTTCACACTGGATACACAGCAGCGGCACTTTCAGGTCGGTTTGCAGACGCTATTATTAGCGCAATAGCGCCTGCAAACCGCCCCAGTGTGCAAGGGCTCTAAAAGAAAGCCATGTACATCACAAAAAACGATTTATGTATTACTTTGCAGAAGCGGAACTTAACTGTATCTGAGCACCACAAATTGAAAATGCTATTTAATTCACTTTTAATATTCAAAGCAAACTCCCCCATCCCCCCCCTGCAATCTAGCTGTGGCCATTTTGAGTAAGGGCAGATAAGTTATGTAGCATTTACTTCATGAAATCTATCTGCCATTAGCCCAGGCATGCAGGCAGGGGGGTGTGCTTAGCCGAGAAACCCCCTCCTCCCCTCCTCCCATGAAGACTCCTGGGATATATGACATAATTTTGGCCTAGGCGATGTAGCACCCTGGAGTTTAGGCAGGGTTGCTCCTCACAAATTTACTTGCCAGGAATAGTTATCCTGGTTGATTACTAGAGATCTATTGATTTCTCCCTAAGCTTGGCCTTGTTGCACTTTTCTCTTCTGCCACTAGGTGGCTGGGTACTTGGTCCTACTAGATATGAGAAGGACAACACAAGGTCAGGTTATGGATATGTGGGGTGTTTCAGCCAATGGGCAGGGGTTTTCTTGGATCCCTTGGCCTGCTGGGAGAGCCTATATATTCGGGTGGAGTCAGGTGATTGGGGTTCTGTGCCACCTGGACGGCTGTCTGGGTGGACATTTGTCGTATTGCCCGGGGCTGCTAGGCCAGAGATTGGGCCTATCCCGGGGGCATCTGGCTGCTAGGCTGTCTGAGGGCCTATCCAGAAGCAAGAGAGCAGTGCAGGGTGGGATTGCGGTTTGCAGTCCAACCAAAAATGACGGTTTTGCCGGCCAGAGAACCTGTCGTGGTCAGAGCTAGAAGGGAAGCTGTCGCCACAAAGGGACCAACCACCTTATTACCAGGGACCACAGTGAGTAATTGAAGCAAGTAGCAGAGAAGCATTTTTACCAACCGGAGATGGTGAAGAATCTGGAAACTTCAGTGGGTATCAAGCCAGGGACCCAGCCAGCGGAGGTGACTCTTGCAGAGCAACCTTGTGTGTAAAGCCAGGGACCGAGCAGGCCAGTGGGGTGAAGCTTAAGAAGTATCTTGAATGCCAAGCCAGGGACCCAGCAGAGAGGCGGGGGTGATGCTTGAGGAAGATACCACTGTGAAGATTGGAGGAGCTCAAGGGATTCAGTGGCAGTGAATCAGCGGGTCTACTGAGAGAGAGAGAGACTGGGATCTCAGTGGGCCAAAGAACTACAAGAAGTGATTGTAGTGGAAGTGAAAGGAACTGTTAAGCTTTGAGTTAGGAACTGTTAAAGACTGTTGCCATAGGAGATCGCATTGCTGCACATGCAGATGTGGCATCTTGATGGGTGCCTTTCCCTTCATGGCTGTCCTCTTATTGAAGTCTCAGAATCTGCCAATTGAACTTGCAACTACCTAAGGGTGTCCTGGCCCTAACCCTCTTTCCCCCAAAAGTTTGTTAAGAGAAATAAAATCTATTTTGCATTAAATTACCTTTTATAACCTTGCACCCACCATGCCTCACAACCCACTATATACAGAAGGATGTCATCTATCTCTGACCTTGGAGGTTCTCATTAGACCAAAGGAGGCCTGGGACCTTGCTACAGCAAAAAACCAGGAAGGAACTTGAAAAAATGTTAAAAATAACATACTTTCTTATTTATTTACTAATGCTATCAGCATAAGGATTAAAATAGTTTGTGTTGTTTGAACGTAGGTTCACACTACAAACAGAAAAAAAATGTTTCGGTTTTCACCAATGATGGGGCACATTTTCTCCCAATGACACCAACAAATGGGGCCCAAAGACACCAATGATGGGGCCAGTAGCGGCTGGTGGTATATTTTGGGGGGGGGGCGGTAAACGATCTAAACAACTGGGTGGGCTCGGGGCGCAGTGCTCTGGCTCCAATCACTTGCTTCTAAAAAGAAAAATACATTGGAATCCATGCGTCTGGCGCCCTGCATGTAGATTAGGGGGCCGGACGCATGGATTAGGGGGGCGGCCACTGGATGGGGCACAATTTTTCCCAATGGCATCAACAATGGGGCCCAATGACACAATGGGACAGAATTCCACCCAATGACACCAACGATAGGGCACAATTTCTCCCACTGATGCCAAAAATGGGGTATTGTTTTTTCCCACTGACGTCAGGGTCTTTTCTATTCCCAACAGTCTGCCCCCCCCCAAAAAAAAAACAAATCTGAAAGACAGCTAACACGGCCCTTTGATAAAGTTTGACTACCCCTGGAACAACAAGGCAAGAACAGACTGAGGTAGGAATCAGGCTCAAGATCAACAGCAAGCAGGGCAAAACACTGAAGCACCAGGAAATAGTAGAGGGGGGACTAAATACCCTCCCAGCAGCCAGCATCAGGTAAAGACTGGTTACTGGGATCTGCTGGCTGCTGGGAGACACCCGCTGGTGGACACTGGAACTACAACCTTCCTCTCTGGGAAGCACAGTGCCACCAGCAGGTGATCCAGTTCGCATCACTGCCTGGAGACCATACTGTCCGGACAGACTGGGTTTAAGGAGGTACTGTATGTAAATGCGAAAACCGGCATTTGAAACAGAAGAAAAGTTATTGCCAAATAAACAGGCCCATAGTAGAAATGTAAAAAATGCTCTGGCTTAATGGGTTGGGGTGTAGAGGTGCGAGACCTGAACTGGTTAAATATACTGGAATTTTAACTTTCTTTGTGTAAAAGCTTTATTAGTGAAGCAGTAAATCTGCCTCCCCAAGGCATCTCTTACATAAGACAGAATGGGGTTAGTCTCCTGAAATATGTTATCACGGCCCGGTATTTATGTGGTTTACATATGCTTTATAGGAGATAATAGCCCGTAATATTTAAATGATTTTCTCTATCACACTCTGCCGGGTCCTTCCAGAGGAAGAAGTGCGAGAGCCGGCAGACCGGAGTCATAATTTGCCGGAGCTTCCATCCGCCTTGTTGCCATTATTTAAATTTAGGAGACGTTCGCACTGAACAATTGCTGCTGAGCTGGACTGAGGCTGCTTACCGGTGATGAATGGATTGCCGAGCCGGCTGTGCCGTGGAGCCGGACTAACCTAGAAGTGTGATGATATATGAACTTTGCATATAATGGATGAAATGGAGAGTTTGCAAGTGCAGAATGGAAAAAGCACACACTAGATACGCTATGCGGCATCCTTCCTGCTTTGCTTGTATTTTACCTTGCCTGCCCCCTCCCCTCCCCGTATTCCCCATTCACCTGCTAATGACATTTTTCAGTTTTCATTACATATGTTATTTTAGACCCTAGTGGCATCATCACTAGGTCTCTATGCTTCTCTATGCAATGCAGGCAGATCATACGTGTGCACACAGGGTGTGCCAGGTGTGCCTGGGCACACCCTAATGACCCCGTATGATACCGATTACCCCTGCTTCCCCCCTGTCTTCCCCCTGCAGTGCTACCAGTTCCCCCTCCCCCCGGGTGCTGCGGGGGTTGTTTCAGGATTTTATTCCCCGACCCCTGGGTAATGCACTTCCCATTCCTTTACTGTCCAGTCCTATTCTCTGTCTCAAAAGTGAGACCTCAGGGGTCTGTTTAGACTCTCAATATTTCACCAAAGCGCCCCAACAGGGGCTCCTAAAAAATATTGTGCACAAATAATAAAAAATAGGAGATGATCTGAGTGGCTCTAGGATATCATAGACCTCCCCACCTCATCCCGCTTAGCGAAAATCAAGAATGTGGAGGATTGGGATTATCGCAGTGCTTGTAATAAATGGTACATAAAGAGTTAAATAATAGAAAATATATAATTTCTTTATTAGTACAAAAAGAAGAAAGAGCAAAAGTTTCAACTAAAACCAGCATGGAGCATATTCATTATACATGTATTGTATGTATAATATGGATGTATAATGTATGCTCCATACCGATTTTAATTGAAACTTTTGCTCTTTCTTCTTTCTGTACTAATAAAGAAATTATATATTTTTTATTATTTAACTCTTTATGTACCATTTATTACAAGCACCGCAATAATCCCAATCCTCCACATTCTTGAAATAATAAAAACAAAATTGTAAAATATAATAAAAAAAACTGCCCTACTGACACCGTCCACTGCTCTACTGACACCAATCTCTGCTCTACTGACACCGTCCTCTGCCCTACTGACACCGTCCTCTGCCCTACTGACACCGTCCTCTGCCCTACTGACACCTTCCACTGCCCTACTGACACCGTCCACTGCTCTACTGACACCGTCCACTGCTCTACTGACACCGTCCACTGCTCTACTGACACCTTCCACTGCCCTACTGACACCTTCCACTGCTCTACTGACACCAATCTCTGCTCTACTGACACCGTCCTCTGCCCTACTGACACCGTCCTCTGCCCTACTGACACCTTCCACTGCCCTACTGACACCGTCCACTGCTCTACTGACACCGTCCACTGCCCTACTGACACCGTCCTCTGCCCTACTGACACCTTCCACTGCCCTACTGACACCTTCCACTGCCCTACTGACACCGTCCACTGCTCTACTGACACCGTCCTCTGCCCTACTGACACCGTCCACTGCTCTACTGAGACCATCCACTGCCCTACTGACACCATCCACTGCTCTACTGACACCGTC
Source organism: Aquarana catesbeiana (assembly GCF_042186555.1). Taxonomy (NCBI): domain Eukaryota; kingdom Metazoa; phylum Chordata; class Amphibia; order Anura; family Ranidae; genus Aquarana; species Aquarana catesbeiana. The sequence goes on from NC_133329.1 coordinate 406,149,970, forward strand.
CTCTGCTCTACTGACACCATCCACTGCTCTACTGACACCATCCACTGCCCTACTGACACCCTCCACTGCTCTACTGACACCATCCACTGCCCTACTGACACCGTCCTCTGCTCTACTGACACCATCCACTGCCCTACTGACACCGTCCTCTGCTCTACTGACACCATCCACTGCCCTACTGACACCGTCCACTGCCCTACTGACACCGTCCTCTGCTCTACTGACACCATCCACTGCCCTACTGACACCGTCCTCTGCTCTACTGACACCAACCACTGCCCTACTGACACCCTCCACTGCTCTACTGACACCGTCCACTGCTCTACTGACACCGTCCTCTGCTCTACTGACACCGTCCTCTGCCCTACTGACACTGTCCTCTGCTCTACTGACACCGTCCACTGCCCTACTGACACCGTCCACTGCCCTACTGACACCGTCCACTGCTCTACTGACACCATCCACTGCCCTACTGACACCGTCCTCTGCTCTACTGACACCATCCACTGCTCTACTGACACCGTCCACTGCTCTACTGACACCGTCCTCTGCTCTACTGACACCATCCACTGCTCTACTGACACCGTCCTCTGCTCTACTGACAGCGTCCACTGCTCTACTGACACCATCCACTGCTCTACTGACACCATCCTCTGCTCTACTGACACCATCCACTGCTCTACTGACAGCGTCCACTGCTCTACTGACACCATCCACTGCTCTGCTGACACCGTCCACTGCCCTACTGACACCATCCACTGCTCTACTGACACCGTCCACTGCCCTACTGACACCGTCCACTGCTCTACTGACAGCGTCCACTGCTCTACTGACACCATCCACTGCTCTGCTGACACCGTCCTCTGCTCTACTGTCACCGTCCACTGCCCTACTGACACCGTCCACTGCTCTACTGACAGCGTCCACTGCTCTACTGACACCGTCCACTGCTCTACTGACACCGTCCTCTGCTCTACTGACACCATCCACTGCTCTGCTGACACCGTCCACTGCCCTACTGTCACCGTCCACTGCTCTACTGACACCAATCTCTGCTCTACTGACACCGTCCTCTGCTCTACTGACACCATCCACTGCCCTACTGACACCATCCATCCTGCGTAGCTTTAAAAAAAAAAAAAAGTTTACTTCTGCCATAGACCGGAAGTGACGTCATAACGTAACGTCGCTCCGGTCCTCCAAGGCCGTAGAGGCAATCAAAGACAATCTGGTCTCTGGTAGCCTCTGTGACCAACCTACCGCACCGTCGGATCCTTTCTCGGGCGCACCTGTGAAAACGTCCCCCCTCTTTGGAAAGCAATCCTGCAGCTGATGAGCCGCTCGGACTGCTTTTATGAGAAAGCCAGCCGCCGGCTGAAAAAAATATCTTCAGCCATAACCCCGGTAAACCACCTGCAAACTGCAACATATATATGTATTATATATGTCGTCGGCAAGTGGATAAATATTTCAGGATTAGATGTGCGGTTCATTTTCGTTCCGAATCGAAATTTGGATGAGTTGTAAATTACCGAATTAGAATAGTAACAAATTTAAAAGGAATCCGAAATACCGAACCGCAAGTCGATTCAAATTTGAATTTGAAAACAAATTCGCATCTAATTCAAATTCGAAAAAATGATAAATATATTTTTCTAAAAAAGTTAAAATAGAAAAGAATAGAATAGAAAATACTATTCAGGCACTGATGTTGGACGGGAAGGCCTGGCTTGCAGCCTCCGCTCTAATTCTTCCCAAACGTGTTCTATCGGGTTGAGGTCAGGACTCAAGCTCCTCCACCCCAAAAAATTGTGAGAAAAGTCCTGGACAGCCGCACTCAAAATGATAATCACCTTTATTGATAAAAACAACAAAGATACATGCCACAGCAAGAAGTACAGGGAATCACATGCGTTTCACACTATAGTTAGTGCTTAATCATAGATTAAGCACTAACTATAGTGTGAAACGTGTCAGCTTCCCTGTACTTCTTGCTGCGGCATGTATCTTTGTTGTTTTTATCAATAAAGGCGATTATCATTTTGAGTGCGGCTATCCAGGACTTTTCTCACAATTTATTGTTATAAGCATTGCCGGCACCTGAGGCTTCCAGTTTGGAGGAGAGGTTCCTGATTGACCTCCTTAGAGCGGTGATTTATCTTTCTCCTCCACCCTCCTCCAGGACTCTGTGCAGGCCAGACAAGTTCCTCCACCCTTATCTTTCTCCTCCACCCCAAACTCACTCATCCATGTCTTTATGGACCTTGCTTTGTGCACTGGTGTGCAGTCATGTTGAAACAAGAAGGGGCCATCCCCAAACTGTTCCCACAAAGTTGGGAGCATGAAATTGTCCAAAATGTCTTGCTATGCTGACGCCTTAAGAGTTCCCTTCACTGGAACTAAGGGGCCAAGTCCAATCCCTGAAAAACAACCCCACACTATATCCCCCCTCCACCAAATGATTTGAACCAGCGCACAAAGCAAGGTCCATAAAGACATGGATGAGCGAGTTAGGGGAGGAGGAACTTGACTGGCCTGCACAGAGTCCTGACCTCAACCCAATAGAACAACTTTGGTATGAATTAGAGTGGAGACTACGAGCCAGGCCTTCTCATCCAACATCAGTGCCTGACCTCACAAATGCGCTTCTGGAAGAATGGTCAAACATTCCCATAGACACACTCCTAAACCTTGTGGACGGCCTTCCCAGAATAGTTGAAGCTGTTATAGTTGCAAAGGATGGGCCAACTCAATATTGAACCCTACGGACTAAGACTGGGATGTCATTAAAGTTCATGTGCATGTAAAGGCAGGCGTCCCAATACTTTTGCTAATATACTGTATATTGGGTTTGAGAAGATTAGTTACATTAATTGCCATCATTTCTGCAGAAGACGTATGAAAAATAAAAACGTTATATAAGTGAATTGTGTGATGGCCGTTGTCTTTGCCCCCCTCCCCCCCCAGGGGTTGTAGCACATCGATATGATCGGTACCAGGTTGTGTACATAGGTGGCACAATCTCACCGAGAGACGACTGTCGTGCTTTGAAGATCCTCCACCCTCTAAAAGGACGATTGTTTTCAGAGCCGCTAATAACTGGAGGGGGGAGGGGGGGTGTTTTGCGGACACTTCTACATCTTTCCATCGAGTTCCAGGAAAAAGTGACAGTCGTATATTTCCACTTCTAATGACCTCCCACAGAAGGGAAGACTCGTCCTTGGAAGTAATTACTCGATTAACCCAACAGAGGAGTGCAGTGTGTGCCGATCGAGGGACGGGGACGGGAAATGAGAACGTTACATTTACAGCAAGGAAGGAAAGAGAGAGGAAAGGAGAAAGGGAAAAATAGTACATGGGAAGGGAAAAGAAAAGGGAAGGGGAGGAACCAGAGAGGAGAGAAGAGTAAGGGAAAAGGAGAGGAGAGACGAGTAAAGGAAATGTAGAGTAAAGGAAAAGAAGAGGGGAGGAAAGGAGAGAAGAGGAAAAGAGAGGAGAGGAGAAGGGAAGGGAGAAGAGGAGAGGAGAAAAGAGAAGAGTAAAAGAGAGGAAAGGGGAGGATAGCAAAAGAAAAGGAGAGGAAAGTAAAGGAGAGGAGAGGAAAGAAAAGGGAGAGGAGAGGAAAGAAAAAGAAGAGGAAGAGAAGAGGAGAGTAAAGGGAAAGGAGAGTAGAGATGAGTAAAGGAAATGTAGAGTAAAGGAAAAGAGGAGGGGAGGAAGGGAGAGGAGAAGAGAGAAGAGGAGAAGAGAGGAGAAGGACAGGGAGAAGAGGAGAGGAGAAAAGAGAAGAGTAAAAGGAGAGGAGAGTAAAAAAGAAAGGAAAGGAGAGGATAGCGAAAGGAAAGGAGAGGATAGCAAAAGAAAAGGAGAGAAAAGTAAAGGAGAGGAGAGTAAAGAAAAGGGAGAGGAGAGTAATGGAAAAGAAGAGGAAGAGGAGAGGAGAGTAAAGGGAAAGGAGAGGAGAGATGAGTAAAGGAATTGTAGAGTAAAAGAAAAGAAGAGGGGGGGAGGAAAGGAGAGGAGAAGAGAGGAGAAGGGCAGAGAGAAGAGGAGAAAAGAGAAGAGTAAAGGAGAGGAGAGGAAAAGAAAAGGAGAGGAAAGTAAAGGCGAGGAGAGTAAAGGAAAAGAAGAGAAAGAGGAGAGGAGAGTAAAGAAAAGGGAGAGGAGAGTAAAGAAGAGGGAGAGGAGAATAAAGGGAAAGGAGAGGATGGGAGAGTAAAGGAAAAGGAAAGGAGTGGAGAAAGAAAGAGAAATGGAGACAAGGAAGAGGAACAAGAGAGGAAAGAACAGGAGAAAAGAGAGGATGGGTAAGGGGAAGAAGAGCAAAAGGGAAAAGGAGAGGAGAGGTAAAGAAGGGAAGAGAGATAAGAGAAAGAAAAGGGATGAGGAGAGTAAAGGAAAACGAGAGGAGATAAAAGAGACAGAAGAGTAAAGGGAATGGAGAGGAGAGTAAAGGAAAAGGAGAAGAGAGTAAAGAAAAGGAGAGGAAAGGAAAGGAAAGCAAAGAAAAGTTAAGGAAAGGAAAAGGAGAATAAAAAAGAGGAGAGGAAATGGGGGGAAGAATAAAGAAGATGGGAGTAAAGAAAAAGGAAAGGAGAGGGCAGTAAAGGGAAAGGTGAGGAGAAGAGGTGACAAGAGAGGAGAGAAAAGTAAATGAAAAGGAGAGGAGAGTAAAGCAGATGAGAGTAAAGGAAAGGAGAGAGGAATCAAGGGGGAAAAGGAAAGGGGAACGGGAGAGGAAAGAGTGGGGGGGGGGTGGAGGAAAAGAGTTGAAAAGGAAGAAAAGAGAACGACAGGGAAAAAAAAACAGAAATGAAATGAACAGAAATTAAAGTAATTAGGAAAAGGAGAGAAGAGAAAAGGAAATGAAAGGGAAAAGGAGAAAGGAAAGGAAATTAAAAATGAAAGTCTAAAGGAAAGGTAAGGGGAGGAGAGGAGAGAAGCGGAAGGAAGACGGATCTTCTCGGATCCTGGAGGTGACTACATTAATGATTCCTTTGGCATGTTATTAAACATTTCCGAGTTTTGTACTCATTTTCCACTATTATAAGTGGAGTGACTTTTCTCCGCCATCCCCTGATCTCAGCATTTTCCATGGCACATAAACCACTTATTCTGAATATACAGCGCCATTTATCTACAGCTCCGTACTCCGGGGGATTGGCTGTAATCATTCTCATTGCTACAATAGGATGGAAATATTCCTCCACTAAAAACTCTATGAAATGGTTAAGCTCGGCTCATTATCGCAGACCTATAAAAGTCTAAATTGTGATATCATCTGGCCTGTTAAGTTGCCTGACCTTTTCCAGCACAGCAAACATTGATTTAAGGTTATAAACGTTAACAGCCGGCTTACAATTCCACCATTAATGGAGCCATACAGCCATGGCTCAACTCTTCTTCTGCTCAGAATATCAGAATTGGAGAACACCATCTCCTTCCATAGAGTATAATGGTCATTCCTACCATTTAACAGTAAAGAGGTAATCCAGATAAAACGAATATTTCGGATTCAGGAGATGTTGGTGAGCTGAAAAATTTTCTGAGCTCCATCCGCCCACCACACTCATTGGAGGCAGGACTTTTGCAGTATGCAGCGTGAGGACTGAGACTCTGTGGTGGGAATGGGCAGCAGGCAAAGCCAGGAGGTCGGGGGGGGGGGGGGGAATCTCACTTCTGAATTTCTTGGGGAACACAAAGGTGAAGTTTCATATTGATGTATAGAGACCGTTCAGGATGGAAAAATTTGCTTCGTTTTGTTTCAGATTTGTTCGTTAAGTTAATCATTTTCTCTATGTTACAATGATTCATTTTTTTAAATTTGTTTCATATATTCCAATTTATTTCGTATACACGTTACTTTCAAATCAATCTAAATGCAAATTTTGGAAGACAGCTATATCTGTTCTATTCTATTCTTTTCTGTTCTATTCTTTTATTTTCTATTTTATTCTATTCTATCCCATTTCTTTATATTCTATCCTATTCTATTCTATCCCATTCCTTTATATTCTATCCTATTCTATTCTATCCCATTCCTTTATATTCTATCCTATTCTATTCTATCCCATTCCTTTATATTCCATCCTATTCTATTCTATCCCATTCCTTTATATTCTATCCTATTCTATTCTATTCCATTCCTTTATATTCCATCCTATTCTATTCTATCCCATTCCTTTATATTCTATCCTATTCTAGTCTATCCCATTCCTTTATATTCTATCCTATTCTATTCTATGCCATTCCTTTATATTCTATCCTATTCTATTCTATCCCATTCCTTTATATTCTATCCTATTCTATTCTATCCCGTTCCTTTATATTCTATCCTATTCTATTGTTTTCCATTCCTTTATATTCTATTCTATTCTGTTATATTCTTCTATATTCTATTCTATCTATTTGGTTAAGTCTGAAAAGACTCTTCACTTGCATCCTGTGAGGTTGTTCCATGTCTGGATGACCCCCGGACCTTTTACAAACAAGTGAGCAGCAGCAACCGTGATAAGGGCTCCCAGTAGGAAAGAAACAATCCATGGAATGAAGGTGGACAATGAGGTTGTCACTAGGCCCTGTGAGTAGGCACTGCTTTGTCACACATTTCACAGAGCCCGCCTTGTGAACTACAGAGGTGCTGAGAGGAGGAGTTTCAGGAGGTGGAGTCAGTGCCGGAAATACTGATGGCAAGTCAGCAAGGTACCATGGGACATGTAGTCCTTAGAAATAAAGGAGACGTTGCAAAGTATGCTGGGAATCCAGGAAATTGAGGAAAAAGACGACCCGCATGAAAGGAGATTTTTCAAGTAATCTTATATTGGATTGTCAGTTATAGCTATTGTTTGTTTTGTTATTACAATGCAGATGTTATCAAATGAAAGTGTATGCTGTGACCATAAATCTCCTTTAACTTACTTTTCTTTAAATGGCTTCAGTGGATCACAGAAGCTCCTTTAATAAGATGCTTTACTGCGGCAGGTACGTGATTCCCCACACTCGGGTCTTGGACCCTCTTCCGCTGTAATTGGACACAGCAGGAGCCAATCAGACGCGATGCCCGCCGGGACCCGCTGATCATTTGAGACACAGGCAGAACGGCAATCTGTAAACAAGGCAGATCGCCGTTCTGTGACAAAGGAAGGCTGTGATCTTGTGTTCTGCTAAGCAAGAACACAGATCTCTGTCTTCCCACAGTACAAGCACCTCCCCCACACAGTTAGAAAGCACCTCCCTAGGAACACATTTAACCCATTGATCGCCCCTGATGTTAACCGCTTCCCTGGCAGTGTCATTAGTACAGTGACAGTGCATATTTTTTTTAAGTACCGATCACTGTATTAGTGTCACCGGTCCCCAAAAAGTGTCAAAAATGTGACTTAGTGTCCGATTTGTCCGCTGCAATATCGCAGTCCCGCTATAAGTCGCTGATCGCCGCTATTACTAGTAAAAAAATATGCAAAAAATAAAATTTCCAAAAATATATCCCATAGTTTGTAGACGTTATAACTTTTGTGCAAACCAATCAGTATACGCTTGTTGGGAATTTTTTTTTACCAAAAATATGTAGCAGAATAAATTTTGGCCTGAATTGAAGAAGAAATTCGATTTTTTTACATTCTTTTATTGGATATGTTTTATAATAGAAAGTTAAAAATATTCTTTTCTTTTTTTTTTCAAAATTGTCGTTTTTTTTTTTTTTTAATTTGTTTTTAGCGCAAAAAACAAAAACCTGCAGAGGTGATCAAATACCACCAAAAGAAATCTCTATTTGCAGGGGAAAAAAAGGGCGTACGTTTTATTTGGGTACAGCGTCGCTTGGCTGCGCAATTGTCAGTTAAAGTAAAGCAAAAAATGGCCTGGCCATCATGAAGTTGGTAAATCTTCCGGAGCTCAAGTGGTTAAATTATCCTGAAACTTTTCTTGTACCAAGGCTTTTAGCCATTAATCTTATTATTTTATCATTTTTGTTTTATTTTATTTATTTATTTTTTACAGATAGGAACAATAAAAAAACTTTAAAGTGACAGCACACAAATAATGATCAATTGAAAAAAAAAAATATTATGATAATATTATCATAATATTGGCAAATATAATATTAATAATTAATTATTTAATATTGGCAAAGTGCCAATCAATGAAATAAACCAAACTACCCTAGATACACCCCAGCCTAATTAAAAAAAAAAAAAAAAAAAACTCTACATAAAGATCTCCCTCTTAAGCAAATTTTGCATAAGCATGCCAATAAATGAAATAGAGTTTCCGCGTCATCAATATTTCAATGACTGCGAATACGGTAATTTCATGCAAAAACGAATTTTACTTAAAGTATAAGTTCACTTTTTCACAAAAATGAAAAAAAGCGAACTAATGCCCACCCCCCCCTCAACCTGGTTCCCGCTGCACTTCCGTGATTCATTTTTGGGGATGTGAAAGCCCCACTCTTCTTCCCCTAGGGCTTCCAGGATGGATCGCAGTGATTCCGATGCTGGCATGTGACCATTTTAACCAATCAAAATCGTTCTGATCCATCTCGGAAGCCAGAGAAAGAAAGAAGGGGCAGAAGAGCCGGGCATTCAAATCCCTGGACTGCTGCGTGGGCAGTGACAGCGCACCACCCACGGAGGTAAGTGCAGCAGGGACCGGGGGGGGGGGGGGTTAGTGGGGAAGGGTGTATACTGTAGGGGGTTAATTTGCCTTTTTCATTTTTTGTGAAAAGGTGAGCTTACATTTTAAATCACTCCAATCATCCCTAGCAGGAACAATGGAGGGGAAAACTGAAGGCCAGTGTCCCCAAGGGATACACAATACTAGTAGGTGGCCAGTAACTGAAATATCACTTTTGAGTTGGAGGTGGCGCTTGCTTCCATCCCTGATCTATGGCGAGATAGAGATGGGATTGCGGTTGCTATGCAAAACCTGCTGGAGTGAAGGTAACCCGGAGCGGTTTGTAGCCGAAAGGGAAGCCTTCTGATGAGGATGGAGAACCATGGGGTCTGATCCGGAGGGTCGGGCCCCTGGCCTTCTGGCCTGGATTGGGGCAGCTCTAGCTCCAGACAGTTATTCGGGAGAGAACGCTGGCTCCCCTTCCTCCCACCGGGGGAGCGGCCAGTATTTTCGAAATGTAATTAGATAGGAGGGACGGAACAACGGTGAGGCCTGATAGTAAAGGGCTCTTACCAAGCTTCCAGAACTCCATGCCTTCCTGCCTGGGGTAGGGGCTGCTGTGGTCTGGGTTGTGGGTCAGGGTTGCTTTGAAAAGCCAGTGGTGAATGTGCCCCTGAAGTGGCAGTTCAAGGGTGCCGTATGGTCACTGTGTTTATGCACTTGATTTTATGGCACCATGGTCACTTCACCACTACACACGCTTTTCACACCTGTCTCTTAGGCCGAGCCTTTTGGCTAGTACCAGGGGAAATTTTTATGCCTGGCGGGAGGGCCGGCCATTGTATTACACAATGGTCACTTTCACTCTCCAGCCTCCCTATCTCCCTCACTCTTTTTATCTATCCCCGTGTTTGTCACTTTTTTGTATTTCTTTGTTTGTAGTGTATACACATTTTTGTCACTGTGTGATGAGTAGGGTGTGGGTCCTTGGGCCTACTCTGAAAGTCTTTGGGAAGGGGTGGACAAAGGCCTTCTGGCTTGGTTTGCCCTCTCCTTTGGGGGTCTCCCTTCGGGGGAGCCCCACCTAGTAGTTGGGTGGGTCTGTTTTGGCAGACCTTCCAGAGAACGAGGGTCCACCTGGTTTCGGCCAGATGGACCCATTGTAAAGTACTTCAGTCCCCGTCTGGAGCCTAACGCCCCGTGGCATCAGGATAAGGTCTTTCCCTAGTGGAGGACTCTGAACACCCATTGCACGTTTTTGTGTTTCACTCTCTATGTGTGGGCACTTTTTTTTGGCACCGGGTGGACGTTTTTGAGGTGTGTTTGCACGCCACTGGCTTTAAAAAAAAAAAAAAAAAAATCACTTTTCAGTTGACTAGCCTCTTAACTAAGTTCTGAGAATCCCGAAATGTGGACACATCTCTCTTCCCCTTAGTCTTCATCCTCATAGCTCTGGACTATAATGTGCTCTAGACCAGTGATGGCGAACCTTGGCACCCCAGCTGTTTTGGAACTACATTTCCCATGCTGTTCATGCACCGTGCAGTGTAATTGAGCATCTTGGGAAATGTAGTTCCAAAACATCTGGGGTGCCAAGGTTCTCCATCACTGCTCTAGACGAGTCTTTTTCAACCAGGGTGCCCTGGGGTGCCTTGAGGCTTCTTCCGGGATGCCTTGGCAAAATGCCTAAAAATTGCCCCAAAAATCATATACAAGCCAGCAGGTGGATCAAGCCTACCTTTTAGTTACACAAGCCCCGGGTTTTCATTGTGGAACCATTACGACCTTCTAGCCAGCATCCTAACAACCAGTGACACCATCGGTTGATAAGGTGGGGATGTTGGTCACCTGCACAGGATCTTTATTTAGTTCTCCCCTGCCCAGCTCCATCGACACTGGGATCTCATTAGCTGGGTGATGGAGAAAAACTGAGGAAGAAGAGAAACACTGGAATACTAGTCAGTACCAGTGGGCAAAAGTGTATTTGCTTTGGAAGAATAAATAACCTCTAGAGTTGGGTGTCCTACTTGTGGATGTTGATGCATTATGTAATTTTATTAGATTAGCTTTTTACATTTTGGAATAGGGTGCCTCGAGGATGTCCATAGTTTTTGAGGGTGCCTCGAGGTGGTCCATCATTATAAAGGGTGCCTTGACTGAAAAAAGGTTGAGAAACACTGCTCTCCCAAACTGTGGCTCGGGGGCCAGATGTGGCCCTTTGCTGACCTTTATCTGGTCCTTGGGGCAAAATTCCCTCTACTGCAGGGGTCTCAAATTGGCATCCCTCTAGCTGTTGCAAAACTACAAGTCCCATCATGCCTCTGCCTGTGGGAGTCACGCTTGTAACTGTCAGCCTTGCAATGCCTCATGGGACTTGTAGTTTCGCAACAGCTGGAGGGCCACCAGTTTGAGACCCCTGGTCTACTGACTCCATCAATGGGGCACAATTTCTCCCATTAAAACCAATAATGACGAGGCATTTTCTACTCCCACTGGCCACAGTCCGGCCCCCTTTAAGCCTGAAAGACAGTAAACTGGTCCTTTTCTTAGAAAGTTGGGAGACCCCTGCTTTAGACAACTGTCTTTATGGAGGGGGGGGGTCACTAAGGAAATATAATGGTGAACAGGCTGTCAGCATTGGGTATAACCAAAATATTAGAGGCCATGTTGAATTTTACAGGCAATAGTGCAAAGCAAGTATTGCGCTTGTCGAAAATCATAAAAATGTGTGCTAAGCCTCCATTTTAAAAAAGCCTAAACATCAGTAGCTGTTACATGAGTTTAACAAAAGTAATAAAAAAAATAAAAAAAATCATAATGAAAAAAAGAAATAAATAAACAACAGCGTAAAGGTCAAGCATGTAGCAGATCTTCTAATCCATTAACCTAAAGGTTAAGGGGGAGCACAAAAGTCACTTGGAGATACTGCGAGCACTCAAGTCACCTATAGGTTTCTGCTACACATCTGAGCATTACCAGACCTATACCTTATATGAACTGTCACTTACCCATTTACATGTGAACTGATTCCTTATCACATAAACAGAAGTATATATGCCTTTGGAGTTGCTTTGAACTCTGGGACTTTGTCATATCCCCATACTGGGAGTATTGTGTCTGGGACTCTTTAACACGGTATTTTTGGAGGTGCCTCACTTTATTATTTTCACTGTATTAATTTGGTAGTTGGATGTAATACTACCAGATATTCACTCATTTTTGTTGGACTGTGTATAATATCTCTCTTTTTTGGTATATAGCTGGGACCTACATGCCACTTATTCACTTCACAGCTTTGTTTATATACATAATTAGGCACCTTAGGTCGTGCCCTGCGGTTACCGTATTAGGGTTAGCCTGCACGGTAGTTCACTTACATGCTCTATAGGGTGTATATGGTTTCTTTTGCACACTCACATATATTTCTTAGGCACACCTATACATGAGGCACTGACCTTCTGTCGCAAGTTGGGGCTTTAAGAACTGTGCACCGGTGAGGTCCATATACCCACGGTGTCCCTCCTCTACTATTACCCTCTCTTTGTAGTCCTCTCATTCCCCCATATACACCTGTATGCCCTGAGACATTAGGTAGCACCATACTTCCCATCTTATTGTTTGGTCTTTCATCATTTCGAGTTCCCCTAGGGGAGCCCTATTAGGGGAGGCAGCAACCTATCTTCTTACCCCCATCCTAAGCGCGGTTGTTTTATTTATAACGTGTACATAAGTTTGGCACAAAATCCGTCGGGAAAAAATCAGACGGGTTTTGTGGTCGGAATGTCCGATCAATGTCCGATCGTGTGTACAGGGCATAAGACTTTGCTCACCTTTTTTTATGCACTTGGAGTTCATTTATATGATGGCACCATCTCCAGCTGCATAATACAGAACTCACCTTCCATTTGTCCCCTGCTACCCTGGTCAAATGTTGGGAGGCAAAGAGAGGGAGCTCTGTGTAAACCCCCCCCCCATCATAATTTACACCAGGCTGAGGAATTTCTCTCTATCCCCATGTCACAGTGCTAAGTGTCTCAGCAGCCAATCAGCAAGCACCTTCCCTGTCACATGGGAGGAGAGCGGTGAGTCACATTGTCAGGACCTGTGACCCCTGCTGGTAGCACTGTGGTTCCCAAAGCGGAAGATTGTAGCTCCGGTGTCCACCAGTGGGTGTCTCCCAGCAGATCGCAGTAATCAGCCTTCACCTGATGCTGGCTGCTGGAAGGGTGTTTAGTTCCTCCTCTACTACAGTATTACCCTCTCTTTTGTCTTCTACCCAGATTATGCTTGATGCTATAGCCTGAGCCTGATTCCTGCCGGATCCCACTCTTGTTTTGAGGCTGGATGCTGAGGTTCTTCAAGTGGCTGAACCATGCCCTTTGGGGCCAGTGCAGTGCTATTAGTATCACCGTTGCACTCTCTGCCTTTATTTTTTTAATCACTCTTGGTATTATGGCAGTTGGAGGGAATGCATAACACAGCAGCTGTCCCCAGCTTTGGCTGAAAGCATCTACTCTGCTGTTGCCATCTGTGGGATCCAGTGAGAAGAACGTTGGTGATTTTGTGTTCGCCTTGGAGGCGAACAGATCTCCCTCCTGTGGTTCCCAAAGCGGAAGATTGTAGCTCCGGTGTCCACCAGCGGGTATCTCCCAGCAGATCGCAGTGATCAGTCTTCACCTGATGCTGGCTGCTGGAAGGGTGTTTAGTGCTTCCTCTACTATTACCCACTCTTTTGTCTTCTACCCAGATTATGCTTGATGCTATAGCCTGAGCCTGATTCCTGCCGGATCCCACTCTTGTTTTGTATCTATATCCCGTGCCCTGCTGCCTTGTACCTGCTCCCTTTGTTCCCTCCTGACTGTTCCTTCTACCTCCAGTTTTACCCTGTTGATCCGTGTTCCCCATTTTGTATATATTGTATTATAGTTATCCTCTTAAAGATCACTCACCGCACATATACTGCGGCAGGACGGCTCTATTGCGCGAAACGATGTACCTATAAGTCGTTTCATGCGATAGCTACTGTCAGCGTGCGCTGGATACGCACGCTGTGTGCCGCCGGAGCGCGCACACGGGTCCGGCGAACTTGATGGACTTGGCGATCGCGGTGCAGAGAGGCAGAACTATGTAAACAAGGCGGGTCCCCGTACTGACAGGGGACAGCACTGAGATCTGCTGTTCCTTGTGATCAGGAAAAACGATCTCTGTGTTGTCCCAGTTAGCCCATCCCCCACACAGCTAGAACACACTGAGGGAACACGGGTAACCCTTTGATCGCCTCTAGCACTAACCCCTTCCCTGCCAGTGTCATTTATACATTGATCAGTGCATTTTTTTTTAATCACTGATCACTGTGATAATGTCACAGGTCCCCAAATTAGTGTCACTTGGGGTCAGATTTGCTAAATAACTAAAAATCACAGATCTCCGCCATTAACAGTAAAAACAATAAAAAAAACAAAAGTTCATAAATCTATCCCATATAACTTTTGTGCAAACCAATCAATATATGCTTATTGCAAATTTTTTTTACCAAAAATATGAAGAAGAATACATATTGTCCTAAACTGATGAATAAATTAGTTTATATATATATATTTTTTTTGGATATGTATTATAGCAAAAGATGTTGTTTTTTTTTTTTTTCAAAATTGTCGACCTTTTTTTGTTTATAGTGCAAAAAAAAAAAAAAAATGCAGAGGTGATCAAATACCACCAAAAGTAAGCTCTATTTGTTGGGGAAAAAAATTGTTTGGGTACAACGTCGCACGACTGTGCAATTGTCAGTTAAAGCGACGCAGTGCCGTATAAAATGGCCTACTCATTAAAGGGGTAAATCCTTCTGGGGCTGAAGTGGTTAATTTGGTGGTTACGTTTTTTTTTCCATTAGTTAGGTTGCTAGTTAGGTATTTTGTCCCTTGGTTTATGGCTCACTTATATCTTCATGTTTCCTGTTTTCTGTTTGCTGGTTTGGATAGCTTTTGTTTCACTATTAACCACTTCATGACTGTGACTTCCAGCCCTTTAAGAGGTTTATGATGCCGGGAGTGTCGCTCCAGCCACATCCCCCTGACATGTTTCGTCCCACTCCAGCCACATCTCCCTGACATGTTTCGTCCCGCTCACTGGGCCTCTGTGACCAAGCCCCGGTGATCGGGGCGAAACATATCAGAGAGACATGGCTGGAGCAACGCTGGCTGAGGCCACATTCATCTTCATACTAATGCTATGGGTTGGTGAGCGGCGCCCTTTCTTCTCTTAGATAATGCTCTGAATGGTGCACTGACACCAGCTCCCTTCACTTCAACCGGCGGGGAGGTCTCTGTCTCAGCTTAGAGCAGCACAGTTTCATTTGGATCACTTAAAGTCACAGCAACTTTGCCATAGAGAGAGATTGGTGATTGCACAGCTCTAGCTCTAACTCTTCATAGGGTGTGTTGGACCTCTACAGAAAGGCCGCTGCTTCCAAAAAAAGACAGCACTCTGTTAGGCCACTGTAACTTGAAGTCACATAGATTGGAAGGGGTTCCATTGAAATCAATTGGCTGCAGCTTGTTATGTAACTTAATGTGTCCAAAGTCACATGACAAGTCGCACAGAGCCTCAAGTCGCAAGAAGTTGCATCAAAGCAGTGTAGGAAACTTTTCAAAGTCATGTAGATTGGAACGGGTGCCAATAAAATCAATGGGCATTGGGCTGTGACTTGTCATACCACTATATGTGTCCAAAACTGCATGACAAATCACACTAGTGTATATGCAGCCAATGGCACCAGTTCTAATCAATGCGAAAGGTGCAGCTTTCTGAAAAAAGGTTCCTCCACTACTTTGATGTGACTTGAGTGCCACAGAGCAGTGATCTCAAAACTGCGGCCCTTTTCTTGCTTTTATCTGGCTTTTGAGGAATTTTTCCTGCTATTGGTGCAATACATTCTTCCTCCCACAGACCCCAACGATGGGGCACTATTTCTCCCATTGACACCAACGATGGGGCACTATTCCTCTCACTGACACCAATGATGGGGCACTATTCCTCTCACTGACACCAACGATGGAGCACTATTCCTCTCACTGACACCAACGATGGGGCACTATTCCTCTCACTGACACCAACGATGGGGCACTATTCCTCTCATTGACACCAATGATGGGGCACTATTCCCCTCACTGATACCATTGATGGGGCACTATTCCTTCCACTGACACCCAGGGCTGGTGCAAGGATGTTTGACACCCTAGGCAAAACCTAATTTTGCCCCATTTGCCCTGCCCATGTATACCCCACCTTTTTTAGAGACGTGCCCATCAAATGCAGCCTCACATGCGCCCATCAATGCAACCTATAGTACCAGCGCCCATCAAAGCAGCCTATCAGCACCCATCAATGCAGCCTCACCAGCGCCCATCAAAGCAGCCTATCAGCACCCATCAAATGCAGCCTCACCAGCGCCCATCAAATGCAGCCTCACCAGCGCCCATCAAACGCAGCCTCACCAGTGCCCATCAAACGCAGCCTCACCAGTGCCCATCAAACGCAGCCTCACCAGTACCTATCAAATGCAGCCTCACCAGCGCCCATCAATGCAGCCTCACCAGCGCCCATCAAATGCAGCCTCACCAGTGCCCATCAAACGCAGCCTCACCAGTGCCCATCAAACGCAGCCTCACCAGTGCCCATCAAACGCAGCCTCACCAGCGCCCATCAAACGCAGCCTCACCAGCGCCCATCAATGCAGCCTCACCAGCGCCCATCAATGCAGCCTCACCAGCGCCCATCAAATGCAGCCTCACCAGCGCCCATCAAATGCAGCCTCAGCAGCGCCCATCAATGCAGCCTCACCAGCGCCCATCAATGCAGCCTCACCAGCGCCCATCAAATGCAGCCTCAGCAGCGCCCATCAAATGCAGCCTATCAGCACCCATCAATAAATGTTTGCTTGCTTCCATTAATTCGGTAGTCTGGACACACACTGTCCTCCGCCGCCGCTGCACATCTGACACCATGTTCGAACGGAGCGACGGCTGCCTGCTGATGCTGAGACTTCATTGCTTGCTGCAGAGAGAAGAGAGTAGGAACACCAATGGCAGCTGCCTAGTTTGCCTAGTGGTAGCACCAGCCCTGCTGACACCAACAAATGGGGCCCTATTCCTCCTCCTAATGCCAAAGATGAATTGTTTAATCCCACTGATGCCAGTACAATTTCTACTCGCATTAGTCACAGTCCAACCCCCCCCCCCCTCTAAAGTCTGAAGGCCATTAAACTGATCCCCTTGTTTAGAAAGTTTGGAGACCCCCATGCCAAAGAGCGTAATGAGTTACATGAAAGTCGCACTGGAAATCAAATGACTTTAGAGTCACACTAGTGTGAGCTGAGCCTCTTCTATCCAAGCAGCTTAGCATCAGAAGTATTCAACAGCTTTGAAGATGGATATCTTGTATCATATTAAGAATATATGTATATATACGAGGGTTGCTCAAAACGTTTCTGCACTCTTTTCTACTTTTTTTAAAGTTATATATTTATAAAAGTGCGGAAACTATAGACCCTATATATATATATATATATATATATATATATATATATATATATATATATATATATATATATATATATATATATATATATATATATCTCCAGGTCATGGTATATCTAGTAGTAGTTAGTCACATTCAACTGGACTTGTTCTATAATGTTGCAGACATTTGAGGACTTATCCATTCCACTTCTTCAGTTCTAGTGAGTCACTCTAACCGAATCATCTGAGAATTTGTCAAGACAAATGTTGATTGTCCTAGAACGAGGTGATATTGGTGGAATCTCCCTGTTCTGGTTACATAACCCACATGTAAACTAGAACATAAAGCATGTTAGTGGTGATCCCCTGAGACGCAACGGGCCCCGCTCTGAGAAACGGGACTTTGATGGAGTTCTTCTGCCGTAGAACGTGGTAGTGTTTCCCAATGTAAACACGGTGAGGACGGCGAGGGGGTTGGAGAGACGACTCTCCGTCCTCTCAGATGAAATATTCTTTCTTTGACTCGTCTATGGACTCCTGCAGCGACGGGTCGTTTTTCAGGGCGGCGTCGGCATTCTCTGCAAATTCCGTGCCTTTGGCCTCATTGGTGAAATACGTCCCCTTGTGTCTGCATGTGTACTGGAGCACCACAACTATGAGGACCATGAGGACCACAATCACAAGGATGACCACACCTGAGAAGAGATGTAAATGGATCGGGTTTAAAGATAAACTCCAGGCATACAGGTACTGTATATATACAGATAAATACACACATGAACTTTAATGACATCCCAGTCTTAGTCCGTAGGGTTCAATATTGAGTTGGCCCTCCCTTTGCAGATATAACAGCTTCAACTCTTCTGGGAAGGCCGTCCACAAGGTTTAGGAGGGTGTCTATGGGAATGTTTGACCATTCTTCCAAAAGCGCATTGGTGAGGTCAGACACTGATGTTGGATGAGAAGACCTGGCTCGCAGTCTCTGTTCTAATTCATCCCAAAGGTGTTCTATCAGGTTGAGGTCAGGACTCTGTGCAGGCCAGTCAAGTTCCTCTACCCCAAACTCGCTCATCCATGTGCACTGGTCCAAAACATTTGGTGGAGGGGGGATTATGGTGTGGGGGTTGTTTTTCAGGGGTTGGGCTTGGCCCCCTTACTTCCAGTGAAGGGAACTGTTTAGGCGTCAGCATGCGAGAAATTTTGGACAATTTCATGCTCCCAACTTTGTGGGAACAGTTTGGGGATGGCCCCTTCCTGTTCCAACATGACTGCGCACCAGTGCACAAAGCAAGGTCCATAAAGACATGGATGAGCGAGTTTGGGGTGGAGGAACTTGACTGACCTGCACAGAGTCCTGACCTCAACCCAATTGAACACCTTTTGGATGAATTAGAGCAACCGTTGACAGTGGAAACAGGGAGGGCGAATGAGCAAAAGTTTGGGCATTCTTTTAAACGCCTAAACAGCCAAGGTTTGGTCTTAACCAGATGCCGACCGCCCCCACGTATATTTACTGTGGCAGGGCGGCCGCTCTGGGCATAATCACGTACAAGTACATGATTCTGCATTTCCAGGACTGGGGCACCCAAGCATGCCGTCAGCAACCCACTCTCGTTGTGATTGGACACAATGTCCATTGGGACCCGCCAAGCATTCAGGACACATGCAGAACGGCGATCTGTGAGAAGGGAAGGCTGTGATCCTGTCTTTCTGCTAAGGAGAAACACGGATCTCTGCCTTCCCACAGTACAAGCACCTCCCCCCACACAGTTAGCAAGCACTCCCTAGGAGCACATTTAACCCTTTGATGGCCCCTGATGCCCCTTCCTTGCCAGTGTCATGAGTACAGTGACAGTGCATATTTTTTAGCACTGATCACTGTATTAGTGTCACTGGTCCCCAAAAGTGTCAGTTAGGTGTTTGATTTGTCCGCCGCAATATCGCAGTTCCGCTATAAGTCGCTGATCGTCACCATTACTAGTAATAAAAAAAAAATCCCAGTTTGTAGACATGATAACTTTTGCACAAACTAATCAATATACACTTATTGGGATTTTCTTTTACCAAAAATATGTAGCAGAATACATATTGGTCTAAACTGATGAAGAAATCCGATTTTTTTACATTTTTATTGGATGTTTTATAGCAGAAAGTAAAAAAGTAAAAAATATTGGTTTTTTTTCAAAATTGACGGTATTTATAAAAACCGCAGAGCCAGAGGTGATCAAATACCGCCAAAAGAAAGCTCTATTTGTGGGAAAAAAAGGACATGAATTGTATTTGGGTACAGCGTCGTACGACCGCGCAATTGTCAGTTATAATAATGCAGTGCCGTATCGCAAAAAATGGCCTGGTTGTGAAGGGGGGTAAACCTTCTGGAGCTGAAGTGGTTAACCTAGGTTTGGACCAAACCCTTGGCTTATTCCTGCATTGCATTTTTGAAAAAATTCTGCTTGCTGCATCTTGTGTGTGTTGTAATAAAAACTTAGTTACATTATAGCCAATAGCAATGACTGGAAAAAAACACCAAAAATGCAACATGCATTTTAATTAGTGCGCTTTAAGCCCCATGTCCGTATTTTTCATTGCATTCACCCTGTCTTACGTTGCACATGTGCATTTTCTAATGCCATACAACAGTGTGGGCCGCTCCATTGGGGGCGCAGGGGCACCACCCCCCCTTGTCCATGCACCTGGCACCTAATATACATGCAGGGCACCGGACGCATGGATTCCACTGGGGTTGTTTCTTTATTTAAGCACATGATTAGAAGCTGAGGCTCTAATTGGCTTCAAAAAAGGGTGGGCTCAAGGCGCAGGGCACTGCGCCCTGAGCCCACCCAGTTGTGTGACAATAGCGAATTAATATTTGCTATTGTCTTCCTGATTCTCCTCCCATCAGGAAGCAGGTCTTAAGACCTGATTGGCTGAGAGGAGAATCGATCTTATTGGCCACCAAGGAGGAGATGCAGGGGGGAAGCCGCCGAGAAGGAGACGTGGGGGGAAGCCATCGAGGAGGAGGAGATGGAGGGGGAAGCTGCAGAGGAGGAGAAGACACGGGGGGGAAGCCGAGGAGGAGATGCAGGGGGAAGAGGCCGAAAGGGAGAAGGAGACACTGAGGGAAGCTGCAGAGGAGAAGGAGACCAAGGGGTCAGCCTCCGAGGAGGAGGAGATGCAGGGGGAAGCCCCGGAGGAGAAGGAGACGAAGGGAGAAGCCGCCGAGGAGGAGGAGATGCAGGGGGAAGCCCCGGAGGAGAAGGAGACGAAGGGAGAAGCCGATGAGGAGAAGGAGACGAAGGGAGAAGCCGATGAGGAGAAGGAGACGAAGGGAGAAGCTGAAGAGGAGAAGGAGATGAAGGGAGAAGCCGTTGAGGAGAAGGAGACGAAGGGAGAAGCCGACGAGGAGAAGGAGATGAAGGGAGAAGCCGACGAGGAGAAGGAGACGAAGGGGGAAGCCTTCGAGGAGGAGGAGGCACAGGGGGAAGCCTCCGAGGAGGAGGAGGCACAGGGGGAAGCCTCCGAGGAGGAGGAGGCACAGGGGGAAGCCGCCGAGGAGGAGGAGGCACAGGGGGAAGCCTCCGAGGAGGAGGAGGCACAGGGGAAGCCTCCGAGGAGGAGGAGGCACAGGGGGAAGCTGCCGAGGAGGAGGAGGCACAGGGGGAAGCCGCTGAGGAGGAGGAGACACAGGGGAAGCCCCGGAGGAGGAGGAGGCGCAGGGAGAAGCCAATGAGGAAGAGACAGAGGGGGAAGCCACTGAGGAGAAGACACAGGGGGAAGACGCAGAGGAGGAGGAGACACAGGGGGAAGCCGCAGAGGAGGAGGAGGCACAGGGGGAAGCCGCCGAGGAGGAGGAGACACAGGGGAAGCCCCGGAGGAGGAGGAGGTGCAGGGAGAAGCCAATGAGGAGGAGGAGACAGAGGGGGAAGCCACTGAGGAGAAGACACAGGGGGAAGACGCAGAGGAGGAGGAGACACAGGGGGAAGACGCAGAGGAGGAGGAGACACAGGGGGAAGCCGCAGAGGAGGAGGAGGCACAGGGGTAAGCTGCCAAAGAGGAGATGCAGGGGGAAGCCACCAAGGAGGAGGAAACACAGGGGGAGTCCGCTGAGGAGGAGGAGGGACGGGGGGAGTCCGCCGAGGAGGAGGAGATGCGGGGGGAGTCCTCCAAAGAGGAGACACAGGGGGAAGCCGCTAAAGAGGAGGAGATGCAGGGGGAGTCCGCCGATGAGTAGGAGACGCGGGGGAAGCCGCCGAGGAGGAGGAGGCGCAGGAAGAAGCCGCCGAGGAGGAGGAGACAGAAGGCAAGCAGCCGAGGAGGAGGAGACACAGGGCAAAGACACTGAGGAGGAGGAGACACAGGGGGAAGACACCGAGGAGGAGGAGACACAGGGGGAAGACACCGAGGAGGAGGAGACACAGGGGGAAGACACCGAGGAGGAGACACAGGGGGAAGACACCGAGGAGGAGGAGACACAGGGGGAAGACGCAGAGGAGGAGGAGACACAGGGGGAAGACGCCGAGGAGGAGGAGACACAGGGGTAAGACACCGAGGAGGAGGAGACACAGGGGGAAGACGCCGAGAGGGAGGAGACACAGAGGGAAGACACCGAGGAGGAGGAGACACAGGGGGAAGACACCAAGGAGGAGACACAGGGGGATGACACTGAGGAGGAGACACAGGGGGAAGACGCAGAGGAGGAGGAGACACAGGTGTAAGACGCCGAGGAGGAGACACAGGGGTAAGACACCGAGGAGGAGGAGACACAGGGGTAAGACACAGAGGAGGAGGAGACACAGGGGGAAGACGCCGAGGAGGAGGAGACACAGGGGGAAGACACTGAGGAGGAGACACAGGGGGAAGACACGGAGGAGGAGGAGACACAGGGGGAAGACACTGAGGAGAAAACACAGGGGGAAGACACCGAGGAGGAGGAGACACAGGGGGAAGACACCGAGGAGGAAACACAGGGGGAAGACACCGAGGAGGAGACACAGGGGGAAGACACCGAGGAGGAGGAGACACAGGGGGAAGACGCCGAGAGGGAGGAGACACAGAGGGAAGACACCGAGGAGGAGGAGACACAGGGGGAAGACACCAAGGAGGAGACACAGGGGGATGACACTGAGGAGGAGACACAGGGGGAAGACGCAGAGGAGGAGGAGACACAGGGGGAAGACGCCGAGGAGGAGGAGACACAGGGGTAAGACACCGAGGAGGAGGAGACACAGGGGTAAGACGCAAAGGAGGAGGAGACACAGGGGGAAGACACCGAGGAGGAGGAGACACAGGGGGAAGACACTGAGGAGGAGACACAGGGGGAAGACACGGAGGAGGAGGAGACACAGGGGGAAGACACTGAGGAGGAAACACAGGGGGAAGACACCGAGGAGGAGGAGACACGGGGGAAGACACCGAGGAGGAGGAGACACGGGGGAAGACACCGAGGAGGAGGAGACACAGGGGGAAGACACCGAGGAGGAGACACAGGGGGATGACACCGAGGAGGAGACACAGGGGGATGACACCGAGGAGGAGACACAGGGGGAAGACGCCGAGGAGGAGGAGACACAGGGGGAAGACGCCGAGGAGGAGGAGACACAGGGGGAAGACACCGAGGAGGAGGAGGAGACACAGGGGGAAGACACCGAGGAGGAGGAGGAGACACAGGGGGAAGACGCAGAGGAGGAGGAGACACAAGGGGAAGACGCCGAGGAGACACAGGGGGAAGACACTGAGGAGGAGACACAGGGGGAAGACACTGAGGAGGAGGAGACACAGGGGAAAGACACTGAGGAGGAGACACAGGGGAAAGACACTGAGGAGGAGACACAGGGGGAAGACACCGAGGAGGAGGAGACACAGGGGGAAGACGCCGAGGAGGAGGAGGAGATGAAGGGGGAAGCCATCGAGGAGGAGGAGACGAAGGGGGAAGCCGCAGAGGAGGAGGAGACACAGGGGGAGTTCGCTGAGGAGGAGGAGATGCAGGGGGAGTCCGCCAAAGAGGAGACAATGGGGGAAGCTGCCCGTGACTGAGATGCGGTAAATGTGGAGCTGGTGGGTGGACGGACGAGTGACAGGGGTGGGGCGTTTGACTGACTGATGGACGGACCGAACATGAGGGGGGGTGGGTAGTGGGTGGGGGCTTTGACTGATGGACTGACCGACGGAATGGGGGGGGGTGCTTGTCAGGTGGTTTGTTTGCCGCCCCTCAAAAAAATGGAGCACCAGCTGCCACTGGCCATACAGTAAACTTTGTCTAATCAGTTCTCAAAGCTCCCATCTTTGTTTTAGTTGTTCACATAGGACACACATCATCAGTTATTATTCCTGATTCTGAAGTGAAGTGAAGACATTTAGTACATAATATTACAGATCTGGAAGCCGTCGGTGGGAATCTGACATTTTTCAGCCTCGGTGTGTTTTGAACCCTCCTGCAGATTAATATTTGATGTGAGATAAATGCGTCAGTTTTCGAGTTTCCTGACATCTGGTTCTGCGTTCCGCGTTATATCAGGACAGACTTACTTGCGATCACTGCGACATCTGTTCCACTGCTGGAATGTTCCACAGCTGCAACGACACGAGAACACCGAGTCAATATTAGAACATTTATTACAAAAATACGACACTCACCAACGCCATCTGCTCCAGAATCCAGACGGCGGATACAACAAAAAAACTTCCCGGATAATATTGAAACTTCAGAATAACTTTTGGTGTTGTAGAGAAAAACATCTTTTCCAATTTGCAAAAAATGAATGACTGTCTGAAGCTGGCCATTTTTATTCAAACGTTTGTATGGAAATTCTAAAAGGTCGTTCAGCAGAACATTCCTTCTTGCCGCCATTGAGTCAGTGCAGCAGCCCCTCCCCCCCCATTGCCCCCGTCTTATTTACCTGAACCTTCTCTTTCTCGTGCCGGGGACAGGCACACCAGCTCTAGCCGCTGTCTCGTGCCATGATTGGCTAGATTGATAGCAGCGCAGCCATTGGCTCCCGCTTTTGTCAATCAAATCCAGTGATGCGGGCGCCAGTGGGGGCAGGGCCGAGTCTGGCATTCCTGTCTAGGGATGCAAGTGCTGGACTCGGGAGCGCGCCCGCAAGGTAACCCCCTCGGGAGAACGCTTCTCCTAGAGGGTTACCTGATGTAGGGAGGAGCCACGAGAGCCGCCAGCGGGACCCCAGAAGAGGATGCTCGGGGTCACTCTGTGCAAAACGAGCTGCACAGTGGAGGTAAGTATGACATGTTTGTTATTTATAAAAAAAGATCCTTACAATCACTTTAAGTAGTTGTGAACATACAATGTTATAGACACTCTCTAATGCAATTATACCTCTTCAGGCACCACAAATGCTTTTGCTTAGTTTCAGATCTTTCTTGCCTTTTTTTACAAGGTTAATACATTTTTTCATGTGCCCACGCATCTCTTTTTGGGGAGGCGGGGTAACAGGGCTCTGTGCAGATAGACAGGGTGCCTGTATTCCATAGTCTGTTCAGTCTAAAGGAAGATGTAGGCTGCGTTCAAGGGGCGTATTGTGATTGGGAGGGGGAGTGTGCCAGAGAAAGGCTGCGATTGGTTGGGGGAGTGTTCCAGAGGCAGGCTGTGATTGGTTGGGGGAGTGTTCCAGAGGCAGGCTGTGATTGGTTGGGGGAGTGTTCCAGAGGCAGGCTGTGATTGGTTGGGGGAGTGCTCCAGAGGCAGGCTGTGATTGGTTGGGGGCATGTGCCAGAGGCAGGCTGTAATTGGTTGTGGGAGTGTGCCAAAGGAAGGCTGTGATTGGTTGGGGGTATGTGCCAGAGGCAGGCTGTGATTGGTTGGGGGCATGTGCCAGAGGCAGGCTGTGATTGGTTGGGTGTGTGTGCCAGAACCAGGGTGTAATTGGAAGGGGGGCTGTGCAAGAGGCAGGCTGTGATTGGTTCAGGGCGTATGGCAGAGAAAGGCTGTGATTGGCTGGTGTGTGTGCTAGTGGCAGGCTGTAATTGGGAAAGGCGTGTGTGCCAAAGGCAGGCTGTGATTGGGAGGAGGTGTGTGCCAAAGGCAGGCTGTGATTGGCTATGATTGGGAGGGGGTGTGTGCCAAAGGCAGGCTGTGATTGGCAGGAGGTGTGTGCCAGAGGCAATCTGTGATTGGTGGGGGTGTGGCAGCTGAACAAACTACCTAATCCAGGCATGCTGTTTGTTTGCACAGCACCCTGTACCTCGGAATGGTCAGCTAAAGGATGAAAACTGACCACACTAATACAGATTATCATCTGTACTTTATGTGATCAGTTTAGACCTAGGAAGAAAGGTGACTGGTAGGACCAACCAGGTACTTCAGATGGAAGAAGTACACAAAAATGATAGAGACTATGGCCTCGTTCATATAGGGTGTATGAATCCGAGGGATGTTTGCCTCTTCCAGACCTGCTCCACCAGCCACCACCCTCTGGCCCAGTGCTGGAGCCAAAAGGGTAGGCCTCTGATGTAAAGGGAGGACTGTGTGATTTGTTAATTTGGAAGCAGAATGTGGATCCCGGTACTCGGGGGTCGGTGATCATGTGAGCGTTATATGATCACATGATCACAATGTCAACAAAGATTTTTCAGGTAAATAATATACACAATGTACGTTAAATGCTTGCCGACCAGCCGCCGCAGTTACACTGCGGCAGGTTGGCTCTTCTGCGCGAATCTCCGTAGCTGTACGTCGGTCCCTTTAACAGTTTTAGCAGGCGCGCGTCGCCGCAGCTGCTGCGCGGTGTCCACCGGCCACCCACGATCGCTCCACAGAGAGCCAGAATGGGGATCTGTCAATGTAAACAAACATATCCCCTTTCTAACCGGGGAGTAGAGAGAGGTCATCTGTTCCTAGTGATCAGGAACAGCGATCTCTCTGTACTCCCAGTCAGTCCCCTCCCCCATACAGTTAGAAACACCTCCCTAGGGAACACATTTAACCCCTTGATCGCCCCCTAGTGTTAACTCCTTCCCTGCCAGTGCCCTTTGTACAGTAATCAGTGGCTATTTTCAGCTCTGATCGCTGTATAAATGTCACTGGTCCCAAAAAAAGTGTCCGATCTGTCCACCTCAATGTCGCAGTCCCGCTAAAAATCGCAGATCGCCGCCATTACTAGTAAAAAAAAAAAAAAAAAGTTATAATAAAAATTCCATAAATCTATCACCTATTTTGTAGACGCTATAACTTTTGTGCAAACCAATCAATATACACTTATTGCAATTTTTTATACCAAAAATATGTAGAAGAATTCATATTGGCCTAAAATGAGGCAAACATTTGTTTTGTTTTTTTGTTTTGTTTTTTATTGGGATATTTATTATAGCTAAAAGTACAAAATACAGTTTTTTTTCAAAATTGTCGCTCTTTTTTTTTTTGTTAAATCGCAGATCGCCGCCATTACTAGTAAAAAAAAAAAAAAATTATAATAAAAATGCCATAAACCTATCCCCTATTTTGTAGACGCTATTATTATAGCAAAAAGTAAAAAATTTTGTTTTTTTTTTGTTTTTTTAAATTGTTGCTCTTTTTTCGTTTATAGCGCAAAAAAAACCAAAAAAAAACCCAAAAAAATGCAGAGGTGATCAAATACCACCAAAAAAAAGGACATTCATTTTACTGTACACGACCGCGCAATTGTCAGTTAAAGCGACGCAGTGCCATATCGCAAAAAATGGCCTGGTCATTAAGGGGGTAAAATCCTCCCGGGGCTGAAGTGGTTAAATGCAAATCTAAATCCTACTGGAAGATTGTTTTTTGGAATGACTAGCCTGGGTGACAGGGCCTCTTTACGCATTTCAGTTGACATCCTTTGACATATATATTTGCTCTCAGGCTTTCCATACAAATACACATTGTACCTGGATGGCCGTAAATAAACAGATAGGAATAAATAATGCAACACAACCTCACAGGAGATGGAAAATGCTGATTATTTATTTTGTTTTAACTTCTTACACCTGGAGCTACGGGATGAACGTTTTGCAGTTTGTAATCAGCTGATTCAGCTGAGAGGTGACGGGGGAAAAACACGACGTACTTTCTGCTGAGAGGATAGTCCAACCTCTTAAAAGGGAAAACCACAAAGAAAGAAGAAGAATGCTTACCTGTCCTGCCGCCTGCGCCACCGTGCGCTGCTCCGCTCCCCCGAAGTCTGCAGGTAGATCGAAACGTCACGGAATATCACTCTTCTGGGTCTCCCGTTGTGGTTTCCCCCTCTGATTTCCTTTTATTACAAGATACAATACTCTAAATGTTTTTTTTTTTTTTTTGCAGGCATACTTCTATTTATATAAGTATCCTGTAACTTACACCACAAAACAAATTCCTGCCTGTAATTTTGACAGCCGGTAATTCCCAGGTAATAGTGATGGGGGGCAGCGTCGGATTGGGGAGAGGAGGGGCAGCATTAGACATGCGCAATTAGTTTGGTTCCGATTCGTTTTTAGACGAAAGTCGTCGAAATTCGACAAATTAATTCATTTGAAAATATTCAAATTAACAAATAGCCATTTAACAAAATTTTCCCCCGAAAATGTGAAAATTCGAAAATAAGAATGAAAATCCGAAAATTCAAAAGAACAAAAATCCGAAAATAAGAACAAAAATCCGAAAATAAGAACAAAAATCCGAAAATAAGAACTAAAATCCGAAAACTCGAAAGCCTGAAAATTTGAAAATATGAACTGATAACTATTAATAATGACTATTACTAACTACTAAAATGATAGGTATTGGAATTTCCTTTTGAATTTGGCTGTTAGTGAGCGTAACAAATACGAATTTATCCGAAGTTACGAATTATCCGAAATAACGAATGCCGCATTTAAACGAATGGAACGGAACAAATTAATAATAATAAATAATAAAAACTTTTTATTATTATTTATTATTATTAATTCCGCAGCAAGGTCCATAAAGACATGGATGAGCGGGTTTGGGGTGGAGGAACTTGACTAGTCCTGACCTCAACCCGATAGAACACCTTTGGGATGAATTAGAGTGGAGACATGAACGCACATGAACTTTAATGTCATCCCAGTCTTAGTCCGTAGGGTTCAATATTGAGTTGGCCCTCCCTTTGCAGCTATAACAGCTTCAACTCTTCTGGGAAGGCCGTCCACAAGGTTTAGGAGTGTGTCTATGGGAATATTTGACCATTCTTCCAGGTAGGTATCTGTTAGATATCTATTTACTTATCTATTTGTCATAACATCATCTTTTCATATTTTACCCCCAAAAAATGGGTATTATGTTGTATTCGTGTAAAATAAAATTGATAAAAGTGTGTTTGTTCCAAAAAAAAAAAATGAAAAATTAGTGCACAAATACGGTGTCACATAAAACATTGCAACACCCATCATTTTATTCTATAGGGCATCTGATATATATACATACCTCCCAGGGGCGTAACTACCACCATAGCGACCCATGCGGGCGCTATGGGGCCCGCAGCCGAGTGGGGCCCGGTGAGGATAAGAGCACCGCCGGCACAGTCTCCCAGCCAGGGGAAGAGAGAGGAAAGGAAGAGGTGAGCTGTCCGGATCAGCAGAGAGCTGAATTGCCCGATGTAAGAGCTTTCATTAGAACTTCCAGTGTTCCCGGGGCTCACGTCACATAGCTCCACCTTTTGGCCCGGTGCCTTTGATAGACAGAACGCCGATCCAATGCGGGACATGTGACGTCATCAAAGGCGTTGGGCCATGAGGTGGGGCTATGTGACGATGAGCCCCTGCTATTTCTAGTTACGCCCCTGGTACCTCCCAATCATTTGAGATGGGAATGAGTAAAATGTATGTAGGCATAGGACACGCCCCCTGCCACACCCCCTTAAAGGAGAATTAACCCACCAAAAAAGAGCTTTTTTTTTACCACTACTATTCCTTTATATTGGCTCTTAAAAGTTATAAATGCAGCAATTTAGAAATTAGATGAAAGGTTTAGCGCTGGGAAACAATATTTGAAAGATAAAAAGTAAATTTTATATACAACTATATAGAGATCAGACCAAAATGAGGGACAAATGAGGAGGAAAGAGGGACAGAGGGACATCAGGGACAGTCCCTCAAAATCAGGGACAGTTGGGAGCTATGGTATATATAATATATACACTGTACATACATATATATATATATATATATATATATATATATGTTGGGCAGTGGCGGTGCATCCAGAAAGGGTGCAGGAGCGCCACCCCCTCTCTCCTGGCACCGCTCTATCACCATAGATAGATTCATGCATTGCATGAATCTATCTATGGTCACCGCTGGCACCCCTTATTCAGGTGAACGGGCGCAATGCTGTGCATTCGCTGTTCACTCAGCTGTGTGTTAGCAAAGCAAAGGAATTCGCTTTGCTAACACTGAACCGCGTCTCAGCCAACCAGGTGCTCAGGTCTGTTACCTGTCACCTGATTGGCTGAAACGTCAGACGCTGTGATTGGACGCCTGATAAAGAGGACGGAAGAAGACATCGAGGAGCGCGCAGGACACGGCCGCTGACCCGCTGTGAGACAGGTAAGTGCCGGGCGATGCACACTGGCAGCATTTGATGGGGCACAGTAGCGGCAATTGATGGGCACACTGGCAGCATTTGATGGGGCACAGTAGCGGCAATTGATGGGCACACTGACAGCATTTGATGGGGCACAGTAGCGGCAATTGATGGGCACACTGACAGCATTTGATGGGTACAGTGGCTGCGTTTGATGGCACAGTGGCGGCAATTGATGTTTTTTTTTTTTTCAGTTTGTTTGCGCCCCCCCCAAAAAAAAATTTTGAGCACCAGCCGCCACTGATGTTGGGGGGTTCTAAGTAATTTTCTAGCAAAAAAATCTCGATTTTTACGTTTATGTGAGAAGTGTTGGAATTGGCCCAGTAGGGAAGTGTAAAGTTTCTCAAGAAGTGTTCTGTGAAGGCGGGGGGGGTTCTTCCAAAGATTTCTAGGGGTTCTTTGAGGAGGGAGCAGATTTTCTGCCCACAGTGGTGTCCACCAATGCCACCAAAGCAATTTTAAAGGATGTAAAAGCCCCCATAGGATATGAGGGCTGAGGTCTATACTTGTACATAGGGAAATGGCATAAAAAAAAAATTCAAGGATTCTGTAAGAAATAAAATATAGGCAAAACTTCTACATGATAAATAGTTCAGGGTCCTAAAGAATAGAAGCAGAGAACAACAAAAAAAAAAGGTTAAAAAATAGTAAATAATAATAATAGTAACAATAATAATGTGCTTTCTAAAGTACGAAAAAAATATCTGGCAGGTAGAGAATAGAGCGCTGCCCTCACAAAATGCCAAAAAAAAAAAAAAAAAAAAATATGACAGAGTGTTATTTGCCAACACACGAAAAATAGCTGCTTGAAATGTGTGACTTTGGCTTGTACTGAGGGTGACGGGTGATTGGCAGTGAGGGGCGGCGTGAACTCCCATCTGGCAAATGGTTTTAGCAAAATATCACCCTTGTTTGTGAAAAATAATTTTCCTAATTCTCAAATACGTTTTTTAAATGGCGTAAGGTTTCATTTTTCACCTCGAATGTAGCTATTAAGTCCGCCGAGGGGTTTTGCTCCTGTCGTATCAAAAGCAGGACAGCCAGAGGGAAAGTGTAATCATTTTAAATGTGTTATAGTAATAAAAACATTAAGTTTTATCTGATTTTTTTTTTATCTGATTTTTTTTTTTTTTATCTAACTTTTTCTTTATCTGATTTTTTTTTATCTGATTTTTTTTTTTTTAATTAATTTATTAATTTATTTTAGTTTTGGATACTGGATGCAATGGTTAAATCCCCCCGGGTTTTTGTTCTGGTCAGTATGGCGATTTCTCTTTGCGTCCTGTCCTGCTGGAGACACAAAAGGGGCGAATTTACTAAAACCGGAGCGCACAGAATCTGGTGCAGTTGTGCATGGTAACCAATCAGCTTCTAACTGATCCGTAAGGAACCGGTTCACACTGCTCCGACATACGCTCCGATTTCGAGAGCACAAGTCGCAGGACATGTCAAAATCAATGGTTCCCTACGAGTGCCGTCTTAACTGGTCCAACTTTGAAAAAAAGTTCCTGCGCTACTTTGGTTCCGACTTGGGTGCAATTTCAGCCCATTGATCCGAATGTAAGTCGTATCCAAATCGGATCCTCATCTTGACTGATCCGACTTGTGGCATGCTACTTGTGCTCTGAGATCAAGTGTATGCAATATTAGCAATGTAAGATCCCCTTAAAAAAACGCATGGGGTCCCGTCCCCCCCCCAAGGGTCTGGTATGGATTTTGAGGGGAAACCCTCAAAAAAAAAAAGACATTGGGTCCATCCCAAAATTTATACAAGACCCTTATCCAAGCATTCAGCCCGGCAGGTCAGGAAAGGGCGAGTGCCCCCCCCCCCCGAACCAAACCAGGCCAGATGCCCTCAACATGGGGGGGGGGCGACAACTCTGCCCCCCCCCCCCAAAGCACCTTGTCCCCTTGTCATTGACTCATTGTTTGGAGGTGATCTCAGTGCCGACCTGGCCGGCCCTGCTGGGCTAAAGAATACCCGCCTACCCCACCTATGTCCACCCTAGTGTGGGGGTACCAGCTGTCTGATGGGAATGATAGCAGCTGACTGCTTTTAATTGTTGTAGCCTTGTAGAAGGCCGTCCACAAGGTTTAGGAGTGTGTCTATGGGAATGTTTGACCATTCTTCCAGAAGCGCATTTGTGAGGTCAGGCACTGATGTTGGACGAGAAGGCCTGGCTCGCAGTCTCCACTCTAATTTACCCCAAAGGTGTTCTATCTGGTTGAGGTCAGGACAGTCAAGTTCCTCCACCCCAAACTCGCTCATCCATGTCTTTATGGACCTTGCTTTGTGCTCCGGTGTGCAGTGATGTTGGAACAGGAAGGGGCCATCCCCAAACTGTTCCCACAAAGTTGGGAACATGAAATTGTCCAAAATGTCTCGGTATGCTGACGCCTTAACCACTTCCGGACCAGCCGCTGCAGTTATACTGCGGCAGGTTGGCTCCCCCTGCGCGAGCCGTCGTAGCTGTACGTCGGCTCTTCAAGACGCTTTGGCAGGCGCACGCGTGTCCGCAGCGTGTCCCCAGAGCATACCTCCCAACATTTTGAGATGGGAATGAGGGACACCTACTAACAAATGTATGTAAGCATAGGACACGCCCCCTGCCACACCCCCTTAAAGGAGAATTAACCAAAAAAGAAAGTTAATTAAATCCACAAGGGCTTTTTTTAGCACCACTATTCCTTTATATTGGCTTTTAAAATGTACAAATGCAGCAATTTAGAAATCGGATGAAAGGTTTAGCTCTGGGAAACACTTTTTGAAACATAAAAAGTGCATTTGATATACAACTATAAAGATCAGACCGAAATGAGGGAAAAATTAGGAGGAATGAGGGACAGAGGGACTTTGTTCCAAATCAGGGACAGTTGGGAGCTATGCCCCAGAGCCCATGCGCGTGCCCGGTGGGCGTGACCACCGGGCACACGCAATCGTTCCTGACAGAGCGAGAACCGAGATCTGTGTGTGTAAACAAACAAATCCCGGTTCTCTCAGGGGAGAGGAGAAAGATCGTGTGCTCCTACTAAGTACGAACACCGATCTCTCTCCTCCCCTAGTCAGTTCCCTCCCCCCCACA
This sequence comes from Aquarana catesbeiana, assembly GCF_042186555.1. NCBI lineage: Eukaryota > Metazoa > Chordata > Amphibia > Anura > Ranidae > Aquarana > Aquarana catesbeiana. The sequence goes on from NC_133329.1 coordinate 406,182,735, forward strand.
GTTAGAACAAACCTAGGGAACACAGTTTGCCCCTAAATCGCCCCCTAGTGTAATCCCTTCCCTGCCAGTGACATTTATACTGTAATCAGTGGCCATTTTTAGCTCTGATCGCTGTAGAAATGACAATGGTCCCAAAAAAAGTGTCCGATCTGTCTACCTCAATGTCGCAGTCCCGCTAAAAATCGCAGATCACCGCCATTACTAGTAAAAAAATTAAAATAATAATAAAAATGCCATAAATCTATCCCCTATTTTGTAGACGCTATAACTTTTGCGCAAACCAATCAATATACGCTTATTGCGATTTTTTTATACTAAAAATATGTAGAAGAATATATTTCGGCCTAAACTGATAAAAACATTAGTTTTTTTGTTTAGTTTTTTTTTTAATTGGGATATTTATTATAGCAAAAAGTACAAAATATTGTGGTTTTTTTTCAAAATTGTTGCTCTTTTTTTTTTTCGTTTATAACGCAAAAAATAAAAACCGCAGAGGTGATCAAATACCACCAAAAGAAAGCTCTATTTGTGGGGAAAAAAGGACATCAATTGTGTTTGGGTACAACGTCGCACGACCGCGCAATTGTCAGTTAAAACGACACAGTGCCGAATCGCAAAAAATGGCCTGGTCAGGAAGGGAGTAAATTCTTCCAGGGCTGAAGTGGTTAAGAGTTCCCTTCACTGGAACTAAGGGGGCCAGGCCCAACCCCTAAAAGAACAATGCCCACACCATAATCCCCTCCTTCACCAAATGGTTTGGACCAGTGCACAAAGCAAGGTCCATAAAGACATGGATGAGCGAGTTTGGGGTGGAGGAATGTGACTGGCCTGCACAGAGTCCTGACCTCAACCCGATAGAACACCTTTGGGATGATATAGAGCGGAGATAGCGAGCCAGGCCTTCTCGCCCAGCATCAGTGTCTGACCTCACAAATGCTCTTCTGGAAGAATGGTCAAACATTCCCATAGACACACTCCTAAACCTTGTGGACAGCCTTCCCAGAAGAGGTGAAGCTGTTATAGCTGCAAAGGGTGGGCCAACTCAGTATTGAACCCTACGGACTAAGACTGGGATCCCATTAAAGTTCATGTGCGTGTGAAGGCAGGTGTCCCAATACTTTTGGTAATATAATGTATATTCATAACATAGGGGTGGGGCTGATACAGCAGAAAAAAACCCGAATTCATGCCTGAAGACCTGCTCCAGTGAGGCCGTGTACAATTAGAGAGAAAGGGTTAGGAATAGCAATAGAGAAGAATAAAAAAACAGTGAAAAAAAACAAGTATAGTAATAAAAACAAGTAAAAATAAGTAAAGTATAGTAAATAAAAACACAATAATAATAATAATAATGCACTTTCTGGAGAATGGGAAAACTTCTGCCTGGCGGAGCTGAGAGTACAAAACAATTAAATGGCAAAAACTTGACAAAGTGGAATTTTTTTGACGCACCAAAAAAAAAAAAAAAAAATCGCCGCTCTGACTTGCGCTGTGGGTGACGGGTGATTGGCAGCGAAGGGCGATGTGAACTCCCGCCTGGCAGGTGGTTTCAGCAAAATATTTCCCTTGTTTGTGAAGAATAATTTTTCGACTTCTCAAATACTTTTTTTCGAAATGCTGTAAAGGTTGAATTTTTCACCTGGAATGTAGAAAGTCGCTATTAAAGTCCGCCGAGGGGTTTTGCTCCCGTCTTATCAAAATCAGGACAGGCCGAGGAGGGGAAGTGGAGCCATTTTATCTGAATTTGTTGTTATAATGAAAACTTTATCTAAAACAAAACTTTCTTTTTTTTTTTTCGATTTTAAAGTGAACTTTTAAACAAAGTGCGTTTATTTATTTTGCTCTAAACCAGGGGTTTGCAAACTTTCTAAACAAGGGGCCAGTTTACTGTCCTCCAGACTTTACAGGGGGGGGGGGGGGGGACTGTGGGTAGAAATGATCCTGCTGTCGGTGGGATTAAACAATACATCTTTGGCATTACAGGGGAGGAATAGTGCCCTATTGTTGATGTCAGTAGGAGGAATAGTGCCCCATCATTGGTGTCAATGGGAGGAATAGTGCCCCATCATTAGTGTCAATGGGCGGAATAGTGCCCCATCATTAGTGTACATGGGAGGAATAGTGCCCCATCATTAGTGTAAATGGGAGGAATAGTGCCCCATCATTAGTGTAAATGGGAGGAATAGTGCCCCATCATTAGTGTAAATGGGAGGAATAGTGCCCCATCATTAGTGTAAATGGGAGGAATAGTGCCCCATCATTGGTATCAATGGGATAAATAGTGCCCCATCATTGGTGTCAGTGGGAGGAATAGTGACCTATCATTGGTGTAAGTGAGTGGAATAGTGCCCCATCATTGGTGTCAGATCAAGGAATAGTGCCCCATCATTGGTGCGAGGAATAGTGCCCCATCATTGGTATCAGTGGGCGAAATAGTGCCCCATCATTAGTGTCAATGGGAGGAATAGTGCCCCATCATTGGTGTCAGTGGGAGAAATAGTGCCCCATCATTAGTGTCAATGAGAGGAAAAGTGCCCCATCATTGGTGTCAGTTTGAGGAATAGTGCCCCATCATCGGTGTAAGTCAGTGGTAAAGTGCCCCATTATTGGTGTCAGTGCGAGAAATAGTGCCCCATCATTAGCATCAGTGGGAGAAATGGTGCCCCATCATTGGTGTGAGTGGAATAGTGCCCCATCATTGTTGTCAGTGGGAGGAATAGTGCCCCATTGTTGGTGTCAGTGCGAGAAATAGTGCCCCATCATTGGTGTCAGTGGGAGGAATAGTGTCTTTAATCAGTAGAAGGAAAAGTGCCCCAAGGGCCAGATAAAGGCAAGCAAAGATTTGCATCTGGCCCCCGGCCGCAGTTTGGAGACCTCTGCTCTGAACAAGCAGTCACCAGCTTGTGAACACATCTGATCAGGTGCTTTGGAGGCCAGATGAGGGATAAAGAGGACCTGTTATGTCCCATGCTATGGGAGGGATGTTGTTCATCGTTAGTGATAGCAATAAAGTTGATTAAAAAAAAAAAAAAACTTTATCTTGTTATTTTGTTATTTATTGTTTTTATTTATATTTTATTCTTTCTTTTCAATTTTTATTTGACTTTTTTTTTTTCACACACTTTGGTTTGTTTTCATTTTCCAAGAGCACAAAAAAATACAATGTATCTTTCTCTTCATTCAGAAGAAGCAAACCAGGGGGCGGGCTCACAGAGACTGATCACTGTGCTAGCCAATCAGAGGCTACCACAGCGATCAGGTGACCTGGAAGCAGGAGTTCCAGGTCCCGATCGTTAGTTTTGGGGCTCCCAGCGGGACCCCGGTCTCTGTGCTCCCAGCACAATGACAGATACGCATATATGCGGCCCCCACAGAAATAAGCCCAGCCCAGTGAGGACACATATATGCGTACTGTCAGCGCGAAGGGGGTTAAAGCGTCAGCTATGGAGATTTTTAGGTACTGTAGTTTGTTGCCATTCCACGAGCGTGCGCAATTTTAAAGAGCGACATGTTGGGTATCTATTTACTCGGCGTCACATCATCTTTCATATTTTACAAAAAAAATTAAATGGGTATTATATTGTTTTTGCAATAAAATTTATTAAAGTGGTTCTAAAGTCTTCCATTTTTTTTACCTTCATGCATTCTATTAGACATGTGCAGTTCGTTCAGTTCCGAATTCGTTTTTCAACAAATTTTGACAAATTTGTTAATTACGACATTTCCGAATTCCTGAATTTTTCAATTTCCGAAATTTCGAATTACCGAATTTCCAAATTTTCAAATTTCCGAAATTTCGGAATTCGAAAATTTGAAATTTGGAAATTCGAAAATTCAGAAATTTGAAAATTTGGAATTTGAAATTTGGAAATTTTGAATTCGGAAAATTGAAATTTTGGAAATTTGGAAATTCGGAATTCGAAAATCAGAAATTCGGAAATCCAAAAATTCGCAATTCCGGAAATTTGAAAATCTGAATTTTCGGATTTTAGAATTCCAAATTTCCGAAAAAAGCAAAAAAAAACCGAATGAAACGAAAACGAACAGATTTTTTGTCAGTGCACATGTCTACATTCTATGCATTAAGGTAAAAAACATTTTCTGTGCAGCAGCCCCCCCTAACACTTTCCTGATCCAGCAATGTGCGCGAGAGCTGGGGCTCTCCGGGGACTCTCCCTCCTCATTGGCTGTCAATCACAGCCAGTGAGCCAATGAGTAGAGGGAGGCGGGGCCAAGCCACAGCTCTGTGTGTAAATGGACCCCCAGAGCCGTGGTTTGGGAGCGCGCCTGCTGCTTGTTCTGGGGGCACACGGCAGGAGGGAGGGGCCAGGACGCCAGCGGGGGACCCGAGAAGAGGAGGATCGGGGGCTGATCTTTGTAAAACCAACTGCACAGAGGAGGGAAGTATAACATGTTTGTTATTTTTAAAATGTAAAAAAAAAGCATTTAATAATCACTTTAATGTTTATTATTTCCAAAAAAGTTGCGCTTGAAAAAAAAAACACTGCGCAAATATTGTGTGACATAAATAATTGCAACAACTAACATTTTTTTTTTTCTCCATGGTCTTTGCTTTTAATAAATATATAATGTTTGGGGGTTCTAAGTAATTATGTAATAAATAAAAAAATGCAGCTTGGGGTTAACCACTTCCTGTCCGCCGTATAGTAAAACGACGGGGGTCGGAATGCGCTCTCATTTTGACACAATGTCATATGACGGTGCCCTAATACGGCCGCTCTAGTGCGTTGGCGGGACTGCGCAGAGCGGCGATCGTGGGCGCACTGTGTTCCTAAGACAGAGCGTGACCCCGATCTCAGTAAAGAGCCGATGACGTAGCCCTTTACCCATGTAATGTGTCCAATCACAGCCGGTCACATGTACTGTGAGTGGAGAGGAGAGCCAATCAGTGGCATCTCCTCACAGGGGAGATATATACAAGTAATCAGGGCACTGATCATCAGTGCCCTAAATACAATGCAGCCCCAGCAGTGCCCATTAGTGCTGCCAGTCAGTGCTGTCTTTCAGTGCCCATCAGTGCCTGCTGATCAGTGCTCATCAGTGCTGCCCGGGAGTGTCTATGAGTGCCCATCAGTGGTCATCAGTGCCCATGAGTGCCTATGAGTGCCCATCAGTGCTGCCCATGAGTGCCTATGAGTGCCCATCAATGCTGCCCATGAGTGCCTATGAGTTCCCATCAGTGCTGCCCATGAGTGCCCATCAGTGCTCATCAGTGCTGCTCATGAGTGCCTATGAGTGCCCATCAGTGCTCATCAGTGCTGCCCATGAGTGCCCATCAGTGGTCATCAGTGCTCATCAGTGCTGCTCATGAGTGCCTATGAGTGCCCATCCTTGCTCATCAGTGCTGCCCATGAGTGTCCATCAGTGCTCATCAGTGCTGCCCATGAGAGCCTATGAGTGCCCATCAGTGCTCATCAGTGTTGCCCATGAGTGTCCATCAGTGGTCATCAGTGCCCATCAGTGCTGCCCATGAGAGCCTATGAGTGCCCATCAGTACTCATCAGTGTTGCCCATGAGTGCCCATCAGTGGTCATCAGTGCCCATCAGTGCTGCCCATGAATGCCTATGAGTGCCCATCAGTGCTCATCAGTGCCCATCAGTGCTGCCCATGAGTGCCCATCAGTGCTCAATAGGGGTCATCAGTGCTCATCAGTGCTGCCCATGAGTGCCCATCAGTGCTCATCAGTGCTGCTCATGAGTGCCTATGAGTGCCCATCCTTGCTCATCAGTGCTGCCCATGAGTGCCCATTAGTGCTCATCAGTGCTGCCCATGAGAGCCTATGAGTGCCCATCAGCGCTCATCAGTGTTGCCCATGAGTGCCCATCAGTGGTCATCAGTGCCCATCAGTGCTGCCCATGAGAGCCTATGAGTGCCCATCAGTGCTGCCCATGAGTGCCTATGAGTGCCCATCAATGCTGCCCATGAGTGCCTATGAGTTCTCCTCAGTGCTGCCCATGAGTGCCCATCAGTGCTCATCAGTGCTGCTCATGAGTGCCTATGAGTGCCCATCAGTGCTCATCAGTGGTGCCCATCAGTGGTCATCAGTGCTCATCAGTGCTGCTCATGAGTGCCTATGAGTGCCCATCCTTGCTCATCAGTGCTGCCCATGAGTGCCCATCAGTGCTCATCAGTGCTGCCCATGAGAGCCTATTAGTGCCCATCAGTGCTCATCAGTGTTGCCCATGAGTGCCCATCAGTGGTCATCAGTGCCCATCAGTGCTGCCCATGAGAGCCTATGAGTGCCCATCAGTGCTCATCAGTGTTGCCCATGAGTGCCCATCAGTGGTCATCAGTGCCCATCAGTGCTGCCCATGAATGCCTATGAGTGCCCATCAGTGCTCATCAGTGCCCATCAGTGCTGCCCATGAGTGCCCATCAGTGCTCAATAGGGGCCATCAGTGCTCATCAGTGCTGCCCATGAGTGCCCATCAGTGCTCATCAGTGCCGCCTATCCATGCCACCTATTAGTGCCCACCAGTGCCGCCTATCAGTGCCCATCAGTGCCTGCTCATCAGTGCTGCCCATGAGTGCCCATCAGTGCCTACCAGTGTCAGCCATCAGTGCCAAATATCATTGGCCACCAGTGTCACCTATCAGTGCTCATCAGTGAAGGAGAAAAATTACTTATTTACAAAATTTACTGGCAGAAACTAATGCCGTGTACACACGGGCGGACTTTTCAGCATCAAAGGTCCGATGGTCTTTCCGACGCACTTTCGACAGACTTTTGATGGACTTTCCGACGGACTTTCGATTGAACGGACTTGCCTACACACGATCACACCAAAGTCCGACGGATTCGTACGTGATGACGTATACCGGACTAAAATAAGGAAGTTCATAGCCAGTAGAGAATAGCTGCCCTAGCGTGGGTTTTCGCCCGTTAGACTAGAATGCAGACGAGCGGACTTTTCGACCGGACTCGAGTCCGTCGGAAAGATTTGAAGCATGTTCTAAATCTAAAGTCCGTCTGATTTTCGACCGAAAAAGTCCGCTGCAGGTCCGATGAAGCCCACACACGGTCGAATTGTCCGACGGATTTGTTCCGTAGGATGCATTAAGGTGAAAAAATACGAACCTTTGCAACCCCTTTAAATACCACCAAAAGAAAGCTTTGTGTGAGGGGAAAAAAAGATAAAAATGTAATATGTGTTCAGTGTTGTAAATTATCATTCAATGTGTGAGAGCGATGAAAACTGAAAATTGGTCTGGGCAGGGAGGGGGTGAAAGTGTCCGGTATTGAAGGGGTTAAATAATATTTGCCAGATGCCTCCTGTGTGTTATTTCAGAGGCGGACCTTCAGTCATTTTTTTTTTTTTTTCCATCTATTAAATTTTCTGCTCTTGTTGTTGTTTTAACTTTGGATAGTAAAACTTTTTTTTTCTCCCAGTAAATACCTTATACATGCCACTTCCTGTTTCTTGTCTGGTCATTAGCCTAGGATTATGACATCATGCACAGCTCTCTCTCTCTCACTCTCCTGGGAGTTTACCAGAAAGGGAGGGGGGATGAGTCATAAGAGGGCCAATGAGAGCTGCAGACCTGGAGGTGTGCTGTCACGTCACATTCGGCTACCCATCACATTTTGCTACCCGCTGGAGTGCGCATGCGCGACGCCGCCATATGCGTTCCAACACTGTTGTAAGACCACTTTGCCACAGGGCCCCTCGCGGGCTCACGTCGCTCGCCACGCTTCGGGCATGGCCTCGCTTCGCTCAGCATAACTGTAGTCTGGCTCTATGTCCACTTGGATGGTGGGGCTTGAACCTGGACTCAGGGGTGTGGCCATAAAATTCTGCGCAAGCGCAGATCGCCACGATGTTGGAACACATACGGCGGCGGCGGCGCATGCTCAGTTCAGCGGGTAGCCAAATGTGATGGGTCGCCATATGTGACGCTACATTGCCTCTGGGTGTCTGTGTAAATCCAGGAAGTGGGCAGGCAGCAGCTTCAGCTGCCCACAGTTAAAATGGCTGCAGCCAGACTCAGTAGAGGGAGATTCCTGAAGCATATTTGGCAAGTACAGAATCACAGAATATATAAAATAATATGCAAAGTGGTTGGAGGGAAGCTTCGGAATGGCAAAGATGTTTTTTATTACAAATTATGTGAGCAGAATGCAGTTCCTCTTTAACCATAGCTCCCAACTGTCCCGGATTTGGAGGGACTGTCCCTGATTTGGAGCAATGTCCCTCTGTCCCTCATTCCTCCTCATTTGTCCCTCATTTTGGTCTGATTATATAGATGTATATAAAATGCACTTTTTATCTATCAAAAAGTGTTTCCCAGAGCTAGACCTTTCATCCAAATTCTAAATTGCTGCCTCTGTAAATTCCAAAAGCCAATATAAAATAATAGTAGTGGTGAAAAAAAGTCCTTGTGGATTTAATCAACCATTTTTTTTTTGGTTAATTCTCCTTTAAGGGGGCGTGTCCTATGCCCACATACATTTGTTAGTAGGTGTCCCTCATTCTCATCTCACAATGTTGGGAGGTGTGTCTTTAACCAGGTGCCGACCGCCCCCCACGTACATTTACTGCGGTAGGGCTAAAGCCCGCTGATGTCACCGAGCCGGTCAAGGCTGGAATAGATCGAACCATATGGTCGGGATCCACCCACATGCCTGGACCGCCACCCGACTCAACCTCTCTGAGAGCCTGAGCCGGCCTCTCCCGCCCTCTCCAGTGAGCATGGGGGGGGGTGGAGCAAAGCAGAGAGCGATGATTGACAGTGAGGGAGTCCTGAGAACTGAGCCATCGGCGGTGTTTGATCGCTCCGTTCTCAGCCTTAGAGCCGATAGGGGGAGAGATGCTGAATCCTCCTGGGTAAGTATGATTCCAAAAAAAAAAAAATTCCCCATACTTCTCTCTTAAGTAACACAATCTTACTGTATAGTGAAGAAGTGAAGTTAGATATTATAGACAGGTATATATACTGTGAAGTCCTCAGCAGGTTGATAAGTCTTGCTGGGAGTTGTAGTCCCCCCCCCATCCTATGCCGCCCATCCCTGCGGTGAGCGTTGCCAGCAGTTCCTGTGGAGTGGGAGTCACATGGTCCTTTATCTGAAGCTGGTACCAGACCGCGCACATTCCCTGGGCACACTACAAAGACCAGCCGCCCAACTCTACCCCCCTCCCCCGCCCAACTCCCCCCCCCCCCGCCGCCTCCTGCACTCCGCTGATAAACAGCTTAGCGCCTCCTCAGGAGTTATCAGAGCTGCTGGAAATAAACTCTTCCAGAGAGATAACGGACGCGGAATCCGTAATACCGCCGGGCGCGCTACCGCCAAGCCCTGGCAGGAGGCCCGGGTCATCAGGATAGAAAGCTCTTCAGGAGAGGAAGGAAGGAGGAAGCCAAAACTCCAAACAAAACCCGCTTGTAAAGTTCTTCCATCCGGCATGAAGAGTCTCTCGGTGATTTGGAGACTCGGGGGGGGGGGGGTAGACCGCTCTACCGTGTCCGCCATCAATTAATGCTAAAATTTGGGAATGAACTGATCTCCTTCATTTGCTGACTTAAAGTGAACCTTCACCTTTTTTACAATGTTGCTCTCGCCTGCTTCCTCCTCCCTATGACAGATTTTTTTTTTTTTTTTAATCCCGGGCACTTTTACCCCCTTCCTGCCCAGGCCAATTTTCAGCTTTCAGCGCTGTCACACTTTGAATGACAATTGCGCGGTCATACAACACTGTACACAAATGACATTTTTATCGTTTTTTTGACACAGAGCTTTCTTTTTGTGGTATTTAAACACTATTTTTTTTTTGTTTTTTTTTTTGCTAAACAAATGAATAAAGACCGAAAATTGTGGGAAATATTTTTCTTAGTTTCAGAGCTTCTAGAAATAGTTTCTGTTAAATGGAAATACATATTTTTTCTGCTTCACTGATGTGCACTAGAAGGGCTACATTGATGAGGTGGCACTGATGGGCACTGATAGGCTGCGTTGATGAGGCGGCACCGATGGGCACTGATAGGCTGCATTGATGAGGCGGCACCGATGGGCACTGATAGGCTGCATTGATGAGGCGGCACTGATGGGCACTGATAGGCTGTGTTGATGAGGCGGCACTGATGGGCACTGATAGGCTGCGTTGATGAGGTGGCACTGATTGGCACTGATAGGCTGCGTTGATGAGGCTGCACTGATGGGCACTGATAGGCTGCATTGATGAGGCGGCACTGATGGGCACTGATAGGCTGCGTTGATGAGGCAGCACTGATGGACAATGACAGGCTGCATTGATGAGGCGGCACTGATGGGCACTGATAGGCTATGTTGATGAGGCGGCATTGATAGGTACTGATGGGCTGCGTTGATGAGGCGGCACTGATGGGCTGCGTTGATGAGGCAGCACTGATAGGCTGCGTTGATGAGGTGGCACTGATGGGCACTGATAGGCTGCGTTGATGAGGCGGCACTGATAGGCTGCGTTGATGAGGTGGCACTGATGGGCACTGATAGGCTGCGTTGATGAGGCGGCACTGATAGGCTACGTTGATGAGGCAGCACTGATGGGCACTGATGGGCATCGTTGATGAGGCAGCACTGATGGACACTGATAGGCTGCGTTGATGAGGCGGCACTAATGGGCACTGATAGGCTGCGTTGATGAGGCGGCACTGATAGGCTGCGTTGATGAGGTGGCACTGATTGGCACTGATAGGCTGCGTTGATGAGGCTGCACTGATGGGCACTGATAGGCTGCATTGATGAGGCGGCACTGATGGGCACTGATAGGCTGCGTTGATGAGGCAGCACTGATGGGCAATGACAGGCTGCGTTGATGAGGTGGCACTGATTGGCACTGATAGGCTGCGTTGATGAGGCTGCACTGATGGGCACTGATAGGCTGCATTGATGAGGCAGCACTGATGGGCACTGATAGGCTGCGTTGATGAGGCAGCACTGATGGACAATGACAGGCTGCATTGATGAGCCGGCACTGATGGGCACTGATAGGCTATGTTGATGAGGCGGCATTGATAGGTACTGATGGGCTGCGTTGATGAGGCGGCACTGATGGGCTGCGTTGATGAGGCAGCACTGATAGGCTGCGTTGATGAGGTGGCACTGATGGACACTGATAGGCTGCGTTGATGAGGCGGCACTGATAGGCTACGTTGATGAGGCGGCACTGATGGGCACTGATGGGCGTCGTTGATGAGGCGGCACTGATGGACACTGATAGGCTGCGTTGATGAGGCGGCACTGATGGGCACTGATAGGCTATGTTGATGAGGCGGCATTGATAGGTACTGATGGGCTGCGTTGATGAGGCGGCACTGATGGGCTGCGTTGATGAGGCAGCACTGATAGGCTGCGTTGATGAGGTGGCACTGATGGACACTGATAGGCTGCGTTGATGAGGCGGCACTGATAGGCTACGTTGATGAGGCGGCACTGATGGGCACTGATGGGCGTCGTTGATGAGGCGGCACTGATGGACACTGATAGGCTGCGTTGATGAGGCGGCACTAATGGGCACTGATAGGCTGCGTTGATGAGGCGGCACTGATAGGCTGCGATGATGAGGCGGCACTGATAGGCACTGATAGGCTGTGTTGATGAGTCGGCACTGATGGGCACTGATAGACTGCGTTGATGAGGCTGCACTGATGGGCACTGATAGGCTGCATTGATGAGGCAGCACTGATGGGCACTGATAGGCTGCGTTGATGAGGCAGCACTGATGGACAATGACAGGCTGCATTGATGAGGCGGCACTGATGGGCACTGATAGGCTATGTTGATGAGGCGGCATTGATAGGTACTGATGGGCTGCGTTGATGAGGCGGCACTGATGGGCTGCGTTGATGAGGCAGCACTGATAGGCTGCGTTGATGAGGTGGCACTGATGGACACTGATAGGCTGCGTTGATGAGGCGGCACTGATAGGCTACGTTGATGAGGCGGCACTGATGGGCACTGATGGGCGTCGTTGATGAGGCGGCACTGATGGACACTGATAGGCTGCATTGATGAGGCGGCACTAATGGGCACTGATAGGCTGCGTTGATGAGGCGGCACTGATAGGCTGCGATGATGAGGCGGCACTGATAGGCACTGATAGGCTGTGTTGATGAGTCGGCACTGATGGGCACTGATAGACTGCGTTGATGAGGTGGCACTGATGGGCACTATTAGACTGCCTTGATGAGGCGGCACTGATGTGCACTGATAGGCTGTGTTGATGAGGCGGCACTGATAGGCTGCGTTGATGAGGCCGTAATGATGGGCACTGATAGACTGCGTTGATGAGGCGGCACTGATGTGCACTGATAGGCTGCGTTGATGAGGCGGCACTGATGTGCACTGATAGGCTGCGTTGATGAGGCGGCACTGATGTGCACTGATAGGCTGCATTGATGAGGCGGCACTGGTAGGCTGCGTTGATGAGGCGGCAACGATGGGCACTGATAGACTGCGTTGATGAGGCGGCAATGATGGGCACTGATAGACTGCGTTGATGAGGCGGCACTGATGGGCACTGATAGACTGCGTTGATGAGGCGGCACTGATGGGCACTGATAGACTGTGTTGATGAGGCGGCACTGATGGGCACTGATAGACTGTGTTGATGAGGCGGCACTGATAGGCTGCGTTGATGAGGCGGCACTGATGGGCACTGATAGACTGTGTTGATGAGGCGGCACTGATAGACACTGATAGACAGCATTTATGAGGCGGCACTGATGGGCACTGATAGACTGTGTTGATGAGGCGGCACTGATAGACACTGATAGACAGCATTTATGAGGCGGCACTAATGGGTACTGATAGACTGTGTTGATGAGGCGGTACTGATGTGCACTGATAGGCTGCGTTGATGAGGCGGCACTGATGGGCACTAATGAGGAGATACTACTATGTAGACATGTGCAATTTGTTTTGTTCCGAATGAGCGAATGAGTTTTTTAACAAATTTTCAACATATTCGTTCATTCGGAAATATCCGAATTAACGAAAACCCGCTTAACAAATTTTTCTGAATATTTGTAAATTCGAAAAATTAATCAATTTGAAAATTCAAAATAATAACTAACTAATAATAACTTAACTATTGTTGAACGTTACGAATTATCCGAAATAACGATTTGCCGTATCTAAATGAATGGGACTTAACTTGTAATTAGTAATAATAATAATAATAATTTTAAAAATGTATTATTATTATTCTTATTATTAATATTTATTATTAATTCATTCCGTTCCATTTGTTTAGATGCGGCGTTCGTTATTTCTGATAATTCATAACTTCGGATAAATTTGTATTTGTTACGTTCACTAACAGCCAAATTTGAAAGGAAATTCGTTATCCGAAATAACGAATGCCGTATCTAAACGGATGGAACGTAACTAATTAATAATAATAAATAACAATAATAATAATTTCAAAAATGTATTATTATTCTTCTTATTCTTCCTATTTATTATTAATTTGTTCCGTTCCATTAGTTTAGATGCGGCATTCGTTATTTTGGATAATTTGTAACTTTGGATAAAAAAAAAAAATTCCAATACTTATAATTTAATAGTTAGTTATTATTAGTTAGCTAGTTAGTTATTCTTTTGAATTTACGGATTTTCTTTCTCATTTTCGGATTTTTGAATTTACGAATTGCGACCATAACCTCCAAACATTATATATATATATATAAAATTTATTTATTTTAGCAGAGATCCTGGAGAATAAAATGGTGGTTGTTGCAATATTTTATGTCACACTGTATTTGCACAGAGGTCTTTCAAATGCAATTTTTTTGGAAATAAAAACACTTTAATAAATTAAAAAAAAAAAAGAAACAGTAAAGTTAGCCCAATTTTTTTTGTATAATGTGAAAGATGATGTTACGCTGCGAGAATCGTGGGAGAATGGTCTGAATGGGCCCTCAATGTTTGGTGAAAGTCACATTCACTGCTCTGTAAATATTCCCCTAGTCTTGGAACACACCTGCAGTCACACACATCACAATAGCTCATATCATCTTAGCCCTATTAGGGTACAGTCGGGGGGCTCTGAGCTCTTCACACCCGCAGGCGTCTCCAGGCATACAATACATAGTATACAGATTTAATTATGGATTAGATAAACTGACAGGACTGTGGCAGCAGCTGCTCAACGTCCCAACTGAGCCAATGGCTTCTGCCAGCAAAACGGAAGCTGTCAACGCTGAGAAGTATCACCTGAAGGGAAATTATTACCTGGCGTCCCAAGCTGTTCGTTTAGTGTAACCAACAATTAACCATACAGGGATGTCACTGAAATACAAACAAAGTCTTGTTACAAGCATGCTAAAGAAGGCGAGAGTAGATTCGGCAGAGTGATTGAGTGTACTCTTCTCCAATCTTGGCGTGTACTGCTGTATTTTTTCCAGATCTGTGCAGTAATCCAATGTGAGATTTGGAGCTTTCTGTAATAAAGATCAGTCACCAGGGCCGGGACAAGGGGTGGGCAGAAGGGTCGGCTGCCCTGGGCGCAGCGTGTATGGGGGGCGCCGCAAGTTCCTTCTACCAGTAGCGGCCCATGCATTGTGGGCGCACGGGTGCGCCCCCCCCCCTCCCCACTAACACCTCCGCCGCCCTCCCTAGCCTGAAAGTGGCCGGACGCATGTATTACTATGGTGGGGATAGGCGGGGGGTGTATTTTGAAGCACCTGATTAGAGCCAGAGGCTCAGGGCACAGAGCACTGCGTCCCGATCCCGCCCTGTTGTGTGACAATAGCAAATGAATTTTCACTATGGTCACAATACAGTTCCTCCCTGCCAATCAGGAGGCAGGTCGTGAGACCTGTTTCCCAATTAGCCAAAGCACCAGGCGATGCTATTGGAAGCCTAGCGCTTTGAAAGAGGAGACACGCTGGAGCCGGAGCCACCGCTGCACACCACACCATAACAGCCTGCACAGAACCAGTAAGTGCCGGTGGAGGAGGAGGAGGAGGAGAGGAGAGCACACCACCACTGCCTGCATGTAGGAGGTGGAGAGCAGAGCACACCGCTGTTGCATGCATGGGTAGGAGGAGAGGAGAGCACCGCTGCCCGCATGAAGGAAGAGGAGAGCACACCACCGCTTCCTGCATGATGGAGGAGAAGAGAGCACACCACCACTGCCTGCATGGAGGAGGAGGAGAGGAGAGCACACCACCGCTGCCTGCATGGAGGAGAGGAGAGCACACCACCGCTGCCTGCATGGAGGAGAGGAGAGCACACCACCGCTGCCTGCATGGAGGAGAGGAGAGCACACCACCGCTGCCTGCATGGAGGAGAGGAGAGCACACCACCGCTGCCTGCATGGAGGAGAGGAGAGCACACCACTGTTGCATGCATGGAGGAGGAGTAAAGGAGAGCACCGCTGCCCGCATGAAGGAAGAGGAGAGGAAAGCACACCACCGCTTCCTGCATGCAGGAGGAGAGGAGAGCACACCACCGCTTCCTGCATGAAGGAGTAGAGGAGAGCACACCACCACTGCCTGCATGAAGGAGGAGGAGAGGAGAGCAGACCACCACTGCCTGCATGGAGGAGGAGGAGAGGAGAGCACACCGCCGTTGCATGCATGGAGGAGGAGGAGAGGAGAGCACCGCTGCCCGCATGAAGAAAGAGGAGAGGAGAGCACACCACTGCTTCCTGCATGAAGGAGGAGAGAAGAGCACACCACCACTGCCTGCATGGAGGAGAGGAGAGCACACCACGACTGCCTGCATGGAGGAGAGGAGAGCACACCACCACTGCCTGCATGGAGGAGAGGAGAGCACACCACCACTGCCTGCATGGAGGAGAGGAGAGCACACCACCACTGCCTGCATGGAGGAGAGGAGAGCACACCGCTGTTCATGTGCGTGTAAGGGCAGGCGTCCCAATACTTTAGACAATATAGTATATATAGTGGCTATTGAGGATTTATTTGTTTTTTAATGCCCAGAGTTAAGCTTTAACATTGAGGTTCCATCCAGCATCTGCCCGGGGATGGGGAGAGGATGTTGGAATATCCTGTTTGTGTCAATGGGAAGACTCGCTGTTAGGCCATCACAGGACAGATGGAGAGCTAATAGAGTGTGATCGGAGCCATTTCCAGACATAATCCGATGTGTGCCGTGTGTACGCCGATCCCCAGGACTGTGTACGCCGGAGAGCGCTGGAGCAGAAGGCTTGCCGAATCACCCGGCATCAATCACGCCGGACAGCAGAAGGAGCTAAACGCAACACTTGCTTTATATAAAGGAACCGCTAAACTGAACACCGCAGGACGCCTTCCCATAATAACCAAATGATTAGCTTGTTTATGGAATAGACTTGTGATTTTTTTTTTTTAATTGAAGGACAATGTTCACAAAATATATTGCACTTTGATGATTGTATGGACTTCATACATGTACTGGTAGTATTCATGATATACATTCCTTCTTTGTTTCATAGAGCTTTAGGCTGTTGTGCTGTTCTTATGGTGAGGAATGGGGATGCTGGAGGTCCAGAAGCCCAGCAGTGTGGCACCCAGTGTGCCTTGTAGGGAGAGTCTCAGCAGTGATTGTTCAGTGGAAGCCCAGAGATGATGTGTGGCAACCACCAGAATTTGATAAGTCAGACGTGAAAGATTCTAATTTCAGTGATGGAAGATTCCGCCATGTGAAGAGTACTGCTCTTATGGTGAGGAATGGGGAGGTTGGAGGTCAGAAGCCCAGTATTATGGCACCTATTGTGTGCATTGTAGTCTTCCTCTGGAAGCCCAGAGACGATCTGCAGTTGATGACCACCAAAATTTGATAAGTCATACTGTATGTGAGATTCTAATTTCGGCCAGTAGTATGGTACCCAGTGTGCCTTGTAGGGAGAGTATCAGCAGTGAGAGTTTGATGGAATCCCAGAGATGATCTGTGGTTGGTGACCATGAGAATTTGATAAGTCATATATCAGATTCTAATTTCGGCAATGGAAGATACTGCCATGTGGAGAGTGCTGCTCTTATGGTAAGGAATAGGGACGTTGTAGCTTGTAAGCCCAGTAGTATGGTACCCAGTGTGCCTTGTAGTAAGAGTCCCAGCAGTGAGTGTTTGATGGAAGCCCAGAGATGATCTGCGGTTGGTGACGAACAGAATTTGATAAGTCAGACGTGAAAGATTCTAATTTTGGCGATGGAAGATTCTGCCATGTGGAGAGTGCTGGTCTTGATGATGAGGAATAGGGATGTTGGAGGTCAGAAGCCAAGTAGTATGGTACCCAGTGTGCCTTGTAGAGAGTTCCAGTAGTGAGTGTTTCATGGAAGCCCAGAGATAATCTGTGGTTGGTGACCACCAGAATTTGAGATGGTCTAAGATCACTGCTTGATAATAGGCCTTGAGCCCAGAGACGATCTGCAGTTGCTGGCCACCAATTTTTTTTAAGTCAGATGTGAAAGATTCTAATTTTGGCGATGGCAGATACTGCCATGTGGAGAGTGCTGCTCCTATGGTAAGGAATAGGGACAATGGAGTCCGGAAGCCCATTAGTATGGCACCCATTGTGTGCCCTGTAGGGAGAGTCCCAGCAACTAGTATTTGATGGAAAGCCAGAGACTATCTGTGGTTGGTGACCACCAGAATTTGAGATGGTCCAAGATCACTGCTTGATAATAGGCCTTGAGCCCAGAGACGATCTGCAGTTGTCAGACGTGAAAGATTCTAATTTCAGTGATGGAAGATACTGCCATGTGGAGAGCGCTGCTCCTATGGTAAGGAATAGGGACAATGGAGTCCGGAAGCCCAGTAGTATGGTACCCAGTGTCCCTTGTAGGGAGTGTCCCAGTAGTGAGTGTTCCATGGCAGCCCAGAGATGATGTGCGGTTGGTGACCACCAGAATTTGAGATGGTCTAAGATCACAGCTTGATAATAGGCCTTGAGATTCGAGACTTCCATGCCGGTGTTGGATTTAGACCTATATACAGGACAATCAAAATTTTAAATCTGGGTTTTTTTTCCCACCCCAAATGTAATGGTTCATTACATACTGTAATTTTTGCAAAATAAGATGATGTGAGAGGAATGAGTGGAGTTCCATAATAGTATGGTAGGCAGGAGTGACATTTTGATAATTGCAGCTCTTTCTGCCCACGAAAGCAGGGCATTAAAAAGTGCCTCGGTTTTTTTTGCTTGTTGTTGATTCCACTATGATTACAGGCCACAAATATCAGGAAATACCTTAGACTTCCCTTATATCCGGCACCAAGAAGACCCAGAGCGATCCTTCTGTGTGACCGTCCTGGTATCTGTGTCATGTGTTACACACACAGCCTGGACACTCCACACATGGATAATCCTGGAGAAGCTGGCCTGCTCCCAACTCACCCACACACTGCTCTGAGAATATTTTTAGATCAGATAAGAAACAAGTGACATTTCCTCTGCGGCTCTCAATACAGGAGGAATCAGAGGGCCCCACTCATGAGAGCTTACAATCTAGGAGATTGCGGAAACATAAATACTCAGTACTTTTTAAAGAGGAACTAAGTACAAAGTTGCTTCTGTATGAGTCATGAAACGCGTAGTCCCACATTAATAAAATACAATAAAAATGTGAGTTTATTAAATGTTTGCATTGAAGCCTGCAACTGTGCTCAGTGCACTGGGGGTACAATGCATTTTTTAATTTTTTTTTTACAATTAAATTTATTGATACTGCATGGGGTGGTTGGAATAGTCCCCCCCCCCCCCAAGTCATAGCATTTTGCTGTAACAAATAGGGTGCGCATGGGGTGTGCTGGCAGTGCCTGGGCACACCCTAATCACTATGTGTGCCGCTGATTCCCCCTACTGCCCAGGCCCTACCCCTCCTCTTTGTTGCCCCCCTGCCTCGCAATGCTGCTGGCTTCCCTCCTCTCCCCCCCCCAGGCTTCAGGATGGAGAGTGGGGGAAGGGGCTAGTGAATATGTAAATGAACACAGTGAACACACTCATTCAATTTGTGCATTCATAATCGAAGCATAGTAAACTGTGTTTACTATACTTCCGTTTCTGAATGAACAGGAAGCTGCTCAGCTTTAGTATGTTATTATATTGCTATGTTTAATAATAGTATGTTGAATTATAATATTATGTTATATATGTTATATTATATTAGTAGAATTTTCAATAAAAAATCTGCCCTGGAGCGTATAATTATTATTATTATTATTATTATACAGGATTTATATATCGCCGACAGTTTGCATAGCGCTTTACAACAGTAGGGCAGACAGTACACTCACAATACAATTCAATACAGAATCGATGACTAAATGAGGATCTAATGACGGGTTCCGATCGAACGATTCCTCGACGACCGATCGGATCTGTGAATTATTGAAAAAGGCACAAAACTCTGTCATCGATCGGTTCCAAGCAAAACCAATCAGTTTTAATTGAAATGATTCTGAAAGGATTGAAAACCAGATCATAGGAAAGGAAAAGTAGATAATTGGATAGGATTGTTAGTATTCCAAATCGTCTTTCCGACAGGTCACTTTAAGGCGGAGGACAGGCCCCCCCCATGGCGCAGCGTGGTACTCACGTGGATCTGGTGGAGAGGTGAAGTCATCTTTGTTGGACATGGTGGAGGAGCCCCGCTGGAAGTGTGGCCCTGGGGCTGGAGGACGGGGATGCAGTGGCTGTGGGTCTCTCTGTAGACTGGAAGAGACACAACATGTGTGTCAGAGGAGCCGGGGAACATAGGAGGGGGGGGGAGGGAGGGGCGCCCAACACCAGATAACAGGAACTGTTTTTAGACCAGCTCAGCCATCAGCCAGGAGGAGCAAACAGCTGACAACAAGAAAAAGAAGTTTATAGAAAACCCCCTCAGGGAGGCTTCCCGAGCAACACCGAGCACAATCACTCCGAGGACGGGGCGATCACATTTAAAGGGGAACTGTCCCTAGAGAAACCCAGAAACGCAGCAGTTGATTTAAGGGCCCGTTCACACCAGAAATTGCACAGAACCTCACGTTTTTCACTGCATCTTTGCATGCATTTGAAGCGTGTTTGACTCGCGTTTTGCGTGCATTTTGCGTTTAACCACTTAGGGACCAGGCCTATTTTTTGCTAGAAAATTACATGGAACCCTCAAACAACATATTATATATCTATATATATAGATATATATAGATATATAGATCTATATATATCTATATATATAGATCTATATATATATATATCTATATATATAGATAGATATATATATAGATATATATAGTTATATCTATATAAATAGATAGATAGATATATGTACACACAGGATAGATAGATAGATAGATAGATAGATAGATAGATAGATAGATAGATAGATAGATAGATAGATAGATAGATAGATAGATAGATAGATAGATAGATAGATAGATAGATAGATAGATAGATAGATAGATAGATAGATATTTTAATTTTTTTCAGACACCCTAGAGCAGTGAGGGCAAACCTTGGCACCCCAGATGTTTTGGAATTACATTTCCCATGATGCTCAGCTACACTGCAGAGTACATAAGCGCACACCTCCCAACATTTAGAGATGGGAATGAGGGACACCTACTAACAAATGTATGTAGGCATGGGACACGCCCCCTGCCACACCCCCTTAAAGGAGAATTAACCAAAAAAAAAAGGTTAAGTAAATCCATGAGGGATTTTTTTTTACCACTACTATCCCTTTATATTGGCTTTTAAAATTTACAAATGCAGCAATTTAGAATTTGGATGAAAGGTTTAGCATTTTTGTAGGATAAAAAGTGCATTCTATATAGATCAGATCAAAATCAGGGACAAGTGAGGGGGAAAGAGGGACAGAGGGACCTTGCTCCAAATCCGGGACAGTTGGGAGCGATGTATATATAACTAGACATGTGCACACTGAAATATTTCGTTACTCCCAAAAATCGTTTTTATTTATTTCGTTTTTCGTTAAAAATTGCATTCGTCCGAAAATCCAAATTAAGGTGGAATCTGTCATTGAAGGCTTATGGTGTCTGTCGAATGTCCAAAGAAGATTCGACGGAGCAGCTAAACTGTACAACGCCGTATAGTTTACCTGCTCCGTCGAATCTTCTTACAACTTTCAACAGACACCATAAGCCAAAGTACGTGGGTACTTAGTTCTAGCTATTTTACTGCTCCTCCTCTTTGGTTACAATCAGCCAATAACATTCATCATCATCATTATTTTTATTCATCTTTTCTCTCTACGTCGAATCTTTTCTCTCTATGTAGAATAATCTTGGACTAATAGAGTTAAGGTTAGGCACAATCGACCACAGGTTTGATGGACACAGATTGTTATTGTCATCATCATGTCAATTCTCCTATCTATATCGAACTGTTGTAGCAACAAAAACGAAAATAAAGCATTTGTTTATATCGGATCTTTCGTTTTTCGGATTCTGCACTTTCGTTATCGTTTGTTAAAACAATAACAAAAATACCTGAAATTCAGAGGAAAATGCATTCAGACAAAAACTAATGCACATGTCTATATATAACATTTTTTCAGACACCCTAGAGCAGTGATGGCGAACCTTGGCACACCAGATGTTTTGGAACTACATTTCCCATGATGCTCAGCTACACTGCAGAGTGCATGAGCATCATTGGGAAATGTAGTTCCAAAACATCTGGGGTGCCAAGGTTCGCCATCACTGCCCTAGAGAATAAAATGTTGTTGGCAATACTTTGTCACACTGTATTTGCGCAGCGTTCTTACAAGCGCAATTTTTTTTTTTAATTAAAAAATACGACAAGAATAAAGTTAGCCCGATTGTTTTTTTTTAATTGTGAAAGATGATGTTACGCCAAGTAAACTGATACCCAACATGTCACGCTTCACAATTGCTACTGAGGGGAAAGGATCGGATCATCTCCACCGCTACCAGCGGTTCCGGTAAGCGTCGGAGAAGACCAGAGGGGGGGGGGGTCACCTCTCCCACCACCGATTAAAGTGATCTCGCAGGGATTCCGCTGTGGAGAACACTTTTATCTGAAAGAGGACCGCCCGCCGTTGAAGAAAATATCAGGGTTATGGCAGCTATCTGCTGCCATAACCCTAGTATTCTACGTCAAAGTACCGACATATAACGCCGGCGGCTGGTCCGTAAGTGGTTAATGCTGTATTTGCAGTGCATTTTTCTATATGTTTTTGGGCTTGGCTTTCTTGGCTTAACCACTTCCTACCAAAGGTATGTACCTGTACGTCCTTGGGTTTCAGTGGTTATACCGGGATGGTGGGTGCACCCATAGCTCCTAACTGTCCCTGATTTGGAGGGACTGTCCCTGATTTGGAGCAATGTCCCTCTGTCCCTCATTCCCCCTCACTTGTCCCTCATTTTGATCTGATCCATATAGTTTTATATAAAATGCACTTTTTAGCCCACAAAAACGGTTTCCCAGTGCTAAACCTTTCATCCAAGTTCTAAATTGCTGCATTTGTACATTTTTGAAAGCCAGTATAAAGGAATAGTAGTGGTAAAAAAAAACCTTGTGGATTTAATTAACCTTTTTTTTGGTTAATTCTCCTTTAAGCGGGTGTGGCAGGGGGCGTGTCCTATGCCTGCATACATTTGCTAGTAGGTGTCCCTCATTCCCATCTCAAAATGTTGGGAGGTATGGGTGCACCTACATTCATCAGCCCGCTATTGATCTTTGCAGCCGGGAATTGATTTTCAGGCAGAAGTGATCTGAGTGGCTGATTAGCCGCTCAATCACATTTACGGGTGGGCGAGGGGTCCCACCCCCTCCCGCCCCAGCCTCTCCGGTCCCATCCCCACCGGCCCCATCGCTCCCGACCCTGTACAGAGAGAGAGGAACTGACATCGCCCCCCTCTCTCTGTAACCCCGGAAAGCGGGAGCGGTGAGTAGTTTGTCACTTCCGGTTCCTCCCCTTTGCTTACCTCGCCACCAGCGGGCTGGAAAGCAGCCGATTAGACCAATCTGTGTCTGATCAGCTACATGGGAGGCCAGAGGAGAGATTTGGGATCTATTAGACCCCAAATCTCTCCATAAAGAGGACCTGTCACGGCCCATGCTGTCACGAGGGATGAACAACATTCCTTGTGACAGCATGGGCCGTGACAGGTCCTCTTTATGGAGAAATTTGGGGTCTATTAGATGCATCATTGAATGTAATGAAAAAAAACAGCATTGGTTCCAGTGACCTCAGTATTAACCCCCAGCACTGGTGTCAGCGACCTCAACAATAACCCCTAGCATTAGTGTCAGTGACCATAATAATAACCCCCAGGATGGGTGTCAATGACCTCAATAAAAAAAAAAAAACACATTGGTGTCAGTGACCAAACATATTACTGACCCCCAGCATTGGTGTCAGTGACCTCAATAATAACCTTCAGCATTGGTGGGAGTGACCACAATAAAACCTTCAGAACTGGTCAGTGACCACAATAATAATCCCCAGCACTGATGTCAGTAACCATAACAATAACCCCCTGTATTGGTGTCAGTGACCTCAATATTAGCCCCCAGTATTGGTGTCAGTAACCATAATATTTACCACCAGGATTGGTTTCAGATACCTCAATAATAACCCCCAGCACTGTTATCAGTGACCATAATAATAATCCCAAGCATTGGTGCCAGTGGCCTCAGAATTAACCTCCAGTATTGGTTTCAGTGACTATAATAATATTAACCCCCACCATTGGAGTCAGTGACCTCAATATAAATACCCGGCATTGGTGTCAGTGATCATAAAAATAACCCCCCAGAATTGGTATCAGTCACCTCAATAATAACCCCCAGCATTGGTGTCAGTCACCTCAATAGTAACCCCCAGCATTGGTGTCAGTCACCTCAAATATAACCCCCAGCATTGGTGTCAGTCACCTCAAATATAACCCCCAGCATTGGTGTCAGTCACCTCAAATATAACCCCCAGCATTGGTGTCAGTCACCTCAATAATAACCCCCAGCATTGGTGTCAGTCACCTAAAATATAACCCCCAGCATTGGTGTCAGTCACCTCAAATATAACCCCCAGCATTGGTGTCAGTCACCTCAATAATAACCCCCAGCATTGGTGTCAGTCACCTAAAATATAACCCCCAGCATTGGTGTCAGTCACCTCAAATATAACCCCCAGCATTGGTGTCAGTCACCTCAAATATAACCCCCAGCATTGGTGTCAGTCACCTCAAATATAACCTTCAGCAGTGGTGACAGTGACCAGTCACTTCAGGCTCAGGCGTGAATGATCATACACAGTATTCGTTTTCTGGGTTCATCTGGCAGTACAGCAGTAGAATGTTTCAAATGTAAGTATTCAGAAGAAAAAAAAGTTACAATCTTATACAAGGTATCATTCAACCGAAGACTGTGAGCTTCATTACCCCCCAGGGAGAGGAAATAATCAAATGATGTGTTTATAAACAACACAGAGGAGAGCTACTAAATTAAAATAAACAATTTAGTAGTTAGAGGTCAGGAGGTATAAACTAACAAAACTGACAAAATATAAAATATAACATCATAGAATATAATGAATAAAGTGTAATATATATAACAAACACGGACAATCATTAATGAATAAATAAATGTAACATAAATACTCAAATAAATAAAAATAATCATAAATAAATAAATAAATACATTCAATAAATTAATACTAAGTAATAGTAAATAAATAATTTACCCCTAACCCTTAAAAAAGTAAAAATAACTAAACACCCTAACACAAAATAAATAAATGTATATTATCATTATTATTATTATTATTATTATTAATCATTTTTTCTGGTTTGGGTGTTTATTATTATTATTTCTAATAATGTATTTAAATATTTTTTTAAGGTTAGGGATTAATTATCATTTGTTTATGTATTATTACACATTATTAATTTATTTTATTTATGATGATTTTTAGTTATTATATAATAAATAAATAAATATATATATATATATATATATATATATATATATATATATATATATATATATATATATATATATATATATATATACATAAAAAAAAGTATATATATATATATATATATATATATATATATATATATATATATATATATATATATATATATATATATATAATAAACAAGGACAATGATTTTTGTTTTTTGTGGTTGGCTGTTTTCTGTTTTGAGCTCTTCTGAAGTCTCATAGTTCATGGGAGTTTCCTGAGAAGTGTGAGAAGTGTTGGTGGGAATTCAGCCACGGAGCTGTTACTGAACATATTCCATCATTTGTTTTCCAGCTCTGAGCAAAGGAAGGAGGTCTCATGGTTAGAAGCCGCACCTCATATTTTGAGAAAATCTCAGCCTAACAGTCTTTTTGTTTTAATGAAAATGGGCCCCCAGGCAGGCTACAAAATCACTGATCACCGCCATTACTAGTAAAAAAAAAAAATTAATCAAAATGCCATAAAAATATCCCATTGTTTGTAGATGTTATGGGGTTGATTTACTAAAGGCAAATAGACTGTGCACTTTGCAAAGTGCAGTTACACTCTGCAAGTGCAGTAGCTCCAGAGCTTAGTAAATTAGCAGAAGCTCTGCTGACTTCTATCATCCAATCATGTGCAAGCAAAAATGCATCTTTTTTTATTTTCCTTGCACGTGATTGGGTACTCTTTGCAAAATGAAGCCTTACCTCATTTACTAAGCTCTGGAGCAATTGCATTTGCAGAATGCAACTTTGCAAAGTGCACAGCCTGTTTGCCTTTAGTAAATCGACCCCTATAACTTTTGCGCAAACCAATCAATATACGCTTATTGGGATTTTTTTTTACCAAAAATATGTAGAAGAATATACATTGCGCTAAATTTATGAATAAATTGGATTTTTTACATTTCTTTATTGGATATGTATTATAGCAGAAAGTAAAAAATATAGTTTTTTTTTTTTCATAATTGTCACTCTTTTTTTTGTTTATAGAGCAAAAAATAAAAACTGCAGAGGGGATTAAATGCCACTAAAAGAAAGCTCTATTTGTAGGAAAAAAAGACATCAATTTTATCTGGGTACAGCGCAGCGCGACCGCGCAATTGTCATTTAAAGTAACGCAGTGCTGTATCGCAAAAAATGGCCTGGTCAGGAAGGGGGTAAAACCTTCCGGGGCTGAAGTGGTTAAGCATTCCTCACCCGTCCTATGCCACATTTGGCATGTAATTTTTTTTGGGGGGGGGGGGAGGGAAGCTGGTACCTAGTTTTGACAGGTACCCTCTCCCACTTCAGCTCGGACCGCGATCCCAGCAAAAGTTCTCCTCTCCCCCTCCCTCCCAGCAATCTTCTAGGACAAGTCACAGGTCCTAGAAGATTGCCTAGCCATTAAAGGAGGCGCAGCGCGACTCGCACATGCTCAGTGCATACCTGGCTGTGAAGTCCCGGCTCAGTCCCACCACCTGGCTCAGTGGTTCCACCTAACAGCAGAGATCATCCACCTGCTCCTGCAGCCTCCGGTTCTTGCATTGCAGGTTGGTGATGGGAGAGGGGCCCCACCAGGTGCAGCATGTCCTCCAGCTTCCTCTCCACCCTAGGCCTCAACTCCTTCATCTCAGCTTGCAGCCCGTGCACAGTCCCCCATAGTGGACATTCCCTCTCTTCCTCCTCCGGTACACTCCTGCAAAGCTGCCACACCGACATCTCCACCCCAAGCTCCATGCTCCATGCTGTTAGGAAAGTGAATGAATATCGGGTCTGTTACCCGTCACCTGATTGGCTGAAACTACAGGCGCTGTGATTGGATGCCTATCAGGAGGAGAGGATGGGAGGAGACACATAGAGGACACCGCTCGCCGCCGTCACCCACTGCCCCAATGAGACAGGGTAAATGCCGGGCAGACGGAGAGCGAACGGAAGGGGGTCACAGTGGCAGCATTCAATGGCACAGTGGCGGCATTTGATGGGCACAGTGGCTTCCTTTGA
The DNA here is from genome assembly GCF_042186555.1 of Aquarana catesbeiana. Taxonomy (NCBI): domain Eukaryota; kingdom Metazoa; phylum Chordata; class Amphibia; order Anura; family Ranidae; genus Aquarana; species Aquarana catesbeiana. The sequence goes on from NC_133329.1 coordinate 406,209,633, forward strand.
TGGGCACAGTGGCTGCTTTTGGCCACAGTGGCTGCGTTTGATGGGCACAGTGGCAGCATTTAATGGGCACAGGGGCTGCATTTGATGGCACAGTGGCAGTATTTGATGAGCACAGTGGCAGTATTTGATGGGCACAGTGGCTGCAATTGATGGGCACGGCGGCATTTGATGGCACAGAGGCTGCGTTTGATGGGCACAGTGAGGCTGCAATTGATGGTGTTTTTTTCAGAACTTTTAAGTTTGTTTGCGCCGCCCCCAAAAATTTTGAGCACCAGCCGCCACTGCAGCTGGATGAATGCTGTAATGTACCTGGTGGTGGAGCCTGAAACATTGGGGAAGTCCTCTCTTAAAGACTCTGGAGTCACTGGTAAGGTAACAGGGAACGCAGGAGCACAGAGTGACACAAATGCCTGGTAAGTCTCTCGATGGCAGGTGCTGGTGTGCACCTGGAATGCAGGGATGGCAGGACCGGTCGGTCACACTGGCAGAAGGAAAGTAATCAGGAGTCAGGCAGGAGAGTAATCAAGAGTCAGGCCAAGGTCAGTAAAAGCAGGACGGGTGAGCAGAAGGAGCATACAGAAGCATAATCCAGGAACAAGCCAGGGGTCGGTACAGGCAACGTTCAGGCAAAGTCAGGGGCAGGTCAGGTCGGCAACAGAAGATCAACAGGAACATGGGATCGTAGTGGGCCAAACAGCACTGACGCACTTTAAATAGTACCCATTCGTGCACGCAGGCACCCACAATCCAGTCATGGGTAGGGTTTCTTACATCAGTGCGCCTGCATGCAGGAATGTTTTTTCCTGACAGATGCCTACAATATTGTTGGAATCCTTCCAGAGCCTGGAGTGGCTCTGCTACATCAGCAGATGTTAAAACGATGACTCCAAGGACCAGTACACCACCACAGCATAGGGAGCTCCACCTGCCAAAGGAGGGGAGGATCATGTAAGTTAAAGAGCAAATACTCTCTCCTAGACTAAACAAACAAGTAATCGTTGCAGTGCAAGGGCAATAGACAGCTGATTCTGGCTCACTTTAACCTACCTGATCCTCCAATCCCTCAGCAGGTGGCACGCTCCTATGCTCCAGTGGTGGATTGTCCCTCAATGTCACCATGTCTGATGTAAGGCTATGAACCTTGCATTTGTCTTGATGATGTCAGAACTTTAGATTGGTGGCGCATGGGGGAGAAGACTTTGTGGGGACAGGTCTAGCGGTACAAAGGAGCAGAGGATCAGGTAATTTGAGTGTCATGGTCCCACCCCTGAGGGGATGTCATCACAGCATCCTTTACTGATAGTTTGCTGAATCAGAGAGCACTGAAAATGGCATTGGAGCCACTTTCTGCATAAGCAGAGGAGTCCCCCCGTCTGGTGTAAAGACACGTCTGAAAAAATCTTAAATGATTGAGTATAAAATATGAATACATGGATAAAGAAAAACATACTGTATGGAGTCGCCCCCTCCCATTGGTCGCGTCACTACACACCCCTCCCAATCACAGCCTATCTCTGGCACAAACCCCCTCCCAATCACAGCCTGTCTCTGGCACACACCTCCTCCCAATCACAGCCTGTCTCTGGCACACACCCTCTCCCAATCACAGCCTGCCCCTGGCACACACCTCCTCCCAATCACAGCCTGCCCCTGGCACACACCTCCTCCCAATCACAGCCTGCCTCTGGCACACACCCCCTGCCAATCACAGCCTGCCCCTGGCACACACCTCCTCCCAATCACAGCCTGCCTCTGGCACACACCTCCTCCCAATCACAGCCTGCCTCTGGCACACACCCCCTCCCAATCACAGCCTGCCTCTGGCACACACCCTCTCCCAATCACAGCCTGCCTCTGGCACACACCCCCTCCCAATCACAGCCTGCCTCTGGCACACACCCTCTCCCAATCACAGCCTGCCTCTGGCACACACCCCCTCCCAATCACAGCCTGCCTCTGGCACACACCCTCTCCCAATCACAGCCTGCCTCTGGCACACACCCCCTCCCAATCACAGCCTGCCTCTGGCACACACCCTCTCCCAATCACAGCCTGCCTCTGGCACACACCCCCTCCCAATCACAGCCTGCCTCTGGCACACACCCTCTCCCAATCACAGCCTGCCTCTGGCACACACCCCCTCCCAATCACAGCCTGCCCCTGGCACACACCTCCTCCCAATCACAGCCTGCCTCTTAAACACCCCCCCCACCTCAAGTACAGCCTACATCCTGAATGGGGCTGAACAGACTCTGGAATACAGGCACACGGTGTGTCTCCCCCCCACTAACAGGAAGAAGAGATACATGGTCACATGACAGAAAATGCTTTTTGGTGTTGAATGAAAAAAAAGTCTATTTCATTTGTAAATATATATAATTATAAAAACAATGTTTTCTACCAAAATCATAATTTTAGTGCCATTTTAAATGGAACAAACAAATGAAATTTAAATTTATATTTTTTATGTATACGTAGTAACACTATTTTTTTTTTTTTTTAATGAACACTGATCAAAGTGGAAAAAAAATAGTTTTCTTAATGTTTTCTTAATGAGGGATTTCCTCTCACTTCCTGTTTTAGCTATGGGACAGGAAGTGAAGGGAAATCTCAACAATGGGGACACAGATGGGCAAAAAACTTCACAGGGATTATAACCCCCCCCCCCTCTTCCTCTATCCAAAATGAAAAGCATTTGTTTTTTCCTTTTGACCCCTTTCACACCAAGGCGCTGCAAAAACGCCCTAAAACACCTTAGCATTATTACAACGTTTTTACCGCGTTTTAGGGGTGCTAGCGGTAAAATTAATGCAACGCTGCAGGCGTTTTAACAGCGTTTTTCAAACGTTATTGAAGCATGGGCGTCAAAAAACAACCCCACCTCCCTACATCCTGTTTACTTCCTGTTATATTGTTGAGGTGAGAGAGGGTACATAAAGAAGATGGAGTTCATGGAGCTTTTTTTGTTGTTTGTGCTACTCTATTGGGAGCATATCCACCAACAGAGGCAGCACAGTGACTATTGGGTTCATCCCATCCACCAAGCGCACACCTCAATTGCACAATTTGCGTTGCTATTTGAGGACTTGAGATTGCACCCAGACAAGTTCAGAAATTATACTCTGATGAGCATTGCAACGTAAGTATCTATATCCTAATCCCGCTCCCACCAATCCCAAATCCCTAACCCTAATCCCGCTCCTACTAGTCCCAAATCCCTAACCCTAATCCCACTTCCACTAGTCCCAAAACCAGAACCCTAACCCCGCTCCCACTAGTCCCAAATCCCTAACCCTAATCCCACTCCCACTAGTCCCAAATCCCTAATCCCGCTCCCACTAGTCCCAAATCCCTAACCCTACTCCTGCTCCCACTAGTCCCAAATCCCTAACCCTAATCCCGCTCCCACTAGTCAAAAATCCCTAACGCTAACCCTAATCCCAACCCTAATCCCGCTCCCACTAGTCCCAAATCCCTAACCCTAATCCCGCTGCCACTAGTCCCATATCCCTAACCCTACTCCCGCTCCCACTAGTCCCAAATCCCTAACCCTAATCCCGCTCCCACTAGTCAAAAATCCCTAACCCTAATCCCAACCCTAATCCCGCTCCCATTAGTCCCAAATCCCTAACCCTAATCCCGCTCCCACTAGTCCCAAATCCCTAACCCTACTCCCGCTCCCACTAGTCCCAAATCCCTAACCCTAATCCCACATCCACTAGTCCCAAAACCAGAAACCTAACCCCGCTCCCACTAGTCCCAAATCCCAAACCCTAATCCCACTCCCACTAGTCCCAAATCCCTAAGGCTGCTTTCACACTGGGGCGGTAGGGGGCATCGGTGGTAAAACAGCGCTATTTTGTAGCGCTGTTTTACCACGGTATTTGGCCGCTAGCGGTGCGGTTTTAACCCCCCGCTGGCGGCCAAAAAAGGGTTAAAACCACTTGTATAGCACGGCTATAGCCGCGGTATTGCTGCGGTATAGCCACGCTGTCCCATTGATTTCAATGGGCAGGAGCAGTGAATACACCGCTCCTTCACCGCTCCAAAGATGCGGCTTGCAGGAGATTTTTTCTTCTCCTGCCAGCGCATCGCTTCAGTGTGAAAGCCCTAGGCTGTTTTGGGGCGGTTTGCAGGCGGTATTTTTAGCACAATAACGCCTGCAAACCGCCCCAGTGTGAAAGGGGCCTAACCCCGCTCCCACTAGTCCCAAATCCCTAAACCCGCTCCCACTAGTCCCAAGTCCCTAATCCCACTTCCACTAGTCCTAAAACCAGAACCCTAATCCCTCTCCCCCTAGTCCCAAATCCCTAACCCTAATCCCAACCCTAATCCCGCTCCCACTAGTCCCAAATCATAAACCCACAGTAGTGTAAACATATTACCTATTTTCTGTCCCAGATTTGACTTTCTTCTTGATATGTTGTCGCCTGCCTTACTGAGACATGATACCAACTACAGAGAGGCAATACCTCCGTGTGAATGTTTGCTTATAACACTAAGATAAGTTTATAATGGTGTATATAAGTAGACAAAGTAATAAAGTATATCAAGTATTGAATAAAAACAACATAATTGCAAAAACAAATATTTATTTTACTCAATATATATTTTTTTTCAATCAAACAGTAGAAAAAGGTGATAGATAACAATAAACTAGTATACAACAATAAAACAACTTTGATAATTGAATTTTTTTATGTTTTTTTAACATATAATCTTTATTAACAAATTTAAACTTGTTAGTAATGGAAACAATAATAATCTAACAATCAAAACATATAAAATTATAGATCATGATATAAGGGAGGGGTGGCATGGGACTCCTCTCGACGGGGAGGAGGATGAGTTTGTCGTGCCCTATACATTGGGACACGGGCAGTGTCATAGGTGGGAGGAGGTAGGATGGGATACATTGGTGGTCCGGGGTACTGGACAGAAGATGGAGCAGGGTATTGTAGATTGGAAGGGCCAGGATATTGTACGGGTCTAGATTCAAAATTGGAATACATCCCACTGTTTTGCACATTGACGTCTGGTCTGGAGGATGGACAACTTTTGTTCTGATATGATTCAATGACCTTAAGAATATCACTTCGCATTGAACATTGCGATTTTTTGTCAACAGAATCTGAGTGGTATTAGACTTCTGGTAAAGTCAGCACTTTCCCCCATTTCTTTGTGATGTGCAGCCAACATCTGCTTTACCACCTCCACAAAGTCTTCACATTGTCGCTGTTTGGTTTTATATTTTTCTCTAATTTGTGCTGGCTCCAATTCGTTATCGATTGGATTGTGTGGCTCATTTTCCTAAAATGAAGGACAAATTGACAATGGAGGATCAGCCACATCCTCCTGCTGCTCGGTATCCTGCTCATCCTCCGTTTTTCGAGTCCACGTTGCATTCAGTCCTGAAAAGAAATATAGAAAAAACAATCACTATATATGTATATATATATATATATATATATATATATATATATATATATATATATATATATATGTATATATATTGAAATTAATAACCCTTCATGATGATATACTTACTCCCTCAGCTCCATCACTGGTTTTAGAAATCGAAGGTCCAAAAAATGGCAATAAACTCTAGATTTTTTGTCACCTGACCCACTTCTTGTTTGTGTTTGTTTTTTAGCTCCCTCCTGTAGTTGCCTTTCAAGGTTTTCCAACATTTTTTAAGTTGTTCAACTGAAAGATATGAAATTATATTGTATGTTTATTTACAGATATCTTGCCACAGGAAATAGCTGCACATCACTACAATATGAATATTGCATAGGAATATTGACGATTAATGAGATTGTGAAGCTAACGTGTGCTATATGGAATCTAAAGAAAGAATTCATGCCATTATCAAATAAAGAGAAGTGAAAGGATGTTGCCGATCGCTTCTGGAGTAAAACGAACTTTCCTAATTGCCTGGGAACTATTGATGGAAAACACATTAGGGTTATAAAACCCTGTTACAGTGGAAGCAGATATTTTAATTACAAGAAGTATTTTTCAATTGTTCTTATGGCTGTTGTAGATGCAGACTACAAATTCTTATTTGTTGATATCGGAGCATTTGGAAGTTGTGCAGACTCAACTGTATTCCAAAATTCTAAGTTTGGAAAGTGGCTAGTTGCAAAGAAACTAGATTTACCAGAGAACAAACCACTACCTGGGACTGAAAATCCAGATATGCCTTTTGTGTTTGTGGCTGACGAGGCATTCGCTATTAATGAACACCTAATGAAACCATACTCACAGAGGAATCTCGACCCCCGAAAGAGAATATTCATTTACCGTCTCTGGGCACGCAGGCTAGTAGAATGTGCTTTTGGAATACTTGGCAACAAATGGCAAATTTTCCACAAACCAATAGAAAATAGAAAATTCTAGTAATAAAAGCAGCATGTGTTCTACATAATTTGGTATGGGAGAGAGATGGTGTAAATTTTGAGGACACTTTGGCACACAATTTAGAACCTGCTGAGTTTGTCCATGTTCGTGGTCCGACAGTTGGATTCACAGTAATGGATAAATTGGCGGATTATTTCATGAGCCCTGCTAGTCAACTTAGTTGGCAGGGTGATATGATATAACCCTTTCTTCAATCCATGCATTAAAACATATTTTCTTCTATTCAAAGATATTTGAAGATATTTGCAATATGTATTTGTTGTAACACCGTTAAATAGTTTTTGATTAGCTTAGAACAATTCCTTATTCTATTTAAACACGCATTTAAAAATATAAAACGTTGTGTCTCTTTTGTATTATATAGTATTTTGAGTTTATTGCATACTGTATATTTTGTGTCATGTAATAAACCTAATACAATGTATGTTTTTTTTTTCTTTTATATATGTAATCAATAACTTTCAAACATCACTACTGAATGTGATTACGTTTCTGGATTTGTGATTAGTGGGAGTGGGATTAGGGTTTTGATTAGGGATTTGGGACTAGTGGGAGCGGGATTAGGGTTAGGGTTCTGCTTTTGGGACTATTGGGAGCGGGATTAGGGTTGGGATTAGGGATTTGGGACTAGTGGGATTAGAGATTTGGCACTAGTGGGAGCAGGATTAGGGTTAGGGTTCTGCTTTTGGGACTATTGGGAGCAGGATTAGGGATTTGGGACTAGTGGGATTAGGGTTAGGGATTTGGGGCTAGTGAGAGCGGGATTAGGGTTCTGGTTTTGGGACTGGTGGGAGCGGGATTAGGGTTGGGATTAGGGATTAGTGGGAGTGGGATTAGGGTTAGGGATTCGGGGCTAGTGGGAGCGGGATTAGGGTTCTGGTTTTGGGACTAGTGGGAGTGGGATTAGGGATTTGGGACTAGTGAGAGCGTGATTAAGGTTAGGGATTTGGGACTAGTGGGAGCGGAATTAGGGATTTGGGACTAGTGGGAGCGGGATTAGGGTTCTGGTTTTGGGACTAGTGGGAGCAGGATTAGGTTTGGGATTAGGGTTCTGGTTTTGGGACTAGTGGGAGTGGGATTAGGGCTAGGGATTTGGGGCTAGTGGGAGCGTGATTAGGGTTCTGGTTTTGGGACTGGTGGGAGCGGGATTAGGGTTGGGATTAGGAATTTGGGACTAGTGGGAGCGGGATTAGGGTTCTGGTTTTGGGACTAGTGGGAGCGGGATTAGGGTTGGGATTTGGGACTAGTGGGAGTGTGGTTAGGGATTTGGGACTAGTGGGAGCAGGATTAGGGTTGGGATTAGTGACTAGTGGGAGTGGGATTAGGGTTACAGATTTGGGACTAGTGGGAGCGGGGTTAGGGTTCTGCTTTTGGGACTATTGGGAGCGGGATTAGGGTTGGGATTAAGGACTAGTGGGAGTGGGATTAGGGATTTGGGGCTAGTGGGAGCGGGATTAGGGTTCTGGTTTTGGGACTGGGGGGAGCAAGATTAGGGTTGGGATTAGGGATTTGAGACTAGTGGGAGCGGGATTAGGGTTCTGATTTTGGGACTAGTGGGAGCGTGATTTGGGACTAGTGGGAGCGTGATTAGGGTTAGGGATTTGGGACTGGTGGGAGCGGGATTAGGGTTGGGATTAGGAATTTGGGACTAGTGGGAGCGGGATTAGGATTAGGGTTCTGGTTTTGGGACTAGTGGGAGTGGGATTAGGGTTGGGATTTGGAACTAGTGGGAATAGGGTTAGGGATTTGGGGCTAGTGGGAGCGGGATTAGGGTTCTGGTTTTGGGACTGGTGGGAGCGGGATTAGGGTTGGGATTAGGGATTTGGGACTAGTAGGAGTGGAATTAGGGTTAGGGATTCGGGACTAGTGGGAGCAGGATTAGGATTAGAGATTTGGGACTAGTGGGAGCGGGATTAGGGATTTGGGACTAGTGGGAGCAGGATTAGGGATTTGGGACTAGTGGGAGCGGGATTAGGGTTAGGGATTTGGGACTAGTGGGAGCGGGATAAGACCCCTTTCACACTGAGGGCGTTTTGCAGGCGCTATAGCATTAAAAATAGAGCCTGCAATCCGCCCTCAAACAGCCGCTCCATTGTTTTCAGTGTGAAAGCCCGAGGGCTTTCACACTGGAGCGGGGCGCTGGCAGGACGTCAGGAAAAGTCCTGCCAGCAGCTATGGGGTCCCCAGGCAATCAGAGATTATGGGGTCACATAGTATACACACACACAGTATACACATACATGTTTCTATTGGCTGTCCCTGGTCCATACTGTCTATTAGCTGTCCCTGGTCCATGCTGTCCCTGGTCCGTACTGTCCCTGGTCCATACTGTCTATTAGCTGTCCCTGGTCCATACTGTCTATTAGCTGTCCCTGGTCCATACTGTCCCTGGTCCATACTGTCTATTAGCTGTCCCTGGTCCATACTGTCCCTGGTCCATACTGTCTATTGGCTGTCCCTGGTCCATACTGTCCCTGGTTTTACTGAGGCTGGCAACCCTGATGGGGCCCCCTAGTGGCCCAGGGCCCTCAGGCAGTGCCCGAGTGGCTCAGTGGTCAGTCCGGCCCTGGTAACAAGCAGTTTCTTGTTTTACTTCAAATCTTCATTTTTCTGGGATTAATTCTTTTTTTTTGGCACTTTAATTTTGTTTTTTTTTGGCACTTTGATGGTCTGTTTAATCATTCTGACCTTCCCACAATTTCAGTCCCGTTGCTGTAGACGTTCTCTTTTCTGCTTGCATGTTTACCTTTTTGTGAGATCATGTGGCTTTTCTACTGCTCAGGGCGGATTATAGGCGCTATTCAGGCATTTTTACAGCGTTTTCAATTTGTTTCAATGGAGAGGGGCGTTTTTGAAGCGCTTTTTTTCAAAGCTCCAAAAGCTGCTCCAAAGATGCTGCTTGCAGGACTTTTCTCAACGCCTCACCAGCTCAACGCCTCAGTGCGAAAGGGTCCATTGAGATGCATGGGGAGCATTTTAATAGCGTTATTTTGTAGCGCTAAAACGCTGCAAAAACGCCTTGGTGTGAAAGGGGTCTGAGTTCTACTTTAATAATCTGCCTCATGCTGTGTCAGCTGTTATTGTTGTATATTCAGGACATCGCCTAGCAAAGTATTTGCTGTGAAATTGACTCTCGGGGACGGCTAAACTCAGGTCAATATTGTGAGATCCCCCCCCCCCCCCCCATCCTGTGGTCTTCCTCTTCTATGGCTGAAGTGGAGTTTTCGAGTGTTTCACGGGAGAGGTCAGGAAATTCCACAGGAACTCTCCACATACAGGAATGTTAAGTGTATTTTTTACTTTTTTTATTTTGCTTTTCTGAACTGTTTCATATCCTCCAGGAAACATTTAACCTCTTCAGCCCCCTCAACTGTACATTCCCCTCCAGAGCAATTTTTACATTTCGGCTATGGGCCCGTCTATTCAAAAAAGTAATGCATACACTATATTGTCAAAAGTATTGGGACACCTGCCTTTACACGCACATGAACTTTAATGGCATCCCAGTCTTAGTCCGTAGGGTTCAATATTGAACAAAGAAGGGAGACCAACTTATTTAGGAAGGAGGCCGTGCCACGTCCAATAGTACATAAACACAAGAAAGGAGTTCCCCTAGGTGGACTTTACCGGCACTTGCATGATAGAAACAAGTTTTTAGAAATAGAAGCTATAATGCATCATAAAAAGGTGTAAATTTTATTCAATTAGAGAGATACAAATATTAAAAACAGAGTGGATATCATCCATAACAAAGCAGTGCTAATGGGTAAATACATAAAACAGTCAAGTAATTAACAATGGTGAAAAGGAACCTCTTTTCAAGCCCGATGCGTTTCGGGGTGTTTAGTGTATCTAGGGTCCTTCTTCAGGGGCATGATCGAAAAAAGGGGTTCATCTAAATGTGTTGAAAAAAATAATATACATATAAATCAGCATGTAAGAGTATGGACAGGGGTCAAATAGTACACAGTAGATATCCAATGGGGGTTTTTTATGATCCAATGATCACCTACCTGGGAAAGTTCCATTAACTACTTGTAGGAAGAGGTTTAAAAACACAAAGCCACTGAAAAAAGCAGGGTGTCGGTGGGCAATTTAGGATGTGGAGGGTATACGTGCTATTAATAGATGGTATAGGTTGCAGAAAGATAAGCAATAATTTCCATATAGGAGTATAACACTATACCCATCCCGCCCGACCCGGGCATGCGCTAGCCAGAGCGGAAAGCTGAGGTCACAGGAAGGCGCCCCTAAAAAATGAAAAAATTAAGGTACTTTTAGCAGAGATGCACTATATAAAAAAAGAAAATAATGCCAAAGTGACAGACCAAAAAAGGGTGTGCAAAAGATATGCATCTATATTTCATATTATGGTGGTAGCCGTCAAGTATATGCATATAAAGAACCAAATAGTCAAGGCTAAATAGTCAAGGCTCCGCCTTGCGCCCACCGCCTCCATGTTGCCACTCCGGCGAGCATGCTCAGTTCGCCGGTGAGGCACTTCCGTGTCGGTGGGGCGGGTGTGCGCGACGTCGCTCCAACGTCATTGCGCCTTCGCGCATGCGCGGTAGGAGCGTCGCCGCGCACCCTCACTTCGGGAGGCCTTATTGGGCGTCCCAGCTGTCGGCCTCCACTACACAGCTGTGCGTCTTATTGACGCCAGCTGATTGGAGTCTGTCATACATTTAAACCGGCCCCACTCACTTCCTGCTATAGCGCTCTATATGCTGGATGCAGGTTTGCGTGGCTGGCCGTTTTGTAACACTCTGGTCCTCACAGGTATGTTCATTTACTTACATTGTTTGCTCATTTTGTTCCTTCTCAAGGATCTTTAAAGACCATTATTATAGATGTCTGATATCTCTCCTTTTTAGTACCTAATCCTCTACCCTGCTATGGTAATATCCTATTTGTTGTAGGCTATTGGAAACTTATACACACGTCCTTTTTAGGACTATATTCGTCTTTGACATATGGATGTAATATCTTCATGTCATTTTTGTCCAAATTATTTAGCCCCTTATCCAACAAATCTCTTATGATATATGTACCCATTTGAACATATATATCTTCTCACCATATACTTTTAACTAGGCATTTCTCCCAACATGCACTAATCCTATTTCAATAATTATCTTATTATATACATACGTTTATTACCTCTGCTTTTTATTAAGTACATTACCATTTCCATTATTATTTATTTTTGTATATTATTTTCGCCCCTCCTCTGTCATTTAGCCTTGACTATTTGGTTCTTTATATGCATATACTTGACGGCTACCACCATAATATGAAATATAGATGCATATCTTTTGCACACCCTTTTTTGGTCTGTCACTTTGGCATTATTTTCTTTTTTTATATAGTGCATCTCTGCTAAAAGTACCTTAATTTTTTCATTTTTTAGGGGCGCCTTCCTGTGACCTCAGCTTTCCGCTCTGGCTAGCGCATGCCCGGGTCGGGCGGGATGGGTATAGTGTTATACTCCTATATGGAAATTATTGCTTATCTTTCTGCAACCTATACCATCTATTAATAGCACGTATACCCTCCACATCCTAAATTGCCCACCGACACCCTGCTTTTTTCAGTGGCTTTGTGTTTTTAAACCTCTTCCTACAAGTAGTTAATGGAACTTTCCCAGGTAGGTGATCATTGGATCATAAAAAACCCCCATTGGATATCTACTGTGTACTATTTGACCCCTGTCCATACTCTTACATGCTGATTTATATGTATATTATTTTTTTCAACACATTTAGATGAACCCCTCTTTTCGATCATGCCCCTGAAGAAGGACCCTAGATACACTAAACACCCCGAAACGCGTCGGGCTTGAAAAGAGGTTCCTTTTCACCATTGTTAATTACTTGACTGTTTTATGTATTTACCCATTAGCACTGCTTTGTTATGGATGATATCCACTCTGTTTTTAATATTTGTATCTCTCTAATTGAATAAAATTTACACCTTTTTATGATGCATTATAGCTTCTATTTCTAAAAACTTGTTTCTATCATGCAAGTGCCGGTAAAGTCCACCTAGGGGAACTCCTTTCTTGTGGTTAGGGTTCAATATTGAGTTGGCCCACCCTTTGCAGCTATAACAGCTTCAACTCTTCTGGGAAGGCCGTCCACAAGGTTTAGGAGTGTGTCTATGGGAATGTTTGACCATTTTTCCAGAAGAGCATTTGTGAGGTCAGTCACTGATGTTGGACAAGAAGGTCTGGCTCGCAGTCTAATTCATCCCAAAGTGTTCTATCGGGTTGAGGTCAGGACTCTGTGCAGGCCAGTCACGTTTCTCCACCCCAAACTCGCTCATCCATGTCTTTATGGACCTTGCTTTGTGCACTAGTCCAAATCATTTGGTGGAGGGGGGATTATGGTGTGGGGTTGTTTTTCAGGGGTTGGGCTTGGCCCCTTAGTTTCAGTGAAGGGAACTCTTGAGGCATCAGCATACCAAGACATTTTGGACAATTTCATAGTTACATAGTAGGTGAGGTTGAAAAAAGACACAAGTCCATCAAGTCCAACCCATGTGTGTGATTATATGTCAGTATTACATTGTATATCCCTGTATGTTGAGGTCGTTCAGGTGCTTATCTAATCGTTTTTTGAAGCTATCGATGCTCCCCACTGAGACCACCGTCTGTGGAAGGGAATTCCACATCCTTGCCGCTCTTACAGTAAATACTTACAGTCCCGATACTTTTGACAATATAGCATATTAGTGAATGGGGCAAGTGGTCAGTAATAACACAGCAGCCACTGCTTCCTTAAAGAGGAGCTCCCATTTAAAAAAAAAAAAAAAAAAATTAAAAGTCAGCAGCTAAAAATACTGCAGCTGCTGACTTTTAATAATCGGACACTTACCTGTCCCAGGGTCCAGCGATGCGGGGGATCGAAGCCCCACTCATCTCCCCCTCCATTCGGTGGCGTCGACATTGCAACTGTGGGCGCCTGGCTGTGGCTTCACAGCGGGGCACCCACTGCGCATGCGCGAGCGGTGCCGCGCGCCGTGATTGGCCGCGCAGTCATCTGGGACCTGTCACGTGTCCCAGATGATTGACAAGAGGGAGCAGAGCTGAGCCCTTCCTGCGCCGAGGGGAAGTGATGTCACCAGCCCTGGCACTGAAGGAGGCAGACTACGAGGGACCCCCTAGCAACAGCCATTTAGAGGTGAGTAAAAAAAAAAAAAAAATTCCAAATATTTTTTTTTTTTTTTTTTTTTAGGCACATTCATGAATTTTTTTTTTTTTTTTGGGTGGAACACCACTTTAACAACCACTGACATCATTTCCCATATATGGCCATATTTAGGCAATGATGTAACCCAACTCCATTCCCTGCCCATTTGTTTATGTGGCCGTGGATTCCCAGTAAGTGAATGGATCACGTGATATCAGTGGTTAGTAAGGATGTAGCTGCTGTTTTCTTTAGCAACCATTGACAGCCAGAAGCTGTCACGGTTGTCCACGCTGAGCACACTAACTTATGATTGGACAGAACCAGGGGCGGACTGACAAATCATGGGGCCCCCGGCCAATAGGAGATTATGGGGCCCCCGGGCAATAGGAGAAGATTATGGGGCCCCCAGGCAATAGATTATGGGGCCACACAGTATACACACACAGACACACAATATACACACACAGTATACACACACAGAATACACATACACACACTGAAAAGGTACTGGAGAGGCGGGGCAGCTATAATCTTGGAATTTAAAAAAAAAAAACACAGATCTTTACATACTGTCCCTGGTTTTATTGAGGCTGACAACCTTTATGGGGCCCCTTAGTGGCATGGGGCCCTCGGGCAGTGCCCGAGTGCCCGAATGGTCAGTCCGCCCCTGGACGGAACACTGCGCTTATCCCTACATATGACTCCCAGGCATTGCTGGGTGCTTGGCCCTGACTTCATTATCTTGATCTATGATACTCTACCTTACACCGCCGTTCCACGAACGTTGTTTTCTCTTTTAGGGATCATTTCTGCCACACACAGGGGATGTATGTTAATATACATTAAATTATAATACATCTTGGTTGAATTGCAGTAGCTGTGACACACTTAATAGCTTCTAATGGAGTCTATGAGGCCGGGAAGCTGATGGGGTTTTATCCACAACTCATTACAGGAGTAATGAACACTGAATGTGCGATGGATAAAGACGGAACATTTGCACTTAAAGCATTTATCCTTTTCTTGGTAGCTGCCTCTTGAATTATGTTCTCTGTAGAGTTGTTGATAAAGATCTGTGCTTAAAGGGCATGAGAAGGAAGGTGTCCATGCTTTCTCCTGGATGATAATATATAAAGCCAAACTCTCAGCAGATAATAAAGAAACAAATTAATGCAGCTCTGTATTTAGTAATACACGTTATTACAGTCCCCTGTACAGCAGAGCTTAGGTTGGGGGAGTTAGGAGCAACACTGGTAAGAGTACGGGAGTTGCCTACTACCCAGCAAGCCTCTCCTGTCCGGCCTGAGTTTTGGAGACTGCCGGATAATAGGCCTGGCTATGGAAGCAATGAGTGCTCTTGGGGGGGGTTCCTCATTGGGGCCAGCTCTGTCTGCCTAGCCCTATCTATTGTAATTGGTTGTGGTGCTCTATTTGAGCATCCCAAGTCCAGGGCTCTAGGCTTGTGAACGCTTTTTGCTACAGAGCTCCTGTACCCTTGGTTTGCCTTATTTGTTCTTGTCCATGTTGCCTTGTGTTTGGATTGTCCTGTTATTGACCACCTTGTATGGATCATAGACTACTCTTCTGATTGCTGTCTGCCCTGACCTTGGATCGTCTCTGAATTGGGCTTCGTCTGCCACCTGCCTGAACCTTGTACTATCTCTGGATTATGCTTTGCCAGATGTCTGCCCTGATATTGAGCCGTCTCTGGATTTGGCTTCGTCTGCTACCTGCCTTGACCTTGTACTCTCTCTGGATTACACTTTGTCTGCTACCTGCCTCAACCCTGTGTAGCACCCTGGTGTTTAAGCAGGGTTACTCCTAAATTTACCGGCCAGGTATAGCTATCTTGGCTAATTGTTAAGGACCAATGGATTTCACTCTAATGCAGCGTACACAAGGGCGGACTTTTCGACCGGACTGGTCCGACGGTCTATCCGACAGACTTTCGGCGGACTTCCGACGGACTTTCCCAACTAACGGACTTGCCTACACAAGATCACACCAAAGTCCGACGGATTCGTACGTGATTGTGTACGACCGGACTAAAATAAGGAAGTTGATAGCCAGTAGCCAATATCTGCCCTAGCGTCGGTTTTCGTCCGTCGGACTAGAATACAGACAAGCGGACTTTTCGACCAGACTTGAGTCCGTCAGAAAGATTTGAAACATGTTCCAAATCTAAAGTCTGTCAGATTTTCGACCAAAAAAGTCCACTGAAGGTCCGATGAAGCCCACACATGGTCGAATTGTCCGCCGGACTCGGTCCATCGGACCAGTCTGGTTGAAAAGTCCGCTCGTGTGTAAGCGGCATAAGTCTGTAATTGCTGCAGTTTTCTCTTTTGCCGCTAGGTGGCCGGGTACCTGGTGGCATTAGATATGAGAAGGACACGGCAAGGTCAGATTATGGGTATATTGGGTATCCCAGCCAATAGGCAGGGGTTTTCTTAAATCCCTTGGCCTTCTGGGAGAACCTATATATTTGGGTGGAGTCAGGTTATCGGAGTTCTGTGCCACTTGGATGGCTGTCTGGGTGGACGTGTGTCATGTGCCACGGGCTGCTAGGCCGGAGTTTGGGCCTATCCCGGGCACGTCTGGCTGCTAGGCTGTATGAGGGCCTATCCAGAAGCAAGAGAGCAGAGCAGGGTTGGGATTGTGGCTTGCAACCGTTCTGCCGGCCGGAGAACCTGTCGTGGTCGGAGGTAGAGGGGAAGCTGTCGCCACTAAGGGGACCAACCGCCTTATTACCAGGGACCACAGTGAGTAGCTGAAGCAAGTACCGGAGCAGTATTCTGAGTATAAATACTGTATAATAATAATAATAATAATAATAAGTTATCTGACTTCCTGTTAGAGTGTGGCTAAGTTCTTAGCCGCGCTCCCGAACCATACCAGGCCGCATATGCCTTCCCTTACTAAACCATAGCAGGCCACATATGTCGTCCCTTCCTGAACCATACCAGGCCATATATGCCTTCCCTTACTGAACCATACCAGGCCACATATGCCGTCCCCTCCTGAACCATACCAGGCCACATATGCCGTCCCCTCCCGAACCATACCAGGCCACATTTGCCTTCCCCTCCAGCACCATACCAGGCCACATATGCCGTCCTTTCCTGAACCATACCAGGCCACATATGCCGTCCTTTCCCGAACCATACCAGGCCATATGCCTTCCCCTTCCGAACCATAACAGGCCACATATGCCGTCCCTTCCTGAACCATACCAGGCCACATATGCTGTCCCCTCCAGAACCATACCAGGGAACATATGCCATCCCTTCCTGAACCATACCAGGCCACATATGCCGTCCCTTCCCAAACCATACCAGGCCACTTATGCCTTCCCCTCCCGAACCATACCAGGCCAGATATGCCGTCCCTTCCTGAACCATACCAGGCCATATATGTCGTCCCTTCCTGAACCATACCAGGCCACATATGCTGTCCCTTCCTGATCCATACCAGGCCACATATGCCGTCCCTTCCTGAACCATACCAGGCCACATATGCCGTCCCTTCCTGAACCATACCATGCCACATATGCCGTCCCTTCCTGAACCATACCAGACCACATATGCCGTCCCCTCCTGAACCATACCAGGCCACATATGCCGTCCCCTCCAGAACCATACCAGGCCACATATGCCATCCCTTCCTGAACCATACCAGGCCACATATGCCGTCCCTTCCTGAACCATACCAGGCCACATATGCCTTCCCCTTCCGAACCATACCAGGCCACATATGCCGTCCCTTCCTGAACCATACCAGGTCACATATGCCGTCCCCTCCCGAACCATACCAGGCCACATATACCTTCCCCTCCAGAACCATACCAGGCCACATATGCCGTCCCTTCCTGAACCATACCAGGCCACATATGCCGTCCCCATCCAGAACCATACCAGGCCACATATGCCGTCCCTTCCTGAACCATACCAGGCCACATATGCCGTCCCCTCCAGAACCATACCAGGCCACATATGCCGTCCCTTCCTGAACCATACCAGACCACATATGCCGTCCCCTCCTGAACCATACCAGGCCACATATGCCGTCCCCTCCAGAACCATACCAGACCACATATGCCGTCCCCTCCTGAACCATACCAGGCCACATATGCCGTCCCCTCCAGAACCATACCAGGCCACATATGCCGTCCCTTCCTGAACCATACCAGGCAACATATGCCGTTCCTTCCTGAACCATACCAGGCCACATATGTCTTCCCCTCCCGAACCATACCAGGCCACATATGCCGTCCCTTCCTGAACCATGGAAAGTGTTTCCACCGCTCAGGCTGACACTGACCCAGGTGTAAGTAGAAGTTTCAGAGCAGAAGAGCTCCAGGTGCTGGCTGAATGCTAGGCAAAGCAGGCTTGAATGGAGGAGAAGATTTGGATGCCGCACACTGGATGTAGTCAAAAAACTTCACTTTATTGAAAAAATGGGATCATCAAAACAACAAGACTGTCATGCAGAAAGTACAGGTAAGCTGACACGTTTCGCACTCAGGACTGAGTGCTTACTCATAGCTAACAAATATTAAAAAGACAAACTCTTATATAGCTCAATGGAGTATCACATGATTGCCCAATTAGATGGTCATTGAGTCTCAGCTGGAAGCCAATTTAATGAGGTCTCGGCATCTGCTGGCTATTTGGTGTGTTAACTGATTGAGAAATGTTTTCAAAACCGTGACATGTAAATAGATGACAAAGAATGTGAAAAAAGATGTGTATATGCACATGTGTAGGCAAAAAATATATATGTGTGTATATATATATAGTGAATCCTATCAATAAACGTGTATATAATAATGAATATACTTCTATAACGTGTATATATGAAAGGTGATAAGTATCAAAAAAAGGGGTTACTATTAAGTGAAAGGAAAAAATGTGTAAAAAATATTTCTCATTAAAAAAAGAGAAAACATATTGATACAAATATTCAGACAACGTGCAAAGTAAATGTGAAGAGTGAATGTAATGAAACTATATGTGAACAAAATATATAAATATGATGAGACTCTCTATAATATGCCGGTGAAGTGGATGAAGCTCTCTATAATAAGCCGGAATAATACAGGTGAAATATAGAGCAATGTGACCTGAAATAATGCGTGATGTGCCCGCGGTTGATAACAAGGTACATATAGGGCCCTATAATAATAAAAATGAACTGTGGGATTCAAAGACATAAAATCACGCTGATAAAGGTTGCCCTGATCTGGTCAAATGGCAGTGATATATGCAGGGTCCCAGTAGACTGACTTGTAACGTAATGATTCTAAATGATGAGCCTGGCCGAGAGCAGGGTGTGTGTAGAATTTCAAGAATGAAGCAGCGGTGTTCAAAGTAATAGAACGCCGCTAGTCTGTGTCACACTAAATGTCTAGATGGAATTATAGTGATGGTAATAAAGTTGGTAGAGGTCTCGGCCAGTCACCCAAGTTTAATGGATCACAAAAAGGGACAAATGAAAAACAAGTAAGATACTATAGGCTGGGATATGAAGACATAAAATCACGCTGATCAGGGTAGCCCTGATCTGGTCAAATGGCAGTGATATATGCAGGGTCCCAGTAGACTGACTTGTAGCGTAGTGATTCTAAATGTTAAAATATGTTAGTTTGTGATCCGTCTCGGGTGGCTCATATAAAAGCATGTCTCAGTATATGTGTGTCAGCAAATGCCAAGACCTCCAAACAAAACATATTGGAATAATACATCTTATGAATCCACTAATACAATACTCAGATATTAACACCGGCAAGTGAAACAGATGAAAACAGGCATATAATGATCGACGTGAATCCAATCTATGAAGACGATGAGAAGAAATGTTATAATGCTGCATTCTAAAGAGAAACTACATATTCATATTGCAACATTACACTCACAAAATAAGCACTAAACACAAACGATACAATGTATGTCAGTTTATGTACATATAAATAAGCTTAATATATCTGAATTATGATCCCAAGGTGTCCAAAAAAATATGTATATGGACAACAGGGTGTACAAAATGTGAACAAATAAAAATAAATAAATGAATAAAATAAAATAAGGTAAAAAAGTGTGAAAACATATTGCGTAAAAACCTAATATATATATCAGGTGTTTCCTACACAACTAGAAAGATGTATAGGACAATGAAAGTTTCCATATATATCTATGTAATGAAAAATGAGCTGGAATAAAAGAAATAATAATGAAATAAAATTGTGAACCTCATGATACAAATCATGAATAATTATCAAAAGAAAACGATAAAAAAGGTAGATATAATAACACAGAAATGTGTAGAAAACGAAATAGAATAAAACTATTTATCTCAATATTGTCGCGATATGCATCCTCAGATAAAATTAACTTGTACTTTGGTCAGGTATATAAAACACCCGAACATGATGGATATCGCGAAACAATAAAAGATATTGTATATTGCTATTATTAATATGACCTTTTGCATACATCTATTGTTGGCCATGGTTCCCTGGGAATTCCTGCTCTGCCATAGTTACTATACTGAGTATGCAGAGTAGGGGAACTTGTCGGGCATATATACCAATCAAGGTGGTAAATATTATATATTCATGTATAAGATTGGATATGTTTGTACATAGGCCCCAATGGTCAATAGATGGAAAAAACTCCTATTTTGGCACCATCTGACCGAAACACAAAACAAGAGGAAATAGAAAATGGCTGACAAAACGTGAAAATGTAAAAAATGAACATGAAATGTTCTTTATAAGGACTCATGATAGTGTAGGTGTTATGACCATGTTCAAACAGTATAGGAAAGAGCCAAGCGAGTTAATTCCCCCTCCACCAACCTCTGAAATACATCAAGATCTTTGCCCCTGGATGCCACTGGGTAAAAATCAGATTTAAATCTGATTATTAGTTTTTACTGTAAATCAGTGGGATCCATGGGGGGTGGATCCGAATCATCTGCCAGTGTTATTAAATCTTGCAGTGCACACACTTCATTAAAAGAGATAGGTGAAGGGGGAGACTCACCTGATTCGCCAAGGTTCCCTGGAACGTCCTCTTCTCTAGAACCACCAAAGTGTTTCTTAAGTGTTAATAAGCGAGAAAACCTGTTAACGTCCAAAATAGTGTGAAATCAATCAAAATGTCTATTAGGGCTAAAATTAAGGCCTTTTGATAGAAGGTTGATCTCCTCTTCATTTAAAAGTCTCTTTGAGATATTAAATACGGTGAAACTCATTTCTTCATTTTGCCTCTCAAGCTGTAATGTGAGTTGTTTGGAGTTCTTGTGTCTCCTACCGCCCCTTCTTGTTTTTTTATGGACAATTTTTTCCTCTTGGTGTAACCCGACCTGTATATATACACATCTTTTTTCACATTCTTTGTCATCTATTTACATGTCACGGTTTTGAAAACATTTCTCAATCAGTTAACACACCAAATAGCCAGCAGATGCCGAGACCTCATTAAATTGGCTTCCAGCTGAGACTCAATGACCATCTAATTGGGCAATCATGTGATACTCCATTGAGCTATATAAGAGTTTGTCTTTTTAATATTTGTTAGCTATGAGTAAGCACTCAGTCCTGAGTGCGAAACGCGTCAGCTTACCTGTACTTTCTGCATGACAGTCTTGTTGTTTTGATGATCCCATTTTTTCAATAAAGTGAAGTTTTTTGACTACATCCAGTGTGCGGCATCCAAATCTTCTCCTCCATTCCTTCCTGAACCATACCAGGCCATATATGCCGTCCCTTCCTGAACCATACCAGGCCACATATGCTGTCCCTTCCTGATCCATACCATGCCACATATGCCATCCCTTCCTGAACCATACCAGGCCACATATGCCGTCCCTTCCTGAACCATACCAGGCCACATATTCCGTCCCTTCCTGAACAATACCAGGCCACATATGCCGTCTCCTCCTGAACCATACCAGGCCACATATGCCATCCCTTCCTGAACCATACCTGACCACATGCCCTCAAGATGAGGAAGGGGCCTGCCTTGGCAGGGGCAAGGTCCTCTTCTCCACAACCATGGCCAGTGGTTGTTGGGGTCTGGGAGTAGGGGCTTATCAGATTCTTAAAGCCCACTTTAAAAATAAGGGACCCCCGTAGATACCAGCCCCTCTCCTACTTGAATAACAATGAGAGTTTGTTCTCTATGGACCCACAGTATGAAGGAACGTAGCCAACCTCTCCCTCTCTGACATTGACTACGGACTATGAGATTTATAGTGTGCATAAGGCAGTGTAAATGACCACAACTAACGTGCACTGCTCATTCCTAACTAATGGAAGCGAGAGGGGGGGGGAGAGGTTCAGGAGCTCACAGAGGATACTACAGTAAGGGAGCAAAAAACCCATTAAGTAGTGATTTTGTGAAAAATAGATTACAGGACCATTAAATAGTAGATTTCTATGAATTATTTTTGGAGAATAAGGATATCATTTAGTGTCACTTTACCTCTAGTAACATCCCTGACTTCTGACTATGGGGACATCTAGTGGCCAAACAGGGCTTTACAACAGGCCAACTCAGTGCCCTACAGCACATGATTAATTACTACCAGCTAATAAAACTGGCAGCATCTGTAAGGGGTTGAACAATAGAATGACATTTAATTTAAAGAAAATATTGGAAAATTTAGGCAAACCGAAAAGAGATCGTGAAGCAAGGCCTATTCCGAGTGCCCGTTGTGTGAGATGATGTATGATTGCGGTACACAGCTGTTGGAGAATTTCACAGATCCGAGTCCATAAAACACGGTTATGGCCACCTTGGGTAATCATCAAATATTTCACCTTCCAGTAAAAACAAAGTGCGGTAAACTCACACCGGAGAGGTATGTGCTCAGGCAGTTACGTTATTTCTCACAGAAGGGAAATTGAAAGATTGATGTCTGTGGAAGATTCCCGGGTTTATTGTTGGAGAGAACAGAGGCATTTTTTTTTATGTTCACTTCAGCATGAGCTACAGAAATTGAGAGGAAATTAAATGAAAAAATTATGTTCAAAATTTTTATTTTATTTATATTTTATTTTTTTATTTTTTTTTTTATATAAATATGACCACGGTCAGATTACAGCATTAGAAATCTATTTTCAAATTAAGTGCATCCAAGCCGAGTAGTGAATCGGTGTTACACTTCCAGGTATTTGTTACTAGGGATGAGCCCAACTGCCCCGGGTTTGGATCAACGTTGCTGAACCCGAACCAAATCTCTCCAAATTAAAAATGCCCAATTGGCTAATGGGCAAGGGCATGTCAAAAATAGCATGGGGGATGGGCTCTGCTCTAAGGAACGTGTACCAACGCATTTAACCACTTAAATGCAGGGCACTTTCACCCCCTTCCTGCCCCATAAACAGAGCTTTTTTTTGGTGGCATTCAATCACTCCCATTTTTGTTTTTTTGTTTTTTTTTTGCTAAACAAATAAAAAAGACCGAAAAATTGGAAAAAAATAGTTTTTCTTCTGTTATAACATTTTGTAAGTAAGTACATTTTTTCCTTCACTGATGGCCACTGATGAGGCTGCACTGACGGGCACTGATGAGGCTGCACTGATAGACAGCACTGATGGGCACTGATGATGAGGCACTAATATGCAGCACTGATGGGCACTGATAGGCGGCCCTGATGGGCACTGATGATGAGGCACTAATATGCAGCACTAATGGGCACTGATAGGCGGCCCTGATGGGCACTGATGATGAGGCACTACTATGCAGCACTGATGGGCACTGATAGGCGGCCCTGATGGGCACTAATAGGCAGGACTGATGGGCACTGATAGGAAATGATGGGCGACACTGATGGGCACTGATAGATGGTACTAACAGGCAGCACCGTTGAGGAGGTGCTGACAGGCATTACTGATGGGCACTGGTTGTCATCCCTAATGGGCAATGGTTGGCATCCCGGGTGGGCACAGGTTTGGGCAGCACAGTGGTGTAGTGGTTAGCACTCTCGCCTCACAGCAATAGGGTCACTGGTTCGAATCCCAACCACGACACTACCTGCCTGGAGTTTGCATGTTCTCCCTGTGCCTGCGTGGGTTTCCTCCAGGTACTCCGGTTTCCTCCCACACTCCAAAGACATGCTGGTAGGTTTATTGGCTTCTGTCCAAAAATTGGACCTGGTGTATGGGTGTGAGTTGGGGACCTTGGATTGAAGACCCCTTGGGGGTGGGGACCGGTGTGTGTGTGGAGCGCTGCGAAGATTGATGGCGCTACATGGGTACCTTAAATATATATATATATATATATATATATATATATATATATATATATATAAATTATAATATATTGGATGGGCATATTGATGGGACGCAAATGTGCAGGGATGGGGAGAATTGTGGGTGCTCACTCAGGTTGAACTGGATGGACTGGTGTCCTTATTAAAGTGGTGTTCCTGCCGAAATTATACTTTTTAAATAAAAATACCCCTATAATACACAAGCTTAATGTATTCTAGTAAAGTTAGTCTGTAAACTGAGGTCTGTTTTGTTAGTTTATAGCAGTAGTTTGTTATTTTATAAACTTACAGCAGGCCGTGGCCATCTTAAGTGTGGGCATCTGAAGCCAGACTGTATTTCTTCCTGGAGCTCATCCTTGCATATCTCGCACATGCTCAGTGCAGCACAAGCAGTGTAATAGGTTTCAGGTCCGTTGCCATAGCAACGGCAGTGTCAAAGGAAGTTGCCGCCCCTTCCCAGAAGACATTGCAAACAGGAAATGAGGCGATGGGTCGCGGCCAGGGAGGAGGAAGTGAAAAATGAATACAGCAGATATACAGTAGGTGCTGAGAAAAAAAATAAAAAAATATCCAATTTGTTTACAGTGCGCAGTTTAGTGAGGGATGCTGAAGAGTTGTAAAAGTGGGTGGAACTCCACTTTAAACCTTACTATGTACTGTAACTATGTAATTATGTAGGTTGGCACTTGTGGGCATTCTTGATGGGTCTGCACTAATAATCAATGTGCTGATGTGTCAGGAGAGCCGTTTATGGTCTCTCCTCTACTCGCGTCTTGTCAGCGCGAATAGAGTGAAGACCGATAGCGGCACTTCCTGGTTGAGATGTGATCGGCTGTGATTGGACACAGCCGATCACATAGTAAAGAGCCTTTGTCATAGGTTCTTTACCGAGATCGGAGATGTCAGAGAGACACACCGCACCACCGATTGCCACGCTGCGTGCGCTCGGGGGTGCTCGCAAGCGGCCTATCCTGCTGAACGTCATATAATGATGCCCAGTCAGGATAATGAAACCACTGCCCAGCTGTCATTCTGCTATAGGTCGGGCAGGATGTGGTTAAAAAAACAAACAAAAACATTTGACCAGGCGCAGTGAGTTTTTTTTAAAGTTTGTAAAGTGAAACATTAAAAATGCCAAA
Source organism: Aquarana catesbeiana (assembly GCF_042186555.1). Lineage (NCBI taxonomy): Eukaryota > Metazoa > Chordata > Amphibia > Anura > Ranidae > Aquarana > Aquarana catesbeiana. The sequence goes on from NC_133329.1 coordinate 406,234,660, forward strand.
TTCCTTTATCCACTTGAGCTCTGGAAGATTTTGCTCCCTTTCATGGCCAGAGCATCTTTTGCTATTCGGCACTGCGCTACTTTTACTGGCAAGGCAAAACATGTCGGGGGGTGTGGCCTGGGTGGCATTTAGGTTGAAGGTGCTTCCATTCTTTCCATGAAGGTTTTGTGTGATGTGTGGCTCCTGGGATTCCTTTTCTTTCCTCACTGACTTTGATGGTGCCGAGAAGAGCTCTTTCCTTGCCCGCACCCCCAGCGGTTGTCAGCATATAAGGACCTACTAGAGTCTGAAGCAGCACTATTCATTTCTTTGTATGGGATCAGGACAAGGGCCTCTTTCCCACAACTCTGGCTGGTGGTTTTGGGGGTCTGTGGGTGAATCGCTTATTAGAAATATGAGGGACCCCTAGATACCAGCTCCTCCTCTACGTGAATGAGTATGGGGTGCATAGTCTCCTACTCATTTACAAAAAAAAGATGTAAGCTAGAAATAAGGACACCCAAATGTTTGACAAATCCTTTATTAACCACCTGACTTCTGGAAGATTTACCCCCTTCATGACCAGGCCATTTTTGTGCGATACGGCACTGCATTACTTTGACTGACAGCTACGCGTTTGTCAGCAATCTGCAGCGGGTCACTTTTCAGAAGGCACTTGACAAGGGGCTGGGAGGAATTATGTCCCCCTCCTCATTGCCTGTCTTAACCCCTAAAATCTCACCCCACCGTGTTGCAACTGAGTGCATTGCACGTGGCTTAAAGAGCGGTAGTGGCGCGAGTGAATGGGTAACTTTTGGCGGGTGGTATTTCCCACCGAATGCGTCATGCTAACTGCATGAGTCACTTCTTATAGTCAATACCCACACCAGACAATCCTGGGAGATGACTCTACCCCCCTCCAGCACACAGCAGGTGAGGGATGTCCATTCCCTCCACTCAGGTCTCAGATTACACTCAGCTCTGCTTTATACTGTGCAGTGTGTGACATCAGATCCCCCCGCCTCCTGCCTCCTGGAGCTAAAAAATGCGGCGTAATTTCTGGACTTTGAAAGCGAGAAGAGAAGAGAAGACTGCAGATAAACAGGTACAGCTTATGTAGGAGGATTTGTTTAACAACCTCCCACCCGCCATATAGTAAAATGACGGCGGGCGGGATCCCCTCTTGCTCTGGGCCGACACCATATGAAGGCGCCCAGGGGGGCGTGCAGCGCGGTGATCTCTGTGGCGCCGTGTTCTTAGGACATGGCGCAACCCGGATCTCGGTAAAGAGCCGATGATGTGGCTCTTTACCCATGTGATCAGCTGTGTCCAATCACAGCCGATCACATGTAAACACGGAAGTGCCGTTTATTGGCTCTCCTCGCCTCGCACTGACAGAGTGTGAAGCGAGGAGATCCGATCAGCGGCATCTCCTCGCAGGGGAGACCTATACAGGTAATCATGGCACCGATCATCAGTGACACCAGTTAGTGCCCATTAGTGATGCCAGTCTGTGCTGCCTTTCAGTGCCCATCAGTGCCTGCTCATCAGTGCACATCAGCCCTGCTTATCAGTCCCGCCTATCCGTGCTGCCTATCATTGCCCATAAGTGCCGCCTATCAGTGCCCTATCAGTGCTCATCAGAGTGCCATCTCAGTGCCTTCTCATCAGTGCCCTTCAGTGCCGCCTCATCAGTGAAGGTCAATAATTACTTATTTACAAAATTTACTGATAGAAACTAAGAAACTTTTGTTTTTCTCAAAAGATAAAAAACCCAGAGGTAATTAAATGCCACCAAAAGAAAGCTCTATTTGTGTGAAAAAAAATGATAAAAATGTAGTTTGGGTACAGTGTAGCATGACCGCGCAATTGTCATTCAAAGTGTGACAGCGCTGAAAGCTGAAAATTGGCCTGGACAGGAATGGGGTGAAAGTGCCCGGCATTGAGGTGGTTAATCTCTGTGTATTACTTGAGGTTACTCAGTTTACTGGAAATAGGTAAGGTTTTCACAACCACTTTGGGGGGGCTAGTTAAAACGTGGCTAAACAGAACATTTTTACTGCCCCCCCCCCCCCCCCCCCCAAATCACAGGTGTAAATGTATCCTTATGAATGAGCCCTCAATTACAGTATGTTACACAATGTGCTAAAAGTTTTGAGACTATTATTATATCCTGTCATATCGGTGATACGGTAGAAAGTTCTCATTAGCTGTAGTTGAAGTGCGATGTGAACATCAACTCCACGTAAAAAGAATGAATTGCATCGGCCAGAAGTCTTCTTTCTTGTCCCCCTGCCTGGGTTGGCTGCTTCTATAACATGTAAAAAATGATTGATCCGCTATGGATATTGCTTTTCCCGCTGTCCAACCTCATTAGGAGAGAATTCTTGTGCAAATAGAAGGTAATGAGCAACTGTAACCAATGTGGGAAATTACCTCTGCAGAATCCCTCTGCTTGATGGTGACTTCACTGGTTAAAGGGAGCCATGTGCTTTGTCCATGCAGGGCATGCCATGAATACTCACTTTAGAGCTGAACTCTAGTCTTGTCAGGACCCAGGTCACCTGATGGTGGCACTGTGCTTCCCAGAGCGTAAGGTTGTAGTTCCGGTGTTCACCAGCGGGTGTCTCCCAGCAGGCAGTAGATCCCAGTAATCGGTCTCCATCCGATGCTGGCCGCTGGGAGGGTATTTAGTTCCTTCTCTACATTTCCCCCTCATTCCAATGTTTTTGTCATCTAACTGGTGAAGGCCCAGATTCCAGGGCTGCTAATAGAAATCACGGGGCCCTGTATGGCCTACCTGACAGGCCACCGCCCGCCGAAAATATCAAATGATGTTTTTGCTAAAATGCCACAGCCATGATGCTATGCTTCGCAGCCATGGCAGAGATTATACCCCTGTCGAACAAGACCCATTCAAGTGAAAAGTACTGCTCTGCAAGTGCCCCGCATCCTTGTGCAAAGCATGCAATTGCAGTTCACTGGATCAGGGTTAAAGCAGGTGGCAATATCGGCACCCCCGATATTCATTTTGGATAATGAGCCCCCCTCTCACTGTCCTAAAATGACCCCCCTGTGTGCCCTCAGCAGCTGCCAGTGGGAGGGGAAGACGGTAGCACTGTGGGGGAGACACATAGGGGTCCCAGACAGCAGGTGGAAGGGGGTGCAGATAGTAGAACCAATCCCCTTGCAGCACAGCTGGAAGGAGAAAAGAAAAGTAGAAGCCAGCAGTGCTGCGGGGGATCACAAGTGTCAGCAATAAGGCGGTATAGCCGGTAGGTGCCCTCCTTTTGAACTGATAAGACCTGGGCCCAGTACAGGAGGGCTGGCTGTACTGCCTTATCAGTGACCCTGCCTGTTTCTCCTGGAGGTGATGACAGGATATAACAGGGCACGGAGTGGCACAGGTGCCTTGTAGGAGATCATGGCCGGAAGAACCCTGCAGCAGCTGCCGAGCAGCAGGCGGACTGATGAGCTGGCTGAAGCGGAGACACAGCAGCAGGTATGGAACCATGGGCAGCAAGCATATTTGCAAGAAGGCGGATGCAGGATCTCGGGTGGTCAGGCAGGCAAGAGTAGGTATCAGCTGGGCAGCAGAGGTGCAAAATCAGGAACCATAGCAGGGGTCGATATCGGGTGAGCAGAGAAGGTACCAAAACAGCAGGCAAAAAGCAGGGTCAGGTCACAAGCAAGAATCGGCAACGGGGTATCAGGAACAATCAGGTTAAAGACAAGCTGGGAAGTACAGCATCAGGTCACAAACGAAAGAAGCTGATGACCACTCAGCAATTCTCTGATCTCTGGAGCCACTTTACATAGGTAAGTGAGCGCCACATATTTACGCACACTCACAATTACGCAAATGTGCAGGTGCGTTAACACGTGCACGAGTTAGGGCATGTCTAGTGATGCACATGCGCGCGAGTTAGAGAATGTCTGGTTGTCACTCGAGAAGTGTTATTAGCATGTGTACAGCTTCGTGCACGACTGTGCATACGATTTCCCTGACAATATTGCTGCTTATTCTTGACAAGTCTGCTTAGAGAGATGAAATGTGTGTTCCATATCCCCCCCCCCCCCCACCACCACCAATCCCTCACCTATAAGGCAGAATGTATTGTTTGCTTTGTCTAGTGGGGTTTTAATAAAGAGTAATACTTACCCTAATTCACTTTCCTGCAGCATCCAGTGCTTTAGTCTATTTCTCCCCCACCTGAGAATATGATTGAGCCCTCAACATCATCATATAGAATGCAGGCCCAGTGGTGGCTGCTGATGCTGTATTGTACCTGATCTCTCTCTGATATCAGAGAGAGGGGTGGAAACATAAGTGGAGAAGAGGCTCAGGTTCAGGGGAACCATTGGTCCATACCAGTAGGGAGAAAGCTTGTGGGACCATGGAATAAGGATTGGCCTGGCATTGGGCTTGAATGGTGGGGTGAGTTTTAATGATATCACTACTGTGCTGCTCACTGTTCTCCTTGCTGGAGAAGAAGCTGTACCTGAGGAGCTGCAGAGCAAGGATCTCCCTGCTTCTGCTTTATCTATTCTGTAGATCTGTGCTTCCTCCACATCTTCTTCTGATTCATTATTCCCAACCAGTCATCACATCACCAGTTATCAGAGGGGCTATTCTGACATAAGGAAGTAAAGTTCTGCGCCTACCAATTTGGTCACCACCACATGTGCAAAACAAGGCCATATTAGTCAATAATATGGAAAAGTTCTGCTGCTCACCAAAGTTCAAGCTCTTAACATAGTGGTGGACAGGTGGCTCAGAGGTGATATTCCACCACCTGGACCCTTTTTTAATGGGGGAAATCCCATTGAACTGTACCACAAACATGTGCATTCGAGTGATTGCAATGAGGTCACTTGATTTGGTCATGTTTGGTAGCGGTACTGCTTGCCAAATGCATCATGCTGTTTAAAATTTGCAAGTCAGCGGCAATACAGTATGTACAGACATGTCTGCCAGCAATCTTAACTTGCCAGTGGGTGGTGAAAATGTGGGCTGTCTATTTTCACCCTGTTCCATTTCAAATGCTACTTTATGCATTGGCACACCTTCTTAGACCCAGTCTGTCCGGACAATATGGCCACCTGCTGACTTGGCTGACTTGGCACTATCCACAAGCAGCTTAAAATGATTGTAAAAGTTTAAATGTCATTTAAAAAAAATAACAAACAATGGTTTTGCACAGAGCAGCTCCCATACTCGTGGCTCTTTCCCCCCCACCACGAGTGCATAACCATTTCCAATAATTGAGCCTCAGTGTAAAAAATGTTCTAACTTACGAAGCCATCCACAACTCTGCCCCCAGCTACATCACTAACCTAGTCTCAAAATACCAACCAAAATGTTCTCTTTGTTCCTACCAAGACCTCTTGCTCTTTAGCCCCCTTGTCACCTCCTCCCATGCTCGCCTCCAGGACTTCTCCCGAAAGTGCGGCAGAAACTGTTGGCGCTATATTAATCCCGTATAATAATAATAATAAACTGTGAAAGCTCTGTTTTTTATCAACATTTCAATGGTTCCTTTAGAAATTTGTTGGATGGAGGGGGAGTTGTACTAGAGGTAACCCAATGCTTCTTCAAGTAAACTTCTTAAAATTTATATATGTTTTCAAAACTAGTGCTAACAAGTCCAAATCAAAGAAGTCCTTCCAATGTTTAATGGGGACTTCTCCCGGCTGGGTGCCCTTAATACAGCTCAAGCAGAAGCTTTTCGGGGGCACATCTCCGTAATCCGCCTAACCTGGCACCTCTGGATTTGAAGAAGCAGTGGCTCCTCTGTGATAAGAAACTTTCCACAAAATGTTTCTAGTTGGATAAACACAAAGTTCAACTGAAGAACTTTAATAAATAACGATTCTGAAGTACATTGCCTTCTTCTTTTGGCCATCAAAGTGGTTCCCATTAGCTGAGAATTTCGAGAGGAAGAAACACGTTAAATAAAGCCAAGTAGTGCTATCAGCTTTTGAGGATTTCCTGAGCAGAGAAGTAGAAATATGGCAAAAAAGACAGTTTTGTCGCTTTCATTTCAGGAACACCTATGTTCTTGCAACAACGGCATTTCAACTTAATCCAATGCGGCTCTAATTTGTTTTCCTTTGTCCAAGTGCAGCCACTGACAAAGCCTCTTTTTTTGTCTGCCGTAATAGCTTTTTCCCAACCTGCAGGTTCTTTAAATGCTGTCCCACTTGAAAAGTTGGAACTTTATCTGTTGAGAAATACCATCAGAACGTCTCCCGGAATTTGCATTATACTGGGGAGCTACAGAGGATTGGGTTGCTGCTCCTGAGTCTTTCTTTTATAGAGTTGGCAAATGTTTTCCCCTATTGCCACTTCTGCCCAATCCAGAGTTCTCAAATTAAAAAAAATAAAAATAAATTCTTGCAAAGTTTATTTTTAGTGCTATTCATGTTGTAGAGACAAGCAGTCCTAGGTAGGATTTTCCAGCTATATAGTAACATAGCTTGCCAGGTTAAAAAAAAAAAAAAAAAAAAAAAAAACATGCACAACAAGTTCAACCAAATACTAAAATTTAAAAACAGCATTCTTAAAGCCTAAGTTTAAGTAACAATATTTAAAAAAAAAAAATCAGCACAAGGGACTGTACTTACATTGAATGAGAAGTGTCCCTTTGTGCTGGTGTTGGCTGTGCTAGTTGAAATCCTAAGTCCCCTGTCCCCCTCCCATACCTCCACCGTCATAATCTTCTGGTGCTGCGGAGGTTATTATGGGAACTCATCAAGAGTGTCCTTTATGTCCGACCTCTCCACCCCCCTTCCTCATTCATAGAAGCTGTACAATAGCTTCTTTCAATAAAAAAGTGTTCAATTAATGGAAGACAGGTGGATGAATGAAATGTCCGCCTCCTCTCCTCATAGATGCAGTTGCTGTTCAGGTGATAATTTTCTGTTTGACTCAGTCAAAGGATATGAAGTGTTTGGCGCCAATAGTGCCACTCGCTAATTGAACTTTGACCAGTTCCTTAGGAGCCTTAAGTAGGTAGCCCAGTGTATCACCAGCTTTCATTTTGTTGTCCTTTGCACTCTTTCCGGTTCTGCCAAATCCTTTTTTTGAACTTTCAGGAGAATCAAGTGCATGGCTTTGACGAAGATCTGTGCATGCACATATTACAGTCCGTGGCCTAAAAAGCAGGGTTGCAGCCATGTGCACTAATGCATTCATCCATGTCCATGAGCGCGCACATCTGTCATGAGAAGGTTTACCCGTTGGTGGCGCTATCAGTCTCTTGGATCGCAGTACCAGTGTCCACCAGCGGGTGTGTTCCAACACCTAGGACCTGTAGTAAGCGGACTCACCTGCTGGTGGCACTGTTGCATCCTTGGGCCTTAGTACCGATGTCCACCAGCGGGTGAACTTCGGCAATGTGGAGCAGACAGCACCCTCTGCGCTCAGGTGTAACATGAGGTCAATTACTGCAGCCTTATAAATACCCGGCAAGCCCTCACATGCTTGCCTTGGTATCTCTCTCCCTGCATTCTGACCTCGCTGCCTGTTATTTTGACCTTGAGCCTGCATCTGCCCTGATCTGATCTGATCCAATTCCTATCCCGAGCCCTTCCTGGTCCTGTCCCTTCTGTTTCCTGGTTACCTTCGATCCCTGCCCTGCATCCCATCCATCCTCTCCCTGTTCTGTTGGTTTCCCGTCCTTACCATCTGCTGATCTCCCAGTGTATGACCTTGGCCTGCCTTCTGTTTACGGTTCCGGTATCTCCCATTTTATTGTACATACTATTTTGTTGTTTGTGGGTCTTTTGGTTGGTTGTGCACTGTTATATTCACTTACCTGTCACTTATGTAAATAAACACCATTTTTATTCACTTATATACGTTTCTGGCTTCTTCTGTGCAGTCCACACTGTCTGGTTTACTAATTCCCTGATAACATCTGCCATTGACTTTATGATAACTCCATCTCCCCACATACAGCACCGTTCCAGACCTGCACTTTGTGCTATCTCTGTGGCCATCTTGAAAACATGACTTGAAAAGCCCATCACCACTTAATATTAATAATAAGATATAGATAAATATGGGCCACACACCAAAGATCTTTCTTCTAAATGTTCTTTATTGAGTCATCCATAATATAGTTGCTTCCATGATGCCCCAGCCCAAGGATCACCCTGCCTTAATGCATAGAGCTAAGTTATCCTTAAGCTAAGACATCATGAAACCCAATCTCCCCCTACTGACCTCTGCTCTTGACCCGACTTTTCCTTCTTCCTGATGTTTTGGTACCTTTGCTGCCTTTTTGGTATTGGCCTTGACCTGGACTTGGTCTTTGCCTGGCTGTTGCTGACCTCTGCTCATCCTGGTTCCTGCATCTGTGGGTTCCATTGCACAATCTTTATTTCCGGCTTTCTGAGCTGGTTCCTGTCTGAACATCTTCAGCATTTTGACAGACCCTAGTCTGTCTTCAGACCGACCATCTGCTTTGTCTGGATCTACTGCCACTCCTTGTTCCGTGACACCCTGTTACCACTTCCAGGGTGGTATTGGACAGGAGAAGTAAGGAAAACCAACTCATCAACCTGGCCTCGACCAGGTACTTCACATTTAGATGGTAAGCTCTTATGAGTATGGCCTCTCCAACTGAATTATTATAACTGTAGTGTCTCCCTTTATTTTGTAAAGCGCTGTGCAAATCGATATTAATAGTTTTTTTTTAAATATTGGCACCTCGTTGGCCAAGTCAGTCATCAAAGGGTCTCCAAGACTCAGAAACAATGGATTAGAGATAATTTAGCTACAGTTCCTAATCCGTACCTATAGTTTAGCTCTAACTGTTTATCTTGCCAAGGGGATGATGAATAAGGTGATATATTTACCTTAGTCTTTAAGGTAACTTAAAGACTAAGGAAACTATAGGCACTCACATGCTGCACATACAGTACTCATCCATGGTGCCTGAGGTTTCTCTGCTGACAGCTCATTTACTAGTTTTGATCAGGAGCCAAGGGAACATCTTAGACCCAGTTAAAGGGCTACAGGAAGGGGTTCATTTTTGGGGACATTCTCACTCTCCATCTACAGGTTGGTTTACACAGTTAAAGGGGAACCAACCCCTTTCTACAAGCATGTGTCCTCCCCCCACAATACAATGCTAGTGCCTAGAACAAGCTATCTCAGCCAGGTTTCCTCCAGATGTAACTATGGGTCCCTTGAGCAAGAAGCAATTTCTGCCACTCAAGTAAGATGCCACTGAAGGTAACAGGTAACAACATTATATGACAACACTGTAGTCACATTAATAGCAGTGCCAATCAAGTGATAGTTGGTACTTGTGCTCAGAAATAGCAGAATCTGTGCTTCTTGGTGCTCAAACAAGGTGCCCCCACATAGATGTAAACTCACCCCTCAATATGGACCAGCTATCTCTAGTATGGTCAGATAAGCATATGGGGAGACCCCTGAGGATTTTCTTATGCTGACGGTTCCTCGAGTCGATATACCTCATGCAAGTAGATATGAAAGAAGGAACTTCATTGTGCAATAACTTTTTTAAAAGGTTTATTTAAAATCTTAAAAGCAAAATAGTTAAACTCACATGTAGGGGTGCCTGTGGCATGGCACCTAGTGTAAATAGCAGGTGTTTTTTTGGGGGAAATCGGCCCATAAGTAATGGTAGAGCGCTGCCGCAGTTGTTGCCCAAATCCTGGAAACAAGTGGTAGGCGGAAGTGTGTGTGATGACGCTATCACGCCTCGACGCATTTCAGCCAATCAGTGGGCCATGATCAGGAAGCTCTGTACCTACAGGCATGATCCCAGGATCAATCTTTTCAGCCAGCGATCCCCTGTAATGCCGAAATGATACGAGTGGCTAATTAGCCACTCGATCACTTCTGTGGGTGGTGGAAGGGGGTCTCTCAAGTGGGCTCTACTGTATGATCGCAGTGCCCAGGAGGGATGTGGCCGGCCGTGATGGCTGCCCTGTATAGGGAGAGAGGAACTGACGTTGTTCGCCTTCTCTCTGTAACCCCAGAAACCAGGAATGTCAAGTAGTTTGTCACTTTCAATTCCTGCATTCTAGTACCAGACCTTCTGTGCAACTCTAAACTGGTAACCTGTAAAGGTGTTTAAAGTGTCACCTATGGAGAATTTTAAGCACCGTAGTTTCTACGGTGTTAAATCAGGTCGGGGAGTCTCCAAACAAGACATTCAGATGAGATAGTAGACCCAGATCTTTGTAAAATATAAGTAGGTAGGTGCTTTATTCATACACTCAGTGGAGAGACACAACACACACCGATATTCAGCACTACCAGGCCGAATGAAGAAGGAAGTGTCTCTGACTTAAAGCGGGGGTCCACCTATCTATCGTTTTTTTTTTTTTTTGAGTTCATTCACAAACTTTTCTTTTCAGCATTACATACTCACATATTGTGTGTAATATGTCCGCCTGTGTCAGATTTCGTTGGAAAGAATAACTTATATTATTCACTGCAGGCGGTTTCCATCTTCATTGTGGGCATTTGAAGCCCACAAGCATTTATTTCCTGGATGTGGTGAATGCTGTGCTCCCAGCATTCACCGCTCGTTCCCGCACATGCTCAGTGGCATCCTGGGAAGCCTGAGACTAGCTCCCAGGAGTTTGGGAGAGGCTAGAAACATGCCTACTCCCACGGGAGGAGAACCAGGAAGTGCAAAGAAGAATAGAAAAATAAAAGGTAATTACGGCGATTTAAATTTTTTTAAACGGCATGTCAGCATCTAGGCAAGGAAGAGAATACATACAGATATTGTTCAAAATTTGGGTGGAACCCCGCTTTAAAAACATCAATTTTAACAATATATACTTTATAAATATGCATAATGCATGTTATAGGGATGATCGTATAGTTTAGTCCAATCAGCATTCATATCTTCTTAGTAGCAAGGAAACAGTTAAATGGGTGGTTACATCATGTGGCTGATAGAAAGCGAAAGAAAACATGGGCGCCGCCATGACGGTACTGGATCAGACCAGCTAGATAAGACTGTCCATTTCTCTGTTGCTTCTTATCTGGCGGTGAAGGTCATCATAGACTGAAAACTCTGTGTTTAAGAGGAAGCAAGAAAGTGTATTACAAATTCTTAAAGTGATAGTCCTATATATATATATATATATATATATATATATATATATATATATATATATATATGTAAATATGTGTATATATATATATATGTGTGTATAAGAGTTTTTCTCCAAAAAAATTGCTTTTGAAAAACCAATTGCCAATGCAGCACCCTCTACCCAAAGGTAGGTGCTAGAGTAGTATTTTTCTAGCTCAGGTCCCAAGTGCAGGTAAATTTAGCCAGGTCTGTGCTTTAGGCTGGGCCTGGTTGTTGTGATTTGGGACTGGGAGTGATCAGTGTAGTGGGGGGTGTGGCCACCTACACTCTGACTCAGAGATGCCTCTCCTGCTCTCAGAGGGATGATTCTGGAAGAGATGTTGTACTTGAGATCTGAGTGGCAGGCAGCTCATGTGAGGAGCCCTGACCAATCATTAACTTGCATTGGCAGGGGGCAGACCTCTCATATAAGCTGGAGTCCCATGCTTCCAAGGAGGAGTTTGGAGTTCCAGAAAGACAGCATGGAGTAGTGAGGTGCTGTTCTGTGCATCCCCATGCGTAGATGCGCCATGCGCGGAGGAGGAATGGAGGAACCATCAGGAGGGAGCTAAAGATAAGGATCTTCCTCTCCAAGGAGGCATCAAGCTGCTGTGACCGGGGAACACATGACTTGGATGTAAAGAGGATCAAGCAGAGGAAGTAGCAGTCAAGCAGAGGAGAGTAGAGCAGCATTCTGTGACCGGGGACACAGAGCTGTTCTGGAGGAGAAGGTCGGTGTAACATAAGAAGAAAAACTGGTCAGAGCAGTGCAGAATGCTGTGGCCGGGGAACACAGCATTTATCGTCCTGGACTAATTAAAAGCAATAGTCCATTCATGGTTGTATGGAAAGCAAAAATAAAATTTAAGTACAGCGCTACGTTTAGAAAGAAAGTGAAAAGCAGCCAACACACCTATAGACGCAAGGCAGAAAAAAACCAAAAGAAACAAAAGTGTGGCGCTATATATCACATCCACAGCCGTGTGTATTACAATAAAGACATATAAAAATAGTGAATACTACCAAAAAAATGTATGATCATAAAATGGATAGTGTCAAATAATTAATCAGTGTTGATCACATATAAAGTAAATACACAATAATGCTTAATTATCAGATGTGCCAGTGATTAGTAGAAACCCGTGCTGGTTCCATGAGCCAGACACCAAACATAAAAAACATAAAACTTTAAAAGTCCATAAAAAATGTGTAGAAAAATAGTGAAGAAAACATCAGCAGAGTTCAAAGGGGGTGATGCATGGCCAGATGGTATTCACAGAATTTTAGTCGCACCAAATCTGACGAGTGGGCAGAAGTCGCACCAAAGTCGCACCAAAACTGGTGAGTGGGCAGAAGGAAAACCACAAGTGTGCATAGATTGTACATCAGTGCCAGGGCCAACACCAGGAGTAGAGGAGGCTTACCGGAGAAAATTGACCTGAAATGGCGTACGCCAGACAAGTCAAAAAAGCATAATGACCACTGGTTCTGGGGAATGCGTCTTGTCAGATGTCATCCACAGATGGTGGAAAGAAAAAGGGGGGGGGGTCCGCACGGCTTCCTCTCCCATAGGTAATCCAGAATAAGCCAAATGTGTAGTTTCATATGCCATGCAAGGAGCAAACAAAACTCACATAGCGTAATAAAGTTTTAAAACACTAGTTTATTAAAATAATAAAAAACAAACATGTCGGGTGGACCCCTCACGATCGCCGCTATTTGCTATTGTTTCGTTCTTCCAAATGTGAGTTTGTTTTTTATTATTTTGTGGATGACATCTGACAAGACGCATTCCCCAGAACCAGTGGTCATTATGCTTTTTTGACTTGTCTGGCGTACGCCATTTCAGGTCAATTTTCTCCGGTAAGCCTCCTCTACTCCTGGTGTTGGCCCTGGCACTGATGTACAATCTATGCACACTTGTGGTTTTCCTTCTGCCCACTCACCAGTTTTGGTGCGACTTTGGTGCGACTTCTGCCCACTCGTCAGATTTGGTGCGACTAAAATTCTGTGAATACCATCTGGCCATGCATCACCCCCTTTGAACTCTGTTGATGTTTTCTTCACTATTTTTCTACACATTTTTTATGGACTTTTAAAGTTTTATGTTTTTTATGTTTGGTGTCTGGCTCATGGAACCAGCACGGGTTTCTACTAATCACTGGCACATCTGATAATTAAGCATTATTGTGTATTTACTTTATATGTGATCAACACTGATTAATTATTTGACACTATCCATTTTATGATCATACATTTTTTTGGTAGTATTCACTATTTTTATATGTCTTTATTGTAATACACACGGCTGTGGATGTGATATATAGCGCCACACTTTTGTTTCTTTCATTCATGGTTGTATGTCAGGTCATTGTGTGGGGATACCGAATTATCTCCGGCCTGGATAGCATAATGGCAGTTCCTTCCAAAGACTGTGTGAGTGTTTAACTCTCTGGGACATTGGGAAGAAGCGGGTACAGTTTCTGGCCTTTTGATTCTCAGGGAAAATCCCATCAAGGACTACAACTGAGGAGTTATTCAGAGTAATTCTTAGTTGCTCAATTGGAAGGGAAGAAAAAGGACATTAGTATGTTTTTGCAGTAAGGATTTGCACAGAAGAAAAAGAAGTAATAGTCTGCAGAAGAGTGAATTGAAACCAAAAGAAACTGGGAAGAAAAGAATGTATCCAGTGTTCTTGCAAGGCCACGGCCATTGAATAACTATTTACCACATGCAATGCATCAAATGATAAAGGCATCTCATGTTATCCTTTCCCCATCCAATCCTGAAATAAATACGACAGAAAACCTAAGATTGACTGTTCTCTTACGTTAATGGTTTGTGGGGAGTATGGCAGTGGGGTGATTGGCGGATTGCTACAAACCAAATCAGCAGCCCTTACGGGGGATACCGCTACACCATTTTATTCTCTAGGGCCTCTGCTAAAAATAATAATAATAATAATAATAATATATACTGTATATAAATAAACAAATAAATATATATATATATATATATATATATATATATATATATATATATATATATATATATATATATATATATAATGTTCTAAGTAATTTTCTAGAAAAAAAAGTAGATTTTTATATGTAGGAGCGAAGTTACATAGTTACATAGTAGGTGAGGTTGAAAAAAGACACAAGTCCATCAAGTCCAACCTATGTGTGTGATTATATGTCAGTATCACATTATATCCCTGTATGTTGCGGTCATTCAGGTGCTTATCTAATAGTTTCTATTGGACCGGATGGGAAGTGGTTAAAATCTCTCCCAGCAAAGCCATCACCATCCTGCAACAAGTCAATGCTCAGCCTGTTCACTCATATCCCGCCTGACATATCACTGCACCGGACTGCCATGTCTGGCGGCAGGAGGCACGTCCACCCTACACAGGACACCGTAGACCGGCCTCCATTCCCCGCAACCCCCAACTTGTACTTCAGTGACCTCATCATCTGCAACAAGAACATTAATCTACAGCAAGAACATTAAAATTTGAAAAAAAAATGACATTCATATTAAACTTCACTATGATAACCGAAAACGGGGACTAGTTGAGAACGTACCGTCGTTACCCTTTAATCAGAGCATACAGAGACCAGAGACCTGCCTATGATATTACCGCTGTCAGAACAATCCTTTGTCGCAGAAGGAACGTTATGAATAAATTCACCTTGCTAATCTTCTTTCAACTAAAACACAGCGAGCGGCCCCGGCTCGCTGATGAGTTTGGTGACAGATTCTTTCTTCTGATTAACTTTTAAGTAATTTCACTTGAAATGATAATGAAATCATTACATGTGTCATTGGCGGGATCATATACAATGTCTCTGCAATATGACAGCTAAGGACACCTTTTCCACAACATTATCACCCAAACCTAATTCTTAGTGGGGCGAGGGGGAGTCTACTATAAACGGGGGGGGGGGGGGGGAGTCTACTATATACAGGGGGAGTCTACTATATACAGGGGGGAGTCTACTATATACAGGGGGGGAAGTCTACTATATACAGAGGGGGAAGTCTACTATATACAGAGGGGGAAGTCTACTATATACAGAGGGGGAGTGTACTATATACGGGGGGGGAGTCTATTATATACAGT
This sequence comes from Aquarana catesbeiana, assembly GCF_042186555.1. Classification (NCBI taxonomy): domain Eukaryota; kingdom Metazoa; phylum Chordata; class Amphibia; order Anura; family Ranidae; genus Aquarana; species Aquarana catesbeiana. The sequence continues at coordinate 406,249,897 of NC_133329.1, forward strand.
GGGGGGAGTCTACTATATACAGGGGGAGAGTCTACTATAAACGGGGGGCGGGGAGGAGTCTACTATATACAGGGGGGAGTCTACTATATACAGGGGGTTGTCTACTATATACAGGGGGGAGTCTACTATATACAGGGGGAGAGTCTACTATATACAGGGGGAGAGTCTACTATATACAGGGGGAGAGTCTACTATAAACGGGGGGGGGGGAGTCTACTATATACAGGGGGGAGTCTACTATATACAGGGGGGGAGTCTACTATATACAGGAGGAAGTCTACTATATACAGGGGGGAGTCTACTATATACAGGGGGGGAGTCTACTATATACAGGGGGGAGTCTACTATATACAGGGGGGAGTCTACTATATACAGAGGGGGAGTCTACTATATACAGGGGGGAGTCTACTATATACAGGGGGGGAGTCTACTATATACAGGGGGGGAGTCTACTATATACAGGAGGAAGTCTACTATATACAGGGGGGAGTCTACTATATACAGGGGGGGAGTCTACTATATACAGGGGGGAGTCTACTATATACAGGGGGAGTCTACTATATACAGGGGGGAGTCTACTATATACAGGGGGGAGTCTACTATATACAGGGGGATTCTACTATATACAGGGGGATTCTACTATATACAGGGGGAGTCTACTATACACAGGGGGAAGTCTACTATATACAGGGGGGAGTCTACTATATACAGGGGGGATTCTACTATATACAGGGGGGGAGTCTACTATATACAGGGGGGAGTCTACTATATACAGGGGGGGAGTCTACTATATACAGGGGGGGATTCTACTATATACAGGGGGAGTCTACTATATACAGGGGGAGTCTACTATATACAGGGGGGGGGGGATTCTACTATATACAGGGGGAGTCTACTATATACAGGGGGGGAGTCTACTATATACAGGGGGAGTCTACTATATACAGGGAGGGAGTCTACTATATACAGGGGGGGAGTCTACTATATACAGGGGGGGATTCTACTATATACAGGGGGGGAGTCTACCATATACAGGGGGGGGAGTCTACTATATACAGGGGGGAAAATAATGATTTGACCCCCTGCAGATATTGTAATTTTTCTCACGTACAAAGAAATGAAGGGTCTATAATTTTTATTAGGGGTGTATTTTATATGATAGAGACAGAATATCAACCAAAAATCCAGAAAAAAACACGATACAAATGTTAAAAATTGAGTTGCAGTTCAGTGAGTAAAATAAGTATTTGAATCCCTTACCAACCAACAATAATTCTGGCTCCCACAGACTGGCCACAGTAGGTGTTCATATGGTACACAGATTAGTTCTGTCAATATAATAAGGTGCTCCTAACTACAACTTGTTATGTGTATAAAAGACACCTGTCCACAGAATATCTTTCTTCCATTCAAACCTCACCATCATGGGTAAGACCAGGGGCGGCTGGTGCTCAAAAATTTTTTTTTTTTTGGGGGGGGGGCGCAAACAAACTGAAAAATTCTGAAAAAAAAAACATCAAGCGCAGCCACTTTGCCAATTGAATGCTGCCAGTGTGCCCATCAAGCGCAGCCACTGTGCCAATTAAATTCTGCCACTGTGCCATCAAATGCAGCCACTGTGCCCATCAAGTGCTGCCAGTGTGCCCATCAAACACTACCAGTGTGCCCATTAAATGCTGCCACTGTGCCATCAAGCATAGCCACTGTGCCAATTAAATGCTGCCAGTGTGCCCATTAAATGCTGCAACTGTGCCATCAAATGCAGCCAATGTGCCATCAAGCGTAGCCACTGTGCCAATTAAATGCTGCCAGTGTGCCCATCAAATGCTGCCAGTGTGCCCATTAAATGCTGCCACTATGCTATCGAATGCCACCAGTGTGACCCCCCCCCACCCGCTCGCCGTCTGCCTGGCACTTACCCTGTCGTGGTGGGGCAGCGGGTGACGGCGACGAGCGGGGTCCTTCAAGCCAGCGTCTCCTGCCGTCCTCGTCTCCCGACTCCCGTCCTCTCCTCCTGATAGGCGTCCAATAGCGGCGCCTGTCGTTTCAGCCAATCAGGTGACAGGTAACAGACCCCAGCACCTGATTGCCGGAGAGGTGGTTCAGTGTTAGGAAAGCGAATATTCATTTGCTTTCCTGAAAAAAGCTGAGTGAACTGTCACCATTTTTGATGCCTATTAGAGCCACTTATTTCGATTTTTTTTTTTTTTACCAAAAATATGTAGAAGAATACATATTGGTCTAAACTGATGAAGACATTTTTTTTTTGGATATTAATTATAGCAAAAGTTAAAATATATATATATATATATTTTTTTCTCAAAATTGTCGCTTTTTTTGTTTATAGCGCTAAAAATAAAAACCACAGAGGTGATCAAATACCACCAAAGGAAAGCTCTATTTGTGGGAAAAAAGAACATAATTTTTATTTGGGTACAGCATCGCACGACCGCGCAATTGTCAATTAAATCGACGCAGTGCCATATCGCAAAAAATGGCCTGGTCATTAGGGGGCAAATCCTTCCGGTACTTAAGTGGTTAAGGTTGCCTACCCCTGGCATAGACTATCAGAAGTGTCTCTTGCAGATAGCAGGCAGCAGACAGAAATCACACTAGGTGCTTTGGATTGAGGCAAGCACACATGATAGAAGGATGTGCTTGGTTCATTTTTTCATTTCAGAGATTTACAACCACTTTAATTTTCAAGTGAAGTCCAATGAGATGAAAACGAGTCACATGGCTGAAAATCAAGATCCTTATCCTTGTGTAAAGGTTTGTGATTTAAGCCCACTGTGTCTATAAAAAGAACCTGTGAGGGTCGTCCTGTGAAGGATGTACCCGCGGGCGCATTTGTTTATGTTGACCTGAAAAAGGACAACGCTCTAAAATTCTCCTGAAGACGACTACTGTAGAAGTGAAGCAATGACTTTCTTAGTCAATCAGCTCGAAATATTCACATTTGACGGGCGCGTGCCCGCCGTGGGTTGGCCGCTGAGGGTTATTATGAGTGGCATGCGTTATTTATCACAGAACTCTTTAGAATGTTTCCACTTTGTGAATTCCCTGGAGATTTCTCCTGTTCGGTTTGATGTTCGCTGCAATATGTTTTTATTTGGTTGTTTATTCAAAAGTATCAGACGCACTCGCCCATTAGCCGCTCAGTCGGTGAATTCATTATGCGGACCTTCAATAGGATTAATAGTGACGGGAAATATAACCACGTATCGGTGGCAGTAATGACGTGACCGCATCAAATGCTGGGTGAACGATTTAGCATTTAATTTGAATTTTTTAATTTATTTTTTCCTATTAATAGGATATCCAGCTGACCGAGCGTTGATATCGTTATATTGTGGGGATGCTTTCAAGTTGAACTTTGAGCAAGACATGTGGATAGGAAAAAAATATCTTTAGCAAGCATAGTCCTCATTCATGTCAAATAAAAAAGAATAAAAAAGAATAAAATGAAATACAAATAGCTAAAATACCCAAATGGATTTAGATCCCGTTAGGTTTTTTTTTTTTAATGTACAGTCGGGGGAAAATAATTATTTGAACCCCTGCAGATTTTGTAAGTTTGCCCACTTACAAAGAAATGAAGAGTCTATAATTTTTTATCATATGTGTATTTCAGAGACAGAATATCAACCAAAAATCCAGAAAAAAACACACAATACAAATGTTATAAATGGAGTTGCAGTTCAGTGAGTAAAATAAGTATTTGATCCCCAAGCAAAACATGACTTAGTACTTGGTGGAGAAACCCTTGTTGGTGATCACAGAGGTCAGACGTTTCTTGTAGTTGGAGATCAGGTTTGCACACATTTCAGGAGGGATTTTGGTCCTCTCTTCTTTACAGATCTTCTCTAAATCCTTGGGGTTTCTTGGCTGTCTCTTGGCAACTCAAAGTTTCAGCTCCCTCCATGAATTTCCTATAGGATTAAGGTCTGGAGACTGGCTAGGGCACTCCACGACTTTAATGTGCTTCTTCTTGAGCCACTCCTTTGTTGCCTTGGCGGTATGTTTTGGGTCATTGTCACGCTGGAAGACCCTTCCATGACCCAGCTTCGGTGTTCTGGCTGAGGGAAGAAGGTTCTCATCCAAGATTTTACAATACATGGCCCCGTCCATTGGCCCCTCAATGTGGCAAAGTTGGCCTGGACCTTAAGCAGAGAAACAGCCCCAAAGCATAATGTTTCCACCTCTGTAGTTGACTGTAAGGATGGTGTTCTTAGGGTCATAGTCAGCATTTTTCTTCCTCCAAATACAGTGAGTTGAGTTAATGCCAAAGAGCTCAATTTTGGTCTCATCTGACCACATTACTTTCTCCCAATCCTTCTCTGAATCATTTACTGTAGATGTTCATTGGCAAACTTCAGACAGGCCTGTACATGTGCCTTTTTGAGGAGGAGAACCTTGCGGGCGCTGCAGGATTTCAGTCCATGGCGGCATATTGTGTTACCAATGGATTGTTTGGTGACTGTGGTCCCAACTGCCTTGAGATCATTCACAAGCTCCTCCTATGTAGTTCTGGGCTGATCCCTCACTTTTCTCATGATCATCCTCACCCCATGAGGCGAAATCTTGCATGGAGCTCCAGACTGAAGGCAATTGATGGTTATTTTGTATTTCTTCCACTTGCGAATAATCGCTCCAACAGTTCTCTCCTACGCACCAAGCTTCTTGCTGATGGTCTTGTAGCCCATTCCAGCCTTGTTTAGGTCTACAATCGTGTCCTTAACGTCCTTTGACAGCTCTTTGGTCTTACCCATGATGATGAGGTTTGAATGGAAGAAAGAGATTCTGTGGACAGGTGTCTTTTATACACATAACGAGTTGTTGTTAGGAGCACCTTCTTACATTGACAGGACTAATCTGTGTACCACGTGAGCAACTACTGTAGCCAGTCTACGGGAGCCAGAATTATTGTTGGTTGTTCGGGGATCAAATACTTATTTTACTCACTGAAATGCAACTCCATTTATAAAATTTGTATTGTGTTTTTTTCTGCACTTTTGGTTGATATTCTGTCTCTATCATTTAAAAGACACCTATGATAAAAATGATAGACCCTTAATTTCTTTGTAAGTGGGCAAACTTACAAAATCTGCAGGGGATCAAATTATGATTTTCACCACTGTAATTAAATTGGAACTAAATTCTCTCAATCAGTAAATTATTTGTAATCCTTATGCTGTTAGCATTAGTAAATAGATAGTATATTATATTTACTGGTTTTAAACTTTTTTTGTAATATTTCTCTACTTCCCAGTTTCTCTGGCCTAGGCCAAAATGATGTCATACATCCCAGGCGTCTTCATGGGAGGAGGGGCTTTCTCAGCTAAGCACACCCTCCTGTCTGCATACTTGAGCTAAGGCCAAATGGATTCCAGGAAGTAAATACTACATGAATCATTTGCCCTTACTCAAGATGGCCACAACTAGAAATGCTAGGGGTTGTTTTGTAAGCTAAAAAAGGTTTATATACAGTTGTGCTCAAAAGTTTGCATACCGTGGCATGAAATTTTGGCATTGATATTGAAAATATGACCGATCATGCCAAAAAGCTGTCTTTGGGAACCTTCAAGGCTAAAGATAACTGACATCCTTCTTTAGGTGGTGGGTTGTGAGGCATAGTGGGCGTAAAGGTGGTCCTGCATGTGCAGGATTGCTGTCTCCTATGGTAACAGAACTTAAACAGTTCCTAACTCAAAGTAACAGTTCTCTCAGCTGTACTCCAACTTCTCCTTGTAGTTCTTCAGCCCCTTGAGCTCCTGGTCTCTCACTGGACCCTCTGATTCACTAACTCTGAATCCCGTGAGCTCCTCAAGGCTTCTGCGGTGGTATCTCCCTTAAGCGTCACCCACGCTTCCCTGCTGGTTCCCTACCTTGGCACTTCAGATACCTTCAAGCTTCACCCCTGCTGACCAGCTTGGTCCCTAGCTTGACACACAAGGCTGCTCTGCAAGCATCACCTCTGCTGGTTGGGTCCCTAATCACTGCCTGAAGTTTCCCTATTCTCCACCGTGCCAGTTCGGTGAGAATACTGCGTGGGTACTTGCTTCAGTTACTCACTGTGGTCCCTGGTAAAAGCGATTGGTCCCTTCGTGGCAACAGCTTCCCTTCTACCTCGGACCACTGACAGATTCTCCGGCCGGCAGAACAGTCACTTTAGTTGGACTGCAAGCCGCAATCCCAACCCTGCGCTGCCCTCTTACTTCTAGATAGGCCCTCACACAGCCTGGCAGCCTGATGCCTCCGGGATAGGCCCAATCTCCGGCCTAGCAGCCCAGGGCATATGACACACGTCCACCCAGACGGCGATCCGGGTGGCACACAAGAACCTGGATCACCTGACCTCACCCGAATATTTAGGCTCTCCCAGCAGGCCGAGGGATTCAACAAAATTCCTGCCCATTGGTTTAGATACCCCATATACCCATAACCTGACCTTGAGTTGTCCTTCTCAATCTAATACCTCCAAGTGCCCGGCCACCTGGTTGTAGAAGAGGAAAGTACAACCAGGCCAAACTTAGGGAAAAGTCAATGGATCCCTAGTAATTAACTACAGTAGCTACTCCTGACAAGGAATTTGGCGAGGAGCTCCCTGACTAAACTCCAGGGCGCTACATCAGGTTAGTGATCATATGAAGCCATTTATTATCACGTAGTTGTTTGGCTCCTTTTTAAATCACAATAATAACAGAAATCACCCAAATGGCCCTATTTAAAAGTGGCCATCCCCTGGAATGTTTGGCCTTGAATATGCCAGTCAGTGCTGTTCAATCACTTATTAAGAAGTGGAAAATTCCGGGATCTCCAGATACCATGAAAGGGTCAGGTAGGTCTTGATACAAAGAACATACAAAGATGTGTACCTGTGACCTGTGTCACCTGTGTATACAAAGATACACAGGTGACCTCAGGATAAATACAGGCTGCTCTGGAAAAAGATGGTGTGGTTGTTTCAAGGAGCACAATACGACGATACTTGAACAAACTGAGCTGCATGGTCGACTTGCCAGAAAGAAGCCTTTACTGCGCCAATGCCACAAAAAAGGCTGGTTACAATAGGCCCAACAACATCATGACATGCCTCACAGCTCATGACACACTGTAATCTGGAGTTATGAGACCAACATAGAGCTTTATGGTCACAAATAGAAGCACTAAGTTTGGAGAGGAAGAATAGCATCCCCACTGTGAAGCATGGTGGCGTCTCACTGATGTTGTGGGGGTGTGTGAGCTTTAAAGGCATGGGAAATATTGTTAAAATTGATAGCAATATCAATGCAGCATGATATCAGAGAATACTGGGCAAACAATTTGCATTCTGTTGCATGAAAGCTGGGCATGGGACTCTCCAGCATGACAATGACCCTAAGCACAAGGCCAAGTTGACCCTTCAGTGGTTACAGCAGAAAAAGGTGGAGGTTCTGGAGTGGCCTTTACAGTCTCCTGACCTTAATATCATCAAACCACTCTGAAGAAATCTCAACGTGCGGTTCTTGTAAGACGGCCTAAGACTTTGCATGACCTGGAGGCATTTTGCCAAGACGATTGGGCATCTCTACCACCTGCAAGAATTCAGGGGGGCCTCATAGACAACTATTACCAAAGACTGCATGCCGCCATTGCAAGGGCGGATCCAGGGGGGGCAACGGGGCAAGTGCCTCCTCCGAGAAATGCGGGTGAGTGAGCCGGCGGGCGGCTCCATAAGTGAGAGAGCCGCCGGGCGGCTCCATAGATAAAAGAGCCGCCGGGCAGATCCGCAGAGAGAGACAGCGGCAGTGGCGTTGTTAGGTGGGTGCGGGGAGGTGCGGTCCGCACCCGGGTGACACCCGCCAGAGGGGTGACACCCGTAGGTAGCGGCACGCACCGCTAACACCGCCCGCTGACCTGATCTGCTCCTCAGGTCTTGCGCTGTGTCCCTCAGCGCAGCGGACTGAAGCCGCCTCCTGAGTTGGGATTCTATGCTAATGGGGGCTCTGCACTGAGGGGGATTCTATACTAATGGGGGGCTCTGCACTGAGGGGATTCTATACTAATGGGGGCTTTGCACTGAGGGGGGATTCTATACTAATGGGGGGCTCTGCACTGAGGGGGGATTCTATGCTAATGGGGGCTCTGCACTGAGGGGGGATTCTATACTAATGGGGGGCTCTGCACTGAGGGGGGATTCTATACTAATGGGGGGCTCTGCACTGAGGGGGGATTCTATACTAATGGGGGCTCTGCACTGAGGGGGGATTCTATACTAATCGGGGCTCTGCACTGAGGGGGGATTCTATACCAATGGGGGGTTCTGCACTGAGGGGGGATTCTATATTAATGGGGGTTCTGCACTGAGGGGGGATTCTATATTAATGGGGGTTCTGCACTGAGGGGGGGTTCTATACTAATACGGGCTCTGCACTGAGGGGGGATTCTATACTAATGGGGGGCTCTGCACTGAGGGGGATTCTATGCTAATGGGGGCTCTGCACTGAGGGGGGATTCTATACTAATGGGGGGCTCTGCACTGAGGGGGGTTCTATACTAACCCCCCCTAAATCTCTGGGACACAAGAGACCACCTTAGCAGGTGGCAAGTGACAATCTTCATCTGGTGACAGACGACGTGGCAACAGACAATCCGCAACATGTGGCAGGCGACATGGCAAGTGACAATCTGCATCTGGTGACAGGTGACGTGGCAAGTGACACACTCGGGGCTCCCACTGATTCTGCACTATGGTGAGTTAAACTATTTAATTTTTTATAACAATGTAATAATAGTAATAATGCGCTTCAATCATCCTGACACCATAACAACCATGGTGCCGTGATGATTGAAGCGCCAACACCAGCCATTTCCCCTATAGATGTACCCCAAAAATATATATTTTCTGGCAGTGCCCCTCCCGAGACTAGACTCTGGATCCACCCCTGCGCCATTGATGCTAAAAGGGGGCAATACACGGGATTAAGGACCAAGGGGAGGAAGACTTTTGAACAGGGGGCATTTCACTCGTTTTCTTGTTGCCATGTTTTGTTTTATGATTGTGCTATTCTGTTATCACCTAAAACTACAGAATATGAATCCCATTAGAAAAAGAAGAATTGTGTTTTTCCGGCTCACTCAGGTTTTCTTTAAAAATGGTACATACCATATATTACTGATTCTCCAAGGGGATGCAAACTTTTGATCACAACCGTATACTGCAAATTATGCTTTAGAATGTTTAATAGAAGTATGAGGATTGTTTAACCACTTCCCGCCCAAAGACTTCATATGACGTCTTTGACTTTCAGTGGGAATATCTGAATGATGGGTGCAGCTACAGGCATTATTCAGATATCCTTGTTTTCAGCCGGCGATTCTGTGCACCATAAGAATGATCATAGCGGCAGTTCCGCCACTTGATCATTCTTACAGGTGACGGGAGGGGACATCGTGCTTCTCCAGGCTTTCCTGTGCCATCGGGGACCCGGAGAAAGAATCAGCCGTCGCATGACGATAATAGAGATTTCCGGTGACCAGATGGTCACCAGTCATCTCTATGACCTTCGGAGGCCTGGGTGCGACGTTATGACGTCATGTCCGGGCTGCGGATGTAAAAAAAGCCGCGATCGCAGCTGTCAGCATGAGATCGTGGATTTAATGGGCACTGTTGGGGCTGCCCTGATTATCAGTGTAGATGTCCCCTGTGTGGATTGCCACTCACCGGCTCTTCTCTCCTCACACGCTATCATCTTAAGGAGACTACTGCCGCCAAATCCTGTGTAGATTCTGTGTCCAATCACAGCTGGTCACATGGTAAAAAGCCACTGTGATTGGCTCTTTACCCCGATCTGTGATCAGCTCTGCCTGAAGGGCACAGTGATCGAGCACAGCGATCACAGATCCCTGCTGATGCGTGCCACAGGGGGGTGCGTGGGAAGTGAGATCACGGGAGGACGTCAATAGACCCCCCCTAGAAATGTGTAGCTATCGTTCAGCTATAGTGCAGTCCTCCACACCCCAATAGCAGAACTGTAGTAAGATTGAGCCGGCTACTCTGTAACATCCATAAAATGTAAATCTTTATTGGCTACATAATAAAGCACAATAGCACGATACTTACGTGTTTCGGCCAAAACACATTAGTATGTTACTACTGTGTTTTATTATGTAGCCAATAAAGACTTATATTTTATGGATGTTACAGAGTAGCCGGCTCTATCTTACCACAGTTCTATATAGAACTGTGATAAAGGGAGCGGGTAACATTAACTTTTTACTAAAAACTTGTCCTAGGACCGAGCCGCCATCTTGCCTCTTTTCCTGCGCCTCCCTTGTGTGTTGTCTTTTGGCGTCTGCGGCATTTTGCTCTTCAAAGTCTGTTTTTAAAGTAGCAACTTTTTTTTGTGCGTGTCAGAAATTATTAGCAGATCAGCTAAAGAGAGATCCATTTCCCTTCTTCCCCGCACGGTGCATCCATATTGACGTTCTGTAATTTATAAAGCTGTGAATTAATTGCTCAGCAGTATTAAAGCAGAGAGATTATAAATTGTGAAGATATAGCGCACCGTGTAGCAAAAACCCCACGAGAGGAATTTATCATCACCAAAGAGAGGTTCAGGCTCAGTACTTATTAAAGTAGAACTGTGGCCTTCCATTAAAAAATATATGAGCTGCACTTAATTATAAGTGTTTCTGCAATTACGGCTTTCTCTTAATCCTCCTGCAACGTCCCACAAGTACTTGTTGATCCTGCCAGTGAAATCCACTTATGGTGGTTGTAAACTCTAAACATTTACCCAGCGAAAGTGCCTGGCCTCAGATGATACACAGAAATGGAACGAAATTCTCCTACACAAGTTGTACTCGTTTATCTGCAGTCTTCTCTTTTCTGCATCTATTCAAAGTCCAGAATTTATAAAGCTTGTCCGAGCTAGCAGAAAAAAAGTGGGCGGGGAGCTGAAGTTACACTCTGTAGAGCTCAGTGAGGAGAGCTCTAATGCTGCGTACACACGAGCGGACTGTTCGACCGGACTTGTCCGACGGACCGAGTCCGGCGGACAATTTGACCGCGTGTGGGCTTCATCGGACCTGCAGCGGACTTTTTCGGTCGAAAATCTGACGGACTTTAGATTTGGAACATGTTTCAAATCTTTACGACGGACTCAAGTCCGGTCGAAATGTCCGCTGTACGTCTGTATGCTAGTCCGACGGACAAAAACCCACTCTAGGGCAGCTATTGGCTGATGGCTATTAACTTCCTTTTTTTAGTCCAGTCGTACGTTATCACGTACGAATCCGTCGGATTTTGGTGTGATCGTGTGTAGGCAAGTCCGTTTGTTCGGAAAGTCCGTCGGAAGTCCACCGAAAGTCCGTCGGATAGACCGTCGGACCAGTCTGGTCGAAAAGTCCGCTCGTGTGTACGCGGCATAAGGAAAGACCGTCCGGCCCCCGCATACAGTATATCATTAACCTGCCTACCCTTCTCCCAGGGGGAGGTTTAGTGTGGATGGTGGTCCCCAGGCCCAGAATTTAAGTCTTGGATAAGCTTATCCTTTAGTTAAAGTTTCATAGAATCTGAGGAAGTTGGGGTGGAGGCGCATGAAACACGTTGTGATTCATCGTATTGCTTTCCCCGACTGGACACCAATTTCCATATAGGATTCAGGTTATGTTGTATAACGGGGAATGAATAACGATTTATTGTGAAACATATAGAAATAACAGTATAGTATATTTTGTACATTACTCTGCACCATAAAGTACAACTATAGGCAAAACCTTGTTTTTCATTTTGGATAGAGTAAGGGAGGGTTATAACCCCTGTCAGATTTTTATTTCGCCATCTGTGTCCCATTGCGGAGATTTCCCTTCACTTCCTGTCCCATAGCCAAACAGGAAGTAAGAGGAAATCCCTGCAAATTAAAGTGGTTATAAAGGCAGAAGGTGCATTCTATGCATTAAGAGAAAAAGCCTTCTGTGTGCAGCAGCCCCCCTCAGCCCCTATAATACTTACCCCCATCTCGATCCAGCGATATTGCACAAGAGACACGGCTGTCCGAGACTCTCCCTTCTCATTGGTTGAGACAGCAGTGAAGCGTCATTGGCTCCGGCTGCTGTCAATCAAGTCAGTGAGCCAATGAGAAGAGAAAGGGGGCAAGGTAAGGCTGTGCGGATGGACACATGGAGCTGCAGCTCGGCTCGGGTGCCCCCATAGCAAGCTGCTTGAGGTGGGGGCACTTAACAGGAGGGAGGGGTCAGGAGCACCGAGGAGGGAGAAGAGGAGGATCTGCGGCTGCTCTGTGCAAAACTACTGCACGGAGCAGGTAAGTAGGACATGCTTGTTATCTTTAACAAAAAAAACTGAGACTTTAGTATCACTAAATTCCCTGAGGACCCCCAGATCCCCAGAACTAGGGTTCCCAACGGAAGATTTCACCTCTATTACTTTTTTGGGGACACTTTCACTTTCAATAATAACGGTTAACAGGACAAAAAAGTTTTGCCTTTAGTTATACTTTAACAGTCCCATAGCTGTAAGAAATAGTTTTAGTGATTAGTGATATGAGGGATATTGTTCCCTCTCCAGACAATCTTGGCATTAGATGTGACAGCGGGATGCCCTGGCATTGTGAAAATGTAGGAAAAAAGGGCATAAGATTCACATTAAGGGTTAATGCGAATTTCCAGACTATCGATTCTAAATGGTGAAGACTGTAATCCAGTAGTGGCTGGTGCTGGAGGATTTTGGGGGGGCGTGGGCGGCCCCCTCCAGGTCCGCACTCACCCTACAGTGGAGCTCTCTTGGACTGTCTGACGCCACAGCTTCCGTTTTATCCGGTCTTCTTTTCCGGGTTCTGATTGCCTGGCAAGCTGGAAGCCGATGCCCATTCACTAGCATCGCAGGGTGGGAGGGCTCTAAATGGTGAAAACTGTAATCCAGTGGCGGCTGGTGCTGGAGGATTTTGGGGGGGCGTGGGTGGCCCTCTCCAGGTCCGCACTCACCCTACGGTGGAACTCTCTTGGACTGTCTGACGCCACAGCTTCCATTTTTATACGGTCTTCTTTTCCGGGTTCTGATTGCCTGGCAAGCTGGAAGCCGATGCCCATTCACTAGCATCACAGGGTGGGAGGGCTCGGGGCGCAGTGCTCTACGCCTCAAGGACAATATAAAACTGGCCAATTGGGGCCTTGGGACGTGGTCACGTGCCTGTGAGGGGGTTACAGACCTGGTAGAAACCTATTGGTCCAGCGCCCAGCACAGTGCACGGGCTACACTGATGGTGCGAGCTGGGGTGCAGTGCCATGGGCTGGGGGTGCAGCGCCCCTGCACCCCTTGTGGGTCAGCTGCCACTGCTGTAGTCCCAGATCGGGGACTGAAGCTTGAAGGCTTCAAAGTGTATTGGGTGAGATGAAACCTTCAATCCTGTGTATGGTTTGTACTGCATGCCTGCAGCCTGTGTGGGTACACAGGTGTGCAGGGTCGTTATATACTTTAGCCTAGAGACAGAGGAGCTCCCAGTTTGGAGACAGCTCCCAGTGTAGGAGATAAAAGTTCTCACCCAGGAGTCAAAGGAGCCCCAGCCAGGAGTCAAGTAACAGAGGGTCTCACCCAGCGGTCAGGGGAGCCCCAGCCAGGAGTCAAGAGACAGGAGGTCTCACCCAGGGGTCAGAGAAGCCCCAGTCAGGATTCAAGAGTCAGGAGGTCTCACCCAGTCAGGAGGTCTCACCCAGGGGTCAGAGGGGCCTCAGCTAGCACCCAGGAGACAGGAGGTCTTGTTCCAGGAGTCAGGTGGGCTCCTATCAGGGTGTCAGGAGAATCCCTATTCAAAGGCCAGGAGTGGACCGTGCAACAGGGTGCATTGACTAAAGTCTTAGTGAGCCAAAAGAACCAGGAGAGCTGGGCAATACAGTCAGAGGGACTCCTAAAAATAGTAGCGGTGCAGCTGACGAGGGAGCCAGGTCGCTCTGCTTTTTAAGTGGACTATTCATGTTGATGGTGGGAAACCCTGTTTGGTCAACAGATGTTATGCAAACTTTCCATTCTGTTAAATAAAAGTGGGCTGCTACGCCCTAAAATACAGTTTGGACTGACGCAACTCATTGGAAAAGCACCTACCACATGCGTATAATCACTCCAACACCACAATGTATACAAGTATCTGAGTCATTTTTTTCTATTATTTTTTATTCGCTGTAAAGTGCTGCTGTGTATTTCTTACATGTATTCCTTGAACAGAGCTGGAGCTCTCCTTTAAGAAGGAACATCCTCTTGCAGACACAAGCTGTAGACGCTCCTGATGTAAAATGTATTTCTGCTGTTTTGTGATTTACAAATGTGAACATTATGCAGGAAAACTCCAGACGGTGGTGGAGTACAGAATGTACAGCGGGGGAGAGTGTGGGGGGGGGGGGAGTTGGAGGGCCCCTGTGTGCCGCCTGTGCCCAGGAGAATATTACAATACAATCACGTTCCCCGCAGAGCGCAGAAGAGAACGAGTCCCGTTTGGAAATGATACGAGGAGGCAGCAAACAACTTACTGAGGTCAGCGGGAGAAGAAGAGTTTTTATTCTGCTGTTTAGTAAAACATGACAACATGGCTTCTGCCGAGATCCCTCCTGTGCAATCTGTACAGATCCTGTTAGGAGCAGCAGGGCGGACATCTTACTCTAATTGACCTCCCTCTGTTCTTGGCTTCTTCCCACACCTCTGTACTGTGGAAGAGGGTATAATTCCCCCTATAGCGATGTGCCGCCATATGCCAGATTTGTTTTTCTTTTTTTTTTAACTTTAAAGCTGAAATTTAGGTATGGACTATTTTGCCTAGTTACATTCGTCCAGCTTGGAACTATGTGACTATGTATGTGCCATACCTGTGAGATCCCTGGGGAAGCTGGAAATAGTTGTAGAAGGCACTGCTACTACAATAATCTCCTATGTCTTCCGGGTCTCATTCAGGCACTCAGTATAGAAAGCCATTCAGAGAACACTTTGCCATTTTCTCTGGATGAGGGGACAGTGATGTTACATTCTTCACCTCGTCCAATCAGAGAATGCTTTGCATTCATTGAGAAAATACAAATAACGTTCTAAATGGGGCCCTTGCTAAGTGCCTGAATGGGACTCGGAAAACAGAGGAGATCAATGTAGTAGCTGTGCCTGCTAGATACCTCAACTTCAGCTATACTGTCATTTGATATATACGAACCTAATACAAAGAAATAAGGTTTGTGACCCAGTTCTATAAAAAAAAAAAAAAAAAAGGGTATGTGGTTTAGAGTAGGTAGTAGTTGGTCACATTCAACTGGTCGTGTTCTGTAAAGTTGAATACGTTTCGCTGCTTATCCAAGCAACTTCTTCAAAACCAAAGAACCTGCTTAGACAAGCATCAAAAATGTTTACCATTACAGAACAAGACCAGTCGAATGTGACTTATTGCTACCAGCTGTACAATGACTGGGATAAATGAGACATTTCAAAGAATTACTGTTTTTTGGAGCTCACTTGTTACAGTTCCTCCAGGAATATTAGGACTTGTGGCTACTGACCGATGATTCTCTTGCCTGTCACCTTCCCACAAGCTCTGCTTGAACTGACTCCTCTCTTGCCTGCTGTTAGTCTGTAAATTTTGTATGGACTTGACTACTCTTTTGCCTGGTGCCTGCTTATGACCTTTGCCTGGACCTGAACACTCTCTTGTCTACAGCTTGCTCATGACCTTTGCCTGGACCTAACCACTCTCTTACCTACAGCCTGCTCCTAACCTTTTTCTGGACCTGACTGCTTTCTTACCTACAGCCTGCTTATGACCTTTGCTTGAACCTGACCGCTCTCTTGCCTGGTACCTGCTCATAACATTTGCCTGGATCTGACCTCTCTCTTGCCTGTTGCATGCTCATGACCTTATCCCGGACCTGACCACTGTTTTGCCTGGTGCTTGCTCACAACCTTTGCCTGGACCTGACCACTCTCTTGTCTGGTGCTTGCTCATGACCTTAGCCTGGACCTGCCCACTCTCTTGCCTGGTGCTTTCTTATGACTTTAGCTGGATCTGACCACTCTGTTGCCTGGTGCCAGCTCACAATGTTTGCCTGGACCTGACAATTGTCTTGCTTGGTGTCTACTCGTGACCTTTGCCTGGACCAGCAAGACAATTGTCTTGCTTGGTGTCTACTCATGACCTTTGCCTGGACCAGCAAGAAAATTGTCTTGCTTGGTGTCTACTCATGATCTTTGCCTGGACTAGGCAAGAGAGTAGTCTTGCTTGGTGCTTGCTTATTACCTTAGCTGGATCTGACCACTCTCTTGCCCAGTGCCAGATCACGTTTGCCTAGACCAGACAACTGTCTTGTTTGATGTCTGCTCATGACCTTTACCTGGACCTGACCACTCTTTTGCCTGGTACCTGCTCATGACCTTTGCCTGGACCTGACCACTCTCTTGCCTGGTGCCAGCTCACGAAGGTTGTTTGGACCTTACCATTGTCTTGCTTGGTGTCTGCTCATGACCTTTTGCCTGGACCCGACCACTCTCTTGTCTGTTTTGCTGCTCATGACCTTGGCCTGGACCTTGCTTGGTGCCTGCTCATGACCTTTGTCTGAACCTCACCATTCTCTTGCCCGCCACCTGCCTTCAACCTCTGACTGGATCTGACTACGTTTTTGTCTATCATTTTAGTGTACTGTCTCCACCACATCTTGTTCTTAATCACCCCTTGCTGGGCCGTGACCTAGTACCAATATGCAGCGAAACCCATCTCCACCATCAGGAGCTCTGGGGAAAACCAGCTGGTGCTTTGATTTCGCACCTCAGTAAGAGACGTGCAAAAAATATTAAAAACAGCATCCCCTGCATCCTTCGCCATTTGAATAAGTTACATTTGCCCTCTACTGCATACAGCAAGTATATAGCCTGCAATACCCACAGGCGAAGACCTTGCAGCAGGTGTACAGGGGATGCCCATCTATAACAAAACTTCCTTTTCATCCTGGGCTTTACTGCAGGGCAAACTATTATTCATGCAATGACAAAAACCTACTGTGGTCATCACTTTTGCCGGATGAACTCCTTTGCGCAGATCTCAGCAGATCCCAAACATATGCAATTTATACATATTTATAGGCGTTCTTACACCCTAGTGATGGTCATGAATATTTTGCTTTTGGCTAAACCCTAAAGTGCTTCTTTCATCGGTCACAGTAGGGAAGACTTATAACGCCAAGTACTGACATGGACAGAAAAGACAAAAAATTGACAGATATTCGATGTCCATTATTCTGGCATTAAATGAGGTTTTGCTTTTCTTCTATCGGTTTATTTATGTATTTATTTTTTCTAATACAGATACCAATCTAAGAGAGGTTGACCCAAGTAAAACGCAGGGGCTTCGTGGAGCATTTTTAAGTCCTACGAGGTTATAACGTAGTCAATCATCTTTCTCTGTTTTCTCTGCTCAGTGCCATTTACTGAGTCATTTCATCATTATTGACTGGCAGAGCAATAATGCGGCAGGGTGGCATAGGGTGAGGCTGTGTGGGAGGACAGTGTAACTGACATCATGAATATAAAATGTATTCATCCTTTAGGAACGCAAGGGCTTCATACGGTTTGTTGAAATCAGAACATTTTAAAAGGAGCGTGTTTGACAGAATGATCAATGTCAAATCATAAGGTTGAAGGCAGACAATGGGATGAAAGATGGTGAACGCTTTTTTATGCCGCTATAAAATGGAGTTTATATTATGGAATCCATTGTACGGGTACGGCGGCTCACCCCGGGACAGTCAGATCTTCCCCACCTATCCTATTCTCCGCTCTATAATACAAGTCCTTCACTACAGGCCTTTGTACTGTGGGTCTATTAATAGATCATCTTCCTTCTTTTTTACATTAGATACAGTGTAACTTCCTTCTGTTTATATGAAAGGCATGGAAGGTTTTTGAAGGCGTCTGAAGAAGTAAGGTGTCGGAAACACCCACGGAAGAGCTCAAGGAAAGCACATAATCATAATAACACATAATAAGTTTCCGGCAACTTTAACCGAGAGTCGTTTTAAATGGGATTTGGCTCATTTCTTTTTCCTTTGGAAATGTCATTTTTTGCTGCAGCATGTTCTATGTACGGTAGAGATGGCCCACTCTGCAGGCAGACTAAGGGGACCCCCCCTAAGCACTATATTTAACCACTTCAGCTCCCCGGACCATTTAGCTGGCCAAAGACCAGAGCACTTTTTTTGCGATTCGGCACTGCGCTGCTTTAACTGACAATTGCGCGGTCGTGCGACGTGGCTGACGAACAAAATTGATGTCCTGCCCCCCCCCCCCCCCACAAATAAAGTTTTCTTTTGGTGGTATTTGATCACCTCTGAGTTTTTTATTTTTTGCGCATTTTTTTTCCTCAGTTTAGGCCGATATGTATTCTTCTACATATTTTTAGTAAAAAAAAAAAAAAAATATCGCAATAAGCGTTTATTGATTGGTTTGCGCAAAAGTTATGGCGTCTACAAAATAGGGGATAGTTTTATGGCATTTTTATTAATAATTTATTTTTACTAGTAATGGCGACGATCAGCAATTTTTATTGTGACTGCGACATTATGTGGGACAGATCGGACACTTTTGGCACTATTTTGGAACCATTCACATTTATACAGTGATCAGTGCGATTAAAAATGCATTGATTACTGTGTAAATGTGACTGGCAGTGAAGGGTTTAACCAGTAAGGGGCGCTGAAGGGGTTTAGTGTGTCTTAGGGAGGGATTCTAACTGTGGGGGGAGGGGCTATGTGTGACACGACACTGATCACCGCTCCTGATCACAGGGAGCTGTGATCAGTGTCCTGTCACTAGGCAAAACAAGGAAATGCTTGTTTACATCAGCATTTCCTCGTTCTTCCTCTCTGTGAGACGATCGCCGGTATCCCCGTGGACATCGAATCCGCAGGACCTGCGATCACACTCACGGAGCTCGCGGCGGGCGCGCGCGTGCCCACAATGCCGCGTCTTAAAGGGCAACGTACAGGTACGTTAATATGCCTGTACTTGCCATTCTGCCGACGTATATCGGCGTAGCACTAGCACTTTAAGCTTAAATAAAATCACTGATCCTAAAAAAACTAGTGTTTTTTTTTTTAAAATGCCATTGATTCATGTTCCCCGGGGCAGTACCCGGACCCCCATGCACCTTTTATGGCCAATTGCTTGCATATAAGCGTTCACAATGGGCACTTTTGATTTTTCCTGTACGGCTCCCATAGGATTCAATGGGGTTCGCTATTCGGGTTAGACCCATATTTATTCTACTGACACCAGCTCTATTCTTCCCACTGACACCAATAATAGGGCACTATTCCTTCCACTGACACCATCGATGGAACACTGTTGCTTCCATTGACACCAACGATGGGGCACTATTCCTCCCACTGATACCAATGATGGGGCACTATTCTTCCCACTGATACTAATGATGGGGCACTATTCCTACTGACAGCAATGATGGGGCACTATTCCTCCCACTGACACCAATGATGGGGCACTATTCCCCCCATTAATACCAATGATGGAGCACTATTCGTCCCACTGACACCAATGATGGGGCACTATTCATACTGACACCAATGATGGGGCACTACTCCTCCCACTGACACCAATGATGGGGCACTATTCCTTCCACTGATACCAATGATGGGGCACTATTCATCCCACTGACACCAATGATGGGGCACTATTCATCCCACTGACACCAATGATGGGGCACTATTCCTTCCACTGATACCAATGATGGGGCACTATTCCTTCCACTGATACCAATGATGGGGCACTATTCCTTCCACTGATACCAATGATGGGGCACTATTTCTCCTACTGACATCAACGATGGGGCACTATTCCTTTCACTGACACCGCTGGCACCCTGCCTTTTGGCCAATCATGGCTCTCAGCACATTGCGCTGTGATTGGCCAAAGCATACAGGTCAGGTGCATGCTTTGACCAATCAGCAGCAATCAATGCACTGCGATCTCGCAGTGCTTTATGGGGCACTCAGCAGCGGGTGAACAAACAGACACCTGATGTTCCAGTCGAACATACGTTCGACTCAAACATCAAGCCCATCCCTACCCAGAACTGTAACTTGAGTGCAAACAGAGAACTTGCTAACTTTCTGCCTGATAAAAGTCACTATGCTGTCCTCCCGTAACACTGGATGCAAATGTTCATACACCTGGCTGTTTCTTAGATCCCCAAGCAAGAGATGTAGGGTGGCTTTACAGGCTTTCATTGGCACTAAACTATCCCTTGGTAGTGAGAAAGCAGGGTATTGCACCTGGCTGCTCCTCCTCTATCAGGCTCTGGGGTGTTGCGGTTGATGTTACTCACTTCATCCCTTTGGTGAATCCTGAAGCTCAAGTGATTGCTGCACAGAGCTCCCGCTGAACAGGTCCCGAGCTTGGCTTCCAGGATGGCTTCAGCTAAGCCTTGCTGAGGCTGGAAAAGGATGTGAGCCTTCAGCTGCTTCAGATCTCTCTCTCTCTCTCTCCTGCTCTGTCTTCTGCCCAGGGGCAGAGGCCCCCAGCACAAGAGTCCCCTCCAGGCAACTGGAACCTGGACACTGGCTGCTACGTGGCCAGACTCCAGAATATTTATGGCCTGTCTCCTCTCCCACTGGGCCTTACCTACCAGGGATTAGAGAAGAATCCCTAAATATTCAGAACAAACGGCAACTGCCCCAACCCATTCCTGGCCTTCACAGCAAGGAGCACATGGAAGGGCAACACATTTCAAACAAAAACAAAGAAAAATTACCAGCTCAACTTAATGGATTAAGGGAAGGTTTTCCTGGAGGAAGTCCACTCTTCCTTACAGGCACAGGACACCCAGCACAGTTACATAGTAGGTGAGGTTGAAAAAAGACCAAAGTCCATCAAGTCCAACCTATGTGTGTGATTATATGTCATTATTACATTGTATATCCCTATATGTTGCGGTTGTTCAGGTGCTTATCTAATAGTTTCTTGAAGCTATCAATGCTCCCCGCTGAGACCACCGCCTGTGGAAGGGAATTCCACATCCTTACCGCTCTTACAGTAAAGAGCCCTCTACGTAGTTTAAGGTTAAACCTCTTTTCTTCTAATTTTAATGAGTGGCCACAAGTCTTGTTAAACTCCCTTCTGCAAAAAAGTTTTATTCCTATTGTGGGGTCACCAGTACGGTATCTATAAATTGAAATCATATCCCCTCCCAAGCGTCTCTTCTCCAGAGAGAATAAGTTCAGTGCTCGCAACCTTTCCTCATAACTAATATCCTCCAGACCCTTTATTAGCTTTGTTGCCCTTCTTTGTACTCGCTTTATTTCCAGTACATCCTTCCTGAGGACTGGTGCCCAGAACTGGACAGCATACTCTAGGTGCGGCCGGACCAGAGTCTTGTAGAGTGGGAGAATTATCATTTAATTCCCCTTTTAATGCATGCCAATATTCTGTTTGCTTTGTTAGCAGCAGCTTGGCATTGCATACCATTGCTGAGCCTATCATCTACTAGGACCCTCGGGTCCTTTTCCATCCTAGATTCCCCCAGAGGTTCTCCCCCCAGTCTATAGATTGCATTCATATTTTTGCCACCCAAATGCATTATTTTACATTTTTCTACATTGAACCTCATTTGCCATGTAGTTGCCCACCCCATTAATTTGTTCAGATCTTCTTGCAAGGTTTCCACATCCTGCGTGGAAGTTATTGCCCTGCTTAGCTTAGTATCGTCTGCAAATACAGAGATTGAACTGTTTATCCCATCCTCCAGATCGTTTATAAACAAATTAAATAGGACTGGTCCCAGCACAGAACCCTGGGGGACCCCACTACCCACCCCTGACCATTCCGAGTACTCCCCATTTATCACCAACCTCTGAACTCGCCCTTGTAGCCAGTTTTTAATCCATGTACTCACCCTATGGTCCATGCCAACGGACCTTATTTTGTACAGTAAACATTTATGGGGGACTGTGTAAAATGCTTTTGCAAAATCCAGATACACCACGTCTACGGGCCTTCCTTTATCTAGATGGCAACTCACCTCCTCATAGAAAGTTAATAGATTGGTTTGGCAAGAACGATTCTTCATGAATCCATGCTGATTACTGCTAATGATACCGTTCTCATTACTAAAATCTTGTATATAGTCCCTTATCATCCCCTCCAAGAGTTTACATACTATTGATGTTAGGCTAACTGGTCTGTAATTCCCAGGGATGTATTTTGGGCCCTTTTTTTGTCGGGACAATGGCAGCAAGGGTGTCCATTGTGCCCCCACTTCCCCCCACCTCCACCAAATAACCAACATTACAAACAAAGAGCAACTGCCCCAACCAATACCCGGCCTTCACAGCAAGGAGCACAAGGAAGGGCGATGCATGTCAAACTAAACTAAAAAAGAAAAAATTCCAGCTCAACTTACCAACCAGCCTGTCCTGTCTAACCGTTTACCTTAAAAACAGGGGTTTAGTGTGCACACATTAAGGCTCAGTATCTGCTCCTCCACCCTCCAAGTTCTAGAACCATCTAGCGTGTTCCAGAAGCCAGGGGGAGGTAACATAGACCCAGCCCTTTGCGCTCTGCCAGGCAACAACTAAATTTCTCAACACCATACACAGAAGGTGCTACAAGATTATGATGAAACAAAATTATTTACTTACCATAAAAAACTGAAATGAAACACATTTTTCCGTCGTGCACATCTGTACTGGGAATCTGAAGAATGGAGAAGAACCGGCCCTGGTGAGTACAGCCCTGAAACCCTGCATAGGTAAGTGTCTTTTTTTTTTTTTTAAGTCAGCAGCTACAGTATTTTTTTTTTCAAACAGAATAAAGAACTAGTTTAGGCTGGGTTCACACGTATACGAATTGGAAGTGGGTTTTCCCCGCATCCAATTCACTCTCAATTGAGCCAGTTCACAGTCTCCCGGGGCAGCCGCGGACCACATGGCAGAAGGCTCCTGTGCATCTTTGGCTCTGTTTCAGGTCTGAATTCAGGAGCAAAATTTGCCCCTGAAACGGTGAACGGGGACGCACCGGACCCCTGCTGCGAGCCGCTCCAGAGCACATGGAGTGAACCCAGCCTTAAGCAAAATATCATCCAGTTGGGGTTTATATCTACTTTTAGTTTTTCTTTTGTGGGCACTTCAGTTGTCGCATAAAAAGTGACTTATGGTGGTCAGTTCAACACTGGAGACACAAGAAGATCGATCTTGATATGTATGAGGATCAGGTCCCTCTGTTACAGGTGTACATGGGTCAGGGAGATCGATAGTCCTGGTTGGATAATCCCTTTTGGTCAATAGCAATCACTTATCATCCTCAGATTAGCAGTTTAAAAGCTGCTGTATCATCAAATTCTCGCACTGCTTGTACACTGTTCTGCAATTCCCCAGTGATAGAGGTATTTCCCGTCCTTCCGCACGCAGATCTCATTCTCAGTCATTCAAGGTCAATATTAACTGTGGAGGCTCCGGGTTTGTTCTATAGGGGAACCTTTTATAGATCTCTAATTTATGGTATTTAGGTATATCATGCAACAGGCAGAGGCAATGGAAGAATATACAGTAGGTCACCATTACTAACATAAGAATGACACCTACTGACACTGATTTTTTTTTTTTTAGCTAATGACACATCTTTGCTAAACTATGGACATTTCAATAGAACTACAGCCGTGGCCAAACGTTTTGAGAATGGCACAAATATAAATTTTTACATTGTCTGCTGCTTCAGTTTTTATGATGGCAATTTGCATATACTCCAGAATGTTGCGTAGAGCGATCAGATGAATTCCCTCTTTGCCATTATAATGAACTTAAAGGAGTTGTAAAGGCAGAAGGTGCATTCTATGCATTAAGATAAAAAATCTTCTGTGTGCAGAAACCTCCCTCAGCACCCCCCTAATTACTTACCTGAGCCCCATCTCTCTCCAGCAACGTCCACCAATGTCCATCCGGGACGCTCCTCCTGATTGACTCGGGTCGGGGGGCTCCGTGACTGAATGGACACAGGGTGCTGTGACTCAGCTTGGGTGCCCCCATAGCAAGCTCCTTGCTGTGGGGGCACTTGACAGGAGGAGCAGTGAAGATGGACCCAAAAAGAGGAGGATCCTGGCTGCTCTGTGCCAAGCCAACTGCACAGAGGAGTTAAGTATATCATGTTTGTTATTTTTTCAAAACTAGACTTTACAATCACTTTAATCCCCCCCCCCCCAAAAAAAAAAACATTTCCACTGCATTTCAGCCCTGTCAGTGATTCTTAGGTGTCACAGTTGACGAGGACAAGGCTGGAAATCACTCTGTGATGCTGATTGAGTTAGAATCACTGACCGAAAGCTTTAAAAGGAGGACGGTGCTTGACATCATTGTTCTTTATCTGTTATCCATGATTACCTGCAAGAAAACACGTGCAGTCATCACTGCTTTGCACAAAAAGGGATTCACAGGCAAGGATATTGCTGCTACTAAGATTGCACCTAAATCAACCATTTACCGGATCATCAATAACTTCAAGGAGAGAGATTCAATTGTTGTGAAGAAAGTCCAACAAGCGCCAGGACCGGTGGCGGCCAGTCCACAAGGGGTGCAGGGCGCTGCCCCCCCAGCCCGCGGCGACACCTCCCAGCTTGCACCATCTGTGTGGCCGTGCATTGTGTGGGGGGCCGGACCAAAAGGTTTCCCCCAGGTCGTTCACCACCTTACAGGCATGCAACCACATTCCGAGGCCCAAATTGGCCAGTTTTATATTGTCCTCTGGGCGCACAGCACTGCGCCCCGAGCCCTCCCACCCTGCAATGCCAGCCAATCGGCATTGGTTTACGGCTTCCCGGACATTCAGAATACAGAAAGAAGATCAAGTGAAGACAGAAGCTGCAGTCCAGGGGAGCTCTGCCATAGGGTGAGTGCAGACCTGTAGTGCTCCAGCACCAGCCACCACTGGCCAGGACAGTCTCCAACAGTTGATTCATCTGTGGGATCGGGGCACCACCAGTGCAGAGCTTGCTCAGGAATGGCAGCAGTCAGGTGTGAGTGCAGTCGCATGCACAGTGAGGCAAAGACTTTTGGAGGATGGCCTGGTATCAAGAAGGGCAGCAAAGGAGCCACTTCTCTCCAAGAAAAATATCAGGGACAGACTGATATTCTGCAAAAGGTACAGGGATTTGACTGCTGAGGACTGCTGGGATTTTACTGCTGAGTAATTTTCTCTGATGAATCCCCTTTCCGAATGTTTGGGGCTTCCGTAAAAATCCTTGTCCGGAGGAGAAAAGGTGAGCGCTACCATCAGTCCTGTGTCATGCCAACAGTAAAGCATCCTGAGACCATTCATGTGTGGGGTTATTTCTCAGCCAAAGGAGTGGGATCACTCACAATTTTGCCTAAGAACACAACCATGAATAAAGAATGGTACAAAAACATCCTCTGAGAGCAACTTCTCCCAACCATCCAAGAACAGTTTGGTGAGGAACAATGCCTTTTCCAGCATGGCAGAGCAACGTGCCATAAGACATAAGTGATAATTAAGTGGCTTGGGGAACAAAACATCAACATTTTGGGTCCATGGCCAGGAAACTCCCCAGACCTTAATCCCATTGGGAACTTGTGGTCAATACCAGTGAACAAAATAACCCCACAAATTCTGACAAACTCCAGGCATTGATTATGCAAGAATGGTCTGCCATCAGTCAGGATGTGGCCCAGAAGTTGAGTGACCGCATAAAGAAAAGAAGGGTCAACACTGCAAATATTGACTCTTTGCATAAACTTCATGTCATTGTCAATAAAAGCCTTTGACACGTATGAAATGCTTGTAATTATACTTCAGTATACCATAGTAACATCTGATAAAAAGATAAAAAAACACTGATGCAGCAGACTTTGCGAAAATTAATATTTGTGTAATTCTCAAAACTTTTGGCCATGGCCATAGTATATAACCCTAAAAGCAAAATTGCCCTTAACCACTTATGTATTAATGTATTTTTTTAATGGCAGAACAGAAGCCCTTTGTTTACTTAATGGTGTTTATGCCACTGTGTAGGCGGGTGCACTTAGCTCCTTTGCCACAAGGTGGCTCTGTGTCAGAATAGTGTCTGGTTACAGTAAGTAGGGTCATCAGGCCCCTTTTAGGTAGAGTCCTCCTGCAGTGATGTCATGAGTGATCCAGTGCCATGTTATAAGCCAGGTTGGGAGGAGCGCTAGAAGCACTAGCAGCACTTGGGGCATGGGAACTAAACACCCTACACCTATGAAGATGTAATCAGCACGTGGAGGCCCTGTATAGGGCAGGAGGATGGGAGGAGTAGACCTGCACCCAGGAAGAGTCGGCTGTAGTCTTTCTATCCTTTATGGAGGTGGGGGCCTAGGGTGGTTTGCTAAAGGCCTTTCAGGCAAAGCCAGCAGTTTCCTGTGTGAGGCTGCATCAATGGCGATTTCCTGGAGAGTTGTACCTTAATAGGTAATTACAGAGAGTTCAGTCCTGTGAGTGCTAATGACCCCGGGATGAAGGAGAGACAAAGGGAGATGGCTACCAAGGTGCCGCATATGCTTTCACATGTGACTACTGCGGACCGTCCGCCAAATGTGATTGACTATGTAATATCAGGTGACTCTGGATTGTGTGTTGATGTGATGTGACTGCTATGCCATTTCCACAGTTCATTCAGTAAGGTGCAGCAAACTATTTTATTCATGGACATTCCTTTCCTAAAGGTCAAAGGCCGGGAATGTCATGTGGAGGCTTGTGCCACAGAGAGGGACACGAGATGGCGAAGGGTTTGGCTTCAGCAGGGGAGGACAGTGCTCTTGCAGGACAGGAATGGTGATGGGAACTTGTGCTTTTGGCTCCAAATCTAGCCAACCATAAAGACTCTCCTACAACTGGATATACAGTATGTCACAAAAGTGAGTACACCCCTTACATTTTTGTAAATATTTTCTTCTATCTTTTCATGTGACAACACTGAAGAAATGACACTTGTCTACAATGTAAAGTAGTGAGTGTACAGCTTGTATAACAGTGTAAATTTGCTGTCCCCTCAAAATAACTCAACACACAGCCATTAATGTCTAAACCGCTGGCAACAAAAGTGAGTACACCCCTAAGTGAAAATATCCAAATTGGGCCCAATTAGCCATTTTCCCTCCCCGGTGTCATGTGACTCGTTAGTGTTACAAGGTCTCAGGTGTGAATGGGGAGCAGGTGTGTTAAATTTGTTGTTATCGCTCTCACTCTCTCATACTGGTCACCGGAAGTTCAACATGGCACCTCATGGCAAAGAACTCTAGGTCAAGTGGTTAAACAATAATGTAACCAATTAGAAAGCATGTAGGTTCAGAAAAAATAAAATGCCACCAGCTATTAGTGCCCAAAACAGGCCATGAGTATGCTCAGACAATGCTCAGAACAATGCTCAGGCAATGCTCAGAACAATGCTCAGACAATGCTCAGAACAATGCTCAGACAATGCTCAGAACAATGCTCAGACAATGTTTAGAACAATTCTCAGAACAATGCTCGGACAATGCTCAGACAACGCTCTGACAACGCTCAGACAACGCTCAGAACAATGCTCGGACAATGCTCGGACAATGCTCAGACAATGCTCAGACAATGCTCAGACAATGCTCAAACAATGCTCAGACAATGCTCATAACAATGCTCAGACAATGCTCAGAACAATGCTCAGACAATGCTCAGAACAATGCTCAGACAATGCTCAGACAATGCTCAGAACAATGCTCAGACAACGCTCAGACAACGCTCAGACAATGCTCAGACAATGCTCAGAACAATGCTCAGACAATGCTCAGAACAATGCTCAGACAATGCTCAGAACAATGCTCAGACAATGCTCAGACAATGCTCAGACAATGCTCAGAACAATGCTCAGACAACGCTCAGACAACGCTCAGACAACGCTCAGACAACGCTCAGACAATGCTCAGAACAATGCTCAGACAACGCTCAGACAATGCTCAGACAATGCTCAGAACAATGCTCAGACAATGCTCAGAACAATGCTCAGACAATGCTCAGAACAATGCTCAGACAATGCTCAGAACAATGCTCAGACAATGCTCAGAACAATGCTCGGACAATGCTCAGAACAATGCTCAGACAATGCTCAGACAATGCTCAGAACAATGCTCAGACAATGCTCATAACAATGCTCAGACAATGCTCAGAACAATGCTCAGACAATGCTCAGAACAATGCTCAGACAATGCTCAGACAATGCTCAGAACAATGCTCAGACAACGCTCAGACAACGCTCAGACAACGCTCAGACAATGCTCAGACAATGCTCAGAACAATGCTCAGACAATGCTCAGAACAATGCTCAGACAATGCTCAGAACAATGCTCAGACAATGCTCAGAACAATGCTCAGACAATGCTCAGACAATGCTCAGACAATGCTCAGAACAATGCTCAGACAACGCTCAGACAACGCTCAGACAACGCTCAGACAATGCTCAGAACAATGCTCAGACAACGCTCAGACAATGCTCAGACAATGCTCAGAACAATGCTCAGACAATGCTCAGAACAATGCTCAGACAATGCTCAGAACAATGCTCGGACAATGCTCAGAACAATGCTCAGACAATGCTCAGAACAATGCTCGGACAATGCTCAGAACAATGCTCAGACAACGCTCAGACAACGCTCAGACAATGCTCAGAACAATGCTCAGACAACGCTCAGACAACGCTCAGACAATGCTCAGAACAATGCTCAGAACAATGCTCAGACAATGCTCAGAACAATGCTCAGAACAATGCTCAGACAATGCTCAGAACAATGCTCAGACAATGCTCAGACAATGCTCAGACAACGCTCAGACAACGCTCAGACAATGCTCAGAACAATGCTCAGAACAATGCTCAGACAATGCTCAGAACAATGCTCAGAACAATGCTCAGACAACGCTCAGACAACGCTCAGACAACGCTCAGACAACGCTCAGAACAATGCTCGGACAATGCTCGGACAACGCTCAGACAACGCTCAGACAACGCTCAGACAACGCTCGGACAATGCTCAGACAATGCTCAGAACAATGCTCAGACAATGCTCAGACAACGCTCAGACAACGCTCAGACAACGCTCGGACAATGCTCAGACAATGCTCAGAACAATGCTCGGACAACGCTCTGAGGGCCATCAAACTGTGAACTTCAACTAGTCGCTGAATGCTTTCAGATAAAAAAAATTCAACATTATTTAGAAAATGCCATTCATCACAAAAAAACAACAATAAGACCATACTAAGACATGTTAAAACTCAATCATGGTGGAGCGGCTATCATTTTTTCCATGTGTGATCAAACTCTTATAAGCTTATTGATTAAAACTTCCAGCTCCATTAAGGTCATGGAAGATTTGTTGATCTCTATCCATTTGTACATTATAGGCAAGACCAGAAATGATCGCTTTCTGCACACAATGATAAAAAACATCAATAAGCCGATGATAACTGGGAGGTTGACACTGTAGGTGTAGAAAATAATGAGGGTTCATGGTCGAAAGTTCAGGATAAGTTACATAGTAGGTGAGGTTGAAAAAAGACACAAGTCCATCAATAAGGATAAGATACGGCTCAGTGAACTAGTCGTAGTAATAACCGTATTAAGATATAGTAGTAGCAGCCACATTTAATCTGTAATGCTAAAGACGTTTCATAGCTTAAAGTGGAGTTCAACCCAAAAATTGAACTTCCGCTTTAAGTGAAGGTGACGCCCTGACATGCCACATTTGGCATGTCATTTTTTTGGGGGGGGATACCCTCTTTTTAGAGGCATCCAGCTCCCACTTCCTCCCGGGGCTCCGCGGCGCCGATAGGAAGTTCACCTCTCCCCCCCCTCCCTCCGTGCAATCTTCTGGGACACGTCACATGGGATTTTGGGACTATGGCAGGAGTAGCTGTGGACAAGGAGGCAGAATAAAAAAGGTGTTATGTAATGATGTGTTAAACACTACACTAGACTAACACACTACACTTGTACTGACACACTACACCATATACTGACACACCATACTGACACACTACACTATACCGACACACTACACTATACTGACACACCATACTGACACACTACACTATAATGACACACTACACCATATACTGACACACCATACTGACACACTACACCATACTGACACACTACACTATACTGACACACTACACCATACTGACACACTACACTATACTGACACACTACACTACACTGACACACTACACCATACTGACACACTACACTATACTGACACACTACACTATACTGACACACTACAATATACTGACACACTACACTAGACACACTACACTATACTGACACACCATACTGACACACTACACTATACTGACACACCATACTGACACACTACACTATACTGACACACCATACTGACACACTACACTAGACACACTACACTAGACACACTACACTAGACACACTACACTATACTGACACACCATACTGACACACTACACTATACTGACACACTACACTATACTGACACACCATACTGACACACCATACTAACACACTACACTATACTGACACACCATACAGACACACTACACTATACTGACACACTACATTATACTGACACACCATACTGACACACTGCAATACACTGATGCACTATACTAACACTACACTATACTGACACACTACACTATACTGACACACTACACTATACTGACACACCATACTGACACACTACACTAGACACACTACACTATACTGACACACCATACTGACACACTACACTATACTGACACACCATACTGACACACCATACTGACACACTACACTATACTGACACACTATACTGACACACTACACTATACTGACACACCATACTGACACACTACACTATACTGACACACCATACTGACACACTACACTAGACACACTACACTAGACACACTACACTATACTGACACACCATACTCACACACTACACTATACTGACACACCATACTGACACACTACACTATACTGACACACCATACTGACACACTACACTATACTGACACACCATACTGACACACTACACTAGACACACTACACTAGACACACTACACTATACTGACACACAATACTGGCACACTACACTATACTGACACACTACACTATACTGACACACCATACTGACACACTACACCATACTGACACACTACACTATACTGACACACTACACCATATACTGACACACCATACTGACACACTACACTATACTGACACACCATACTGACACACTACACCATACTGACACACTACACTATACTGACACACAACACCATACTGACACACTACACCATACTGACACACTACACTATACTGACACACTACACTATGCTGACACACTACAATATACTGACACACTACACTAGACACACTACACTATACTGACACACCATACTGACACACTACACTATACTGACACACCATACTGACACACTACACTATACTGACACACCATACTGATACACTACACTAGACACACTACACTAGACACACTACACTAGACACACTACACTATACTGACACACCATACTGACACACTACACTATACTGACACACTACACTATACTGACACACCATACTGACACACCATACTGACACACTACACTATACTGACACACCATACTGACACACTACACTATACTGACACACTACATTATACTGACACACCATACTGACACACTGCAATACACTGATGCACTATACTAACACTACACTATACTGACACACTACACTATACTGACACACCATACTGACACACTACACTAGACACACTACACTATACTGACACACCATACTGACACACTACACTATACTGACACACCATACTGACACACCATACTGACACACTGCACTATACTGACACACTATACTGACACACTACACTAGACACACTACACTAGACACACTACACTATACTGACACACCATACTGACACACTACACTATACTGACACACTACACTATACTGACATACCATACTGACACACCATACTGACACACTACACTATACTGACACACTACACTATACTGACACACCATACTGACACACTACACTATACTGACACACTACACTATACTGACACACCATACTGACACACTACACTATACTGACACACCATACTGACACACCATACTGACACACTACACTATACTGACACACCATACTGACACACTACACTATACTGACACACTATACTAACACTCTACACTCAGAGTTACAATAAGTGAACACAATATCTCCCTAGTAGCAAACAGAGCCCTGCTCTATCTATCTCCACTCCAACAACACACTGCAAAAGCTCGCTGTGGGGTGGGACTATGAGCACTGAGCCGTGATTGGACAGCGGTCCGGTGCAAGGCTTCATCAAATTAGGGCCCTTGAATGCAGTGTGCAGCTCGCAGTGCATTGTGGGGCACTCTGCAAATTCAGGTGTTTGCCTAACGGGCGAACTTTGGCTTGGCTTGAACTGTTCGCCCAAATCTACTCTAATGCCGCGTACACATGGTCGGAGTATGTTCGATGGGAGCTTGTTGTCGGAAATTCCGACTGTGTGTAGGCTCCATCGGACATTTTTTGTCGGAATTTACGACAAACAAAATTTGGGAGCTGGTTCTCAAATCTTCCAACAACAAAATCCGTTGTCGTAAATCCCGATCGTGTGTACACAATTCTGACGCATGCTCGGAATCAAGCAGAAGAGCCGCACTGGCTATTGAACTTTTTTCCCGGCTCATCGTACGTGTTGTACGTCGCCGCGTTCTTGACGTTCGGCATTTCCGACAACATTTGTGTGACTGTGTGTATGCAAGACAAGTTTGAGCCAACATCTGTCGGAAATAAATCCAGGATTTTGTTGTTGGAATGTCCGATCGTCTGTACGGGGCATAATAATCCAGTGGGAGTGACACCGGTTGGGTCAAGGTGATAGAAACAGTTTTACTCATTGGCTCCCAATGAACTGATTTTAGTAATGGTTCCCCCAAGTATTCTAGGGGTTCCTCTGGGGTAAAATGGTTGAGAATGGCTGAGCTATAAAATGACTTGGTTAAATGAGAACCCTCATCAACAGTATGTACACCTTCCCGCCCGGCCTATAGCAGATGACAGCTGGGCGGGTGCTTTACCATTCTGACTGGACATCATATGACGTCCTTCACATTGCCCCGCTCGTGCGCGGCCTCGGGGACATGCAGTGGGGCGATTAGTGGTGAGCTGTGTCCCTCAGACATACCGCATCACCAGTGAGGGTAAAGAGCCAATTACGTAGGGTCTTTACCATGTAATCATCTGTGTCCAATCACAGCTGATCAAATGTAAACAAATGCTGGTTATCGGAATTTCCTTTCCTCAACGCTGTCAATGTCTGAGGAAAGGAAAGCCGATAAAATTGGCTTTCCAGTTTCTTGAGATATTTACACTGATATATATTCAGGGCACTAATCATCAACCCTGATTATCAGTGCAGTCCTATCAGTGCCCGTCAGGGCAGCTTATCAGTGCCCTTCAGTGCCGCCTTATCAGAGCCTGTCAGTGCAGCTTATCAGTGCCCATCAGTGAAGCCTCATCAGAGCCTGTCAGTGCAGCTTATCAGTGCCCATCAGTGTCGCCTTATCAGTGCCCATCAGTGCAGCTTATCAGTACCCATCAGTGTCGCCTTATCAGTGCCCATCAGTGCAGCTTATCAGTGCCCATCAGTGCCACCTAATCAGTGCAGCTTATCAGTGCCCATCAGTGCCGCCTAATCAGTGCTCATCAGTGCAGCCTTATCAGTGCCCATCAGTGCAGCTTATCAGTACCCATCAGTGTCGCCTTATCAGTGCCCATCAGTGCAGCTTATCAGTGCCCATCAGTGACGCCTAATCAGTGCAGCTTATCAGCGTCCATCAGTGCCGCCTTATCAGTGCTCATCAGTGCAGCCTTATCAGTGCAGCTTATCAGTGCCCATCAGTGCTGCCTTACCAGTGCCCATCAGTGCAGCTTATCAGTGCCCATCAGTGCCGCCTTATCAGTGCCAATCAGTGCAGCCTTATCAGTGCAGCTTATCAGCGCCCATCAGTGCTGCCTTATCAGTGCCCATAAGTGCAGCTTATTAGTGCCCATCAGTGCAGCCTTATCAGTGCAGCTTATCAGCGCCCATTAGTGCCGCCTTATCAGTGCCCATCAGTTCAGCTTATCAGTGCCCATCAGTGCCCCCTAATCAGTGCAGCTTATCAGTGCCCATCAGTGCCGCCTTATTAGTGCCCAATCAGTGCAGCTTATCAATGCCCATCAGTGCCACCTTATCATTGCCCATCAGTGCCGCCTCATCAGCGCACATCAGTGAAGAAGCAAAATTACTTATTTGCAAAATTGTATAACAGAAATGAAGAAAAAGGTTGTTTGTTTGTTTAGCAAAGAATAAAACACCCAGCAGTGATTAAATACCACCAAAAGAAAGCTCTATCTGTCTCAAAAAAAGTGATAAAACTTTCATATGGGTACAGTGTTGTATGACCGCGCAATTGTCATTTAAAGTGCGACAGCGCGGAAAGCTGAAAATTGGCCTGGGCAGGAAAGGGGGTGAAAGTGCCCGGTATTGAAGTGGTTAAGGTATATTTTAATCAGCAGGCAACGAGGCAAACACATTTACCAATATAGTCTCCACTAAATTACCCCTATAATAAATCAGTTGGCTCACTGAATATATATTTTTTCATGCACGCTTAGTATAGTCACAATGGCTATCAGATAAAGACCTTCCATGGCAAAGCAGGTGCTAAAGTGTTTTGAAATCCGAATGTTAATTAGTCAGTTATTGCTCCTGAGTGCTCTCCTATAACAAGGCTCAGCCCGAGATGGTTATGAGTGATAGAACAGCTTGTAAGTGCAGAAACCGAATGGAGAAATACAGCTGTAACTGGGATAACAATCATCATATTCAGATAAAGCTTTCTGTATTTGCCAGTGAGCAGACAATTTGATTGTAGGTTGCGGTATTTCTGAGGGGGTTGGGACAGAAGAAAAAAAAAAGTGCCAGATATCCAAAGCAACTCTCCTTTTATAAGGAGGCTGAAAGGACATGTTCCTTGGACAGTGTGGGCAGGGGGCCATCTAGACTTCCCAGTAGGGATGAGCCGAACACCCCCCGGTTCGGTTCGCACCAGAACCCGCGAACGGACCGAAAGTTCGCACGAACGTTAGAACCCCATTGACGTCTATGGGACTCGAACGTTCGAAATCAAAAGTGCTCATTTTAAAGGCTAATTTGCATGGTATTGTCCTAAAAAGGGTTTGGGGACCCGGGTCCTACCCCAGGGGACATGTATCAATGCAAAAAAAACTTTTAAAAAACGGCCGTTTTTTCGGGAGCAGTGATTTTAATGATGCTTAAAGTAAAAAAAAAAAAGTGAAATATTCCTTTAAATATCGTACCTGGGGGGTGTCTATAGTATGCCTGTAAAGTGACGCGTGTTTCCCATGTTTAGAACAGTCCCTGCACCAAATGTCATTTTTAAAGGAAAAAATCTCATTTAAAACTGCTTGCGGGTTTAATGTCATGTCGGGTCATGGCAATATGGATGAAAATCAGTGAGACAAACGGCATGGGTACCCCCCAGTCCATTACCAAGCCCTTTGGGTCTTGTATGGATATTAAGGGGAACCCCGCACCCAAATTAAAATAAGGAAAGGTGTGGGGCCACCAGGCCCTATATACTCTGAACAGCAGTATACAGGCGGTGCAAACAAGACAGGGACTGTAGGTTTGTTGTTAAGTAGAATCTGTTTGTAATTTTGAACATTTTTAACGTGTTTAGCTCCAGCCAAAAAATCTTTTCTAAGCTTTTTGGAAAACATAGGGAAGGGTTATCACCCCTGTGACATTTGTTTTGCTGTCTTTCCTCCTCTTCAGAAGATTTCACCTCACTTTTTTGTCCCAATGAAAAATGCTTTTTGAAAATTTGGGTTTTTTTGTGGAACAAGGATTGGAAAGCATCAGTGGAAAGGAGAAATTGTTTTCCCATATTAACTCTTACAGGAAAGAATTTCCCTTCCTAGGGGTAGATTTCATCTCACTTCCTGTTGTCTCCTTCCGTTTGCAAGTAGGAGTCGTTTGTAAGTTAGATGTTTGAAAGTAGGGTCCTGCCCTATATACTCAGCAGAAATTTGGGCCTTAGGTGTTGCTGTGGCCACAACACTGTAAGCCCTCACAGGGCCCTGCTGTGAAATATTAGATCAAGAATTGTAATTACATGCCCCTGTTGAACAGGAGCTGAAAAATTAGGCCTTAGGCACTGGTGCTGGTGCCACAACACTGCAACCCCTCACAGACACTCTAGTTGGAACGCAGGAACGAGCCCTGCTGCAAAGTATTGCATCAAAAATTGTAATTACACGCCCCTGTTAGACAGGGGCAGAAAAATTGGGCCTTAGGCACTGGTGCTGGTGCCACAACACTGCAACCCCTCACAGATACTCTAGTTGGAACGCAGGAACGAGCCCTGCTGCAAAGTATTGCATCAAAAATTATAATTACACGCCCCTGTTAAACAGGGGCTGAAAAATTGTGCCTTAGGCACTGGTGGTGGCGCCCAGAACCAAAAATGTTCTTACAAGCTATCAGCGTGATGATTGAGGAGGAAGAGGATAATTACTCAGGGATAGTCACTCAGCATCAGCATAGGCAGTCTTTGAAGGGATCTGAGATTTCAAAAAAAATTATTCGGTTACATCAGCATCAGGTGCTTGGTAGCTGGTGGTGATCCAAGACTCATTCATTTTTATGAAGGTCAGCCGATCGACCGAGTCGGTGGACAGACGCACCCTGTGATCGGTTACCACGCCTCCAGCAGCACTGAATGTGCGTTCCGAAAGAATGCTGGATGCAGGACAGGCCAGTAGCTCAATTGCATACTGTGCAAGCTCTGGCCAGTGATCCATCCTCAAGACCCAGTAACCCAGAGGATTTTCGGTGGGAAAGGTGTCCAAGTCTGATCTTGCCCCTAGGTATTCCTGCACCATGTAAAACAGACG
Source organism: Aquarana catesbeiana (assembly GCF_042186555.1). Taxonomy (NCBI): domain Eukaryota; kingdom Metazoa; phylum Chordata; class Amphibia; order Anura; family Ranidae; genus Aquarana; species Aquarana catesbeiana. The sequence continues at coordinate 406,286,958 of NC_133329.1, forward strand.
CTGGCGATGGTTGCTGGAACCGATCATACCTTGGGGCTGCGGACCAAAAAATTGTCTGAACGCATCGGTCAGACGGCCACCTTCTCCACCGCTCCTTCTTTGACTGACCGAAGCCTCAGCAACACGTTGTCCAGAAACAGGAGTTTGTAACCTCCCAGTCTCTGGGAACGCGTTGCACAGACCTTTCTGCAAGGCCTCCCGAAGATGTTTCATCCTCTGCTCCCTCTGCGATGGCAAGATAAGGTCCGCAACCTTACCCTTGTAACGTGGATCAAGGAGGGTTGCCAGCCAGTATTGGTCCTTCTCCTTGATACCACGAATACGAGGATCCTTACGCAGGCTTTGCAGGATCAGGGAGGCCATGCAGCGTAGGTTTGCTGAGGCATTCGGTCCGGAGTCCTCTGGGTCACTAAGAACGACATGGTCCGCAGCCACCTCCTCCCAGCCACGTACAAGTCCATGTGTTTCTTGGGACTGATCCCTTAAAGACTGCTGCTGATGCTGAGTGCCAGGCTCCACCTCCATACTGACACAATCTTCCTCCTCCTCCTCTTCCTCCTCGTCCTCTTCCTGTGTGATCGGCGGGCACGCAGGAACACTGTCTGGATAAAGGGGGCCTTGAGAGCTAAGGAAGTCCTCCTCTTCCTGCCTCTGTTCTGCCTCAAGTGCCCTGTCCATTATTCCACGCAGCGTGTGCTCCAACAGGTGGACAAGGGGGACAGTGTCACTGATGCATGCACTGTCACTGCTCACCATCCTCGTGGCCTCCTCGAATGGTGACAGGACAGTGCATGCATCCCTGATCATGGCCCACTGGCGTGGGGAAAAAAAACCAAGCTCCCCTGACCCTGTCCTGGTGCCATAGTCGCACAGGTACTCATTGATGGCCCTCTGCTGCGTGTGCAGCCGCTGCAGCATGGCCAACGTTGAGTTCCACCTGGTGGGCATGTCACAGATTAGGCGGTTCTTGGGCAGGTTAAACTCCTTTTGGAGGTCTGTCAGCCGAGCACTGGCATTATATGACCGGCGGAAATGCACACAGACTTTCCTGGCCTGCCTCAGGACATCCTGTAAGCCCGGGTACCTGCCCAAGAACCGCTGCACCACCAAGTTAAGGACGTGAGCCAAACAGGGCACATGGGTCATTTGTCCCTGTCGGAGGGCAGAGAGGAGGTTGGTGCCATTGTCGCAAACCACCATTCCTGCCTTAAGTTGGCGTGCCGTCAACCACCTCTGAACCTGCCCCTGCAGAGCTGACAAAACCTCTGCCCCAGTGTGGCTCCTGTCCCCCAAGCACACCAGCTCAAGCACCGCATGGCATCTTTTGGCCTGCGTACTTGCGTAGCCCCTTGAACGCCTACAGAGCACCGCTGGTTCCGAGGAAGAGGCCATGGAGGAAGAAGAAGAGGAGGGGGTGGAGGAGAGAGGTGTGTCACAATCAGCATTTTGGAGGCGTGGTGGCGGAACAACCTCCAACACTACTGCACCTTGTCCTGCATCCTTCCCAGCTGCCAGCAGAGTCACCCAATGCGCCGTGAAACTTAGGTAACGTCCCTGTCCATGCCTGCTGGACCATGAGTCAGCGGTAATATGCACCTTACCGCTGACCGCCCTGTCCAGCGAGGCATGGACATTGCCTTCCACATGCCGGTAGAGAGCCGGAATCGCCTTCCGTGAGAAAAAGTGGCGTTTGGGTACCTGCCACTGAGGAACCGCACATTCCACAAACTCACGGAAGGGGGCAGAGTCTACCAACTGAAAAGGCAGCAGTTGAAGTGCTAGCAATTTTGCCAAGCTAGCATTCAACCGCTGGGCATGTGGATGGCTGGGAGCAAACTTCTTTCGGCGGTGCAGCAGCTGGGGCAGGGAAATTTGCCTGGTACAATCTGACGTCGGTGTACCAAAAGCAGATTGCCCACAAGTACTTGGCTGTGACACACCTAATTCTACACCTTCATTCCTCTCACTGCAGGTCTCAGAGAGGACTGAAGGTCTAGTGGGGTTGGAAATCTCAGCTGATGAGGAGCAAGGAGAGATCCTCTTTGTTCTTTGGTGTGGGTCTTTTAGATACGCTTGCCAACGAACTGCATGGCAGGTCAACATATGTCTGGTCAAGCATGTGGTACCCAAGCGGGAGATGTTTTGGCCACGCGAGATACGCTTGAGACATATGTTGCAAATAGCAGCGGTGCGATCTGATGCACTCGTCTCAAAAAAGGCCCACACCAAAGAACTTTTTGAATAACGCGCAGAGACTGCAGCGCCCTGCACATGTGGAGCTTTGGGGTGTGATGCAGTCAATGTGCTGCCCTTAGGCTGGCCCCTGGAGGGCATCCTGCCTCGTTGGTGATGTGCCGCCGCCTCCTCCTCCTCCTCCTCCTCCTCCTCCTCTCTCCTATCAGGCACCCACGTTGAGTCAGTGACCTCATCATCCCCTCCCTCCTCATCACTGGAGCAAACCTGGCAGTATGCTGCAGCAGGGGGAGCATGACTGCCAGATTGCTGTCCTTCTTGGGCACCCCCTCTGTCCGTGCTCATGTTACTGCCTTCATCGAGCTCAGTATCGTCATCAGAGCCTTCCAAACGCTGGGCATCCTCCTGGAGCATGTACCCAACACTGTGGTCAAACAGTTCGAGGGAATCCTCATGAGGACATGGTGGAGCTAGGGAAGGAGTCACTGATGACATTGAGCTGAGGGAAGAGGCCGCTGCTTTGCCAGACAAAGCACCCTGGGCATGGGTGAGAGAGGATGAGGAGGATGAGGACGGCTTGGTCATCCACTCGACCAAGTCTTCCGCATGTTGCGGCTCAACACGGCCAGCTGCCGAAAAAAAGGCCAAGCATGTCCCATGGCCACGTGCTGATGAGGATGCACCGTCTCCACGACCAGCACTAGACACAGAGCCTGCTTGCCCTCTCTTATTGGCTTGTGACTGTCTGCCTCTCCTTCTTGGCCTTCCAGACATACTAATGGCCTGTAGCTGCACTAAGCTGGGATAGAACACCTGTAATTTTCTTCAAGTAGCTTTATATACTGTAACCAGACAAGCCTGCCTGTCAGTAGGAAGATAACAGGAACGGATCTAGCTGAACACTGTGAGCAGGACGCACTGTACTAAATGTAAATAGTCTAGCTGCCTGACCGTGGTACTAATAGGATCAAATAGAACACCTGTAATTTTCTTCAGGTAGCTTTATATACTGTAACCAGACAAGCCTGCCTGTCAGTAGGAAGATAACAGGAACGGATCTAGCTGTACACTGTGAGCAGGACGCACTGTACTAAATGTAAATAGTCTAGCTGCCTGACCGTGGTACTAATAGGATCAAATAGAACACCTGTAATTTTCTTCAGGTAGCTTTATATACTGTAACCAGACAAGCCTGCCTGTCAGTAGGAAGATAACAGGAACGGATCTAGCTGAACACTGTGAGCAGGACGCACTGTACTAAATGTAAATAGTCTAGCTGCCTGACCGTGGTACTAATAGGATCAAATAGAACACCTGTAATTTTCTTCAGGTAGCTTTATATACTGTAACCAGACAAGCCTGCCTGTCAGTAGGAAGATAACAGGAACGGATCTAGTTGAACACTGTGAGCAGGACGCACTGTACTAAATGTAAATAGTCTAGCTGCCTGACCGTGGTACTAATAGGATCAAATAGAACACCTGTAATTTTCTTCAGGTAGCTTTATATACTGTAACCAGACAAGCCTGCCTGTCAGTAGGAAGATAACAGGAACGGATCTAGCTGTACACTGTGAGCAGGACGCACTGTACTAAATGTAAATAGTCTAGCTGCCTGACCGTGGTACTAATAGGATCAAATAGAACACCTGTAATTTTCTTCAGGTAGCTTTATATACTGTAACCAGACAAGCCTGCCTGTCAGTAGGAAGATAACAGGAACGGATCTAACTGAACACTGTGAGCAGGACGCACTGTACTAAATGTAAATAGTCTAGCTGCCTGACCGTGGTACTAATAGGATCAAATAGAACACCTGTAATTTTCTTCAGGTAGCTTTATATACTGTAACCAGACAAGCCTGCCTGTCAGTAGGAATTTAACAGGAACGGATCTAGCTGAACACTGTGAGCAGGACGCACTGCACTAAATGTAAATAGTCTAGAAGATAACAGGAACGGATCTAGCTGAACACTGTGAGCAGGACGCACTGCACTAAATGTAAATAGTCTAGAAGATAACAGGAACGGATCTAGCTGAACACTGTGAGCAGGACGCACTGCACTAAATGTAAATAGCAGGAACGGATCTAGCTGAACACTGTGAGCAGGACGCACTGCATTAAATGTAAATAGTCTAGATAGAAGATAACAGGAACGGATCTAGCTAAACTGAATACAGTGTATATATATATATGCAACACCTGGGATGCATATATATACACAATACACTGTAAGTGCAGCTAACTGACTGACTGTTCTGCCTAATCTATCTAACTCAAATCAAATGACACTGTCTCTCTCTCTCTCTATCTCTCAGCACACCGGAACACACACTACACAGGGCCGCCGTGCAGGCGGCCTTATATAGTGTGGGGTGTGTACTAAATCCCCTGAGCCATAATTGGCCAAAGCCACCCTGGCTTTGGCCAATTACAGCTCTCTCTACTGACGGCGCTGTGATTGGCCAAGCATGCGGGTCATAGTGCATGCTTGGCCAATCATCAGCCAGCAATGCACTGCGATGCCGCAGTGAATTATGGGCCGTGACGCGCCACACGAATTTAGCGCGAACGGCCCATAACGTTCGCAATTCGGCGAACGATCGAACAGCCGATGTTCGAGTCGAACATGGGTTCGACTCGAACACGAAGCTCATCCCTACTTCCCAGTAACACAGCTTGCCTAGCAAAGCTGGACCTTGGTGAAATACCTTAGTACTACAGCTATTGGAACACCAAGGAGTGAGACGTTGGAGCAAGTGACCTCACAATGCTTAACTTCAAGAAATTTGTTTGCACTTAACATCTTGAAACATCAGTTTGTGAATCGGTATGTATATGTTGGACCCAACAGTCATTCATTTCATCCTTGTCCACAGAAAGAATAATTACATGAACCTATTCTCTGCTGGCCCTTAACCTCTTGCTGTTGGCCACACGGTTATATAGGGACTCTTGGCGGATGGACTTTAACGCTGAGAGGTCATATATAAATGAATTCCTATGTAAACACATTAATGTGTTGAGAGTGCGCTTCCAGCACACTTATGCCGCGTACACACGAGCGGACTTTACGGCAGATTTTGCCTGGCGGTCAGGATTTCGATCGTGTGTGGGCTCCAGTGGACTTTGTTTTCTCAAAAGTTGGACGGATTTAGATTTGAAACATGTTTTAAATCTATCCGTCGAACTCGAGTCCGGTCAAAAAGTCCGCTCGTCTGTATGCTAGTTCGACGGACAAAAAGCCACGCTAGGGAAGCTATTGGCTACTGGCTATGAACTTCCTTGTTTTAGTCCGGTCTTACGTCATCACGTACGAATTCGACGGACTTTGGTGGATTGTGTGTAGGCAAGTCCGTTCATTCGGAAAGTCCATCATAAAGTCCATCAAAAAGTCCGCCGAGCAAAGTCTGCCGTAAAGTCCGCTCGTGTGTACGTGGCATAACCGGCAGGTACCTGAAAGCTCCTGATGCACACTTCGGGATCTTTCCAATCATGTGACTGCCAATCACAGCTCAGGGACGTAGATAAGGAGGGGGAAAGGGGGGTTGAAACCCCCCCCCGAGCATCCTGTCAAAAATAAACTGCATGGTGTCCCGGCTGTGCGGTTTGTTGCCGATGCCACGTGCGGCTGGCAGCAGAGCAGGGACACCATGCAGTTGATCATTTCTGCCAGTCAATGGCACTAGTCTATAGCAGTGCTTTAATGCATGTTAGTGGCTGCAACTGCACTGTGCAGAATTCCGCACTCGGTCGGCACTCATGCTGTGCTGTTTACACTGCTGGCGAGCCAGGCTGTCAAGGGGCAGACACTGGGGCAGACACTGTCTTCACGCAGCGCTGAGCAGCGTGGCCAGCCCCTGTTCTGACCACCGCTCTATTCCATTGGCTCCTCGCAGTGTAGCTTCCCGCCTTGGGGGAGGAGGTTTGCCAGGTCCTCGAGGGTCTGGTGAATTCGGTGGAAGAAGTGCTGGCGGCGGCTCTGCTTTCCAGTCCAGGTGTGTCTCTCTTCCACAGGCAAGCTTACCACTGCTGACACAGCTGTCACATGATCACATGATACTTCCGTCTCCCGGCCCTCTTAAGGCGATGGGAAAGGGGTTAAGGTATGCCACCCAGCTTGAGGTGATATGGCTCTTGAAATGGTCACTATGTAGCTAAAATCACAAAATGCTTATGGACACCAAGTCCCTAAACCTATATGACCTTGTTGAACATCCCATTCCAAAATGATGACCATTATTATGAAATGCCCCCCTCCCATTTGCAGCAATAGGAGCCCCTCCACCCTTTTGAGCGTTTGTGAGGTCAGAAGCTGGTGTTGGACAAGAAGGCCTGGCTCCCAGTTTGCTTCATCGCAAAGATGTTCAGTAGGGTTGTAGCAGGCGACCCAAACCCCCTCCATAAAACGCCAAAAATCATGTCTTTATGGAGCTGACTTTGTACACAGGGGCACAGTCATGCTGGAACAAAAAGGGTCTTCACCAAATGCACCAACTGTCTCATATATGTCTTTGGGTAATGTAAAATTAACAGTACCCTTCACTGGAAACACATGAACTCAGTAAACTTGCTCCACCCAGAAGGTCCACTGGTCATAATGAAAATTTTGTTTTGTATCCCTATAATGTATGCCACCCGACTTGAGGTGACTAGGACTCTTGTGATGGTCATTTATGCTTGTGGACACGTTACACCTATATGACCTTGTTGGAAATACCATTTTAAAATCATGGGCATTATCATGAAGTTGTCCCACCCACCCATTTGCAGTAATAAGAGCCTCTATTCTTCTGAGCATTTGTGAGGTCAGGTTCTGATGTTGGATGAGAAGACCTGGCTCCAAATTAGCTTTTTAATTTATCGCAAAGATATTCAGGAGGGTTGAAGTCAGAACTCCTAATAAAAAGAATGTTTTGCACCCTCTTTAGGCCTCATGCACACAGGCGTTCTTACAGCCACTTTTTGCAGCTTAAAAACGCCTCTTCATGTTATTCTATGGCCTCATGCGCACATATAGGCTTTTAGGCGCTCACGACCAGCACGTTCTGATGACCGGCGTTAGAGCTGTAAAAACGCCCGACGCTGATAAAAGCTGCTAAACGCGACTTAACACTGGATACAGCCACGTTAAGCCTCGTCAAGCGTTTCTCAAGCCTCTATTCAAAATCAGTGGTTCCCTATGGGAGCCCATTGATTTGAATAGAAGTCGCACCAGAAGTCGGATCATGATGATCCGACTTGCGGCGCGGCTTGTGTGCTGAGGATCTTGAAGGGGAACCCCTCCCCAAATGAAAAAAAAAATGGTGTGGAGTTTCCCCCCCTCCCCCGAGACGATACCAGACCCTTCGGTCTGGTATGGATTTTAAGGGGAACCCCCAAGCCAAAAAAAAGTGCTGTGGGGTCCCCCCCAAGATCCATACCAGACCACATGCCCTCAACATGGGGGGGGTGCTTTGGAGTGGTGGGGGGCTTAGCCAAGCCCCCCCACCCCAAAGCACCTTGTTCCCATGTTGATGGAGACAAGGGCCTCTTCCAAACAACCCTGGCCAGTGGTTGTCGGGGTCTGTGGGCAAGGGGCATCTGAATCTGGAAGCCCCCCTTAACAAGAGGACCCCCAGATCCCGGGCTCCCCACCCTATATGAATGAGTATGGGGTACATTGTACCCCTACCCATTCACCCCCAAAAAAAGTGTCAAGAATGAAAACACTACACAAGTTTTTAAAGTAATTTATTAGGGCAGCTCCGGTTTCTCTTCCGATTTCTTCTCCCTCCAGCTTTGTCTTCATCCTCCCGTTTTTTCTTCCTCCCCTGCTGATGTCTTCTTCCCCTCTCCAGTTCTTCTCCTCTCTGTGATGTCTTCTGCCTCTGCCGGGTCGCTGCTGCCGGGTCGCCTCTCTCTGTTGTCTTCTCTAGCTGTCTTCTCCCACTGTCCTTTCCCTCTGTTCTTCCTCCGATGTTGTCTCGACGCTCTCTCCCGCTGTAATGCTGGGTCTGCCCTGTGCCATTACTTATATAGGTATGGGGTGTGGCCACCCTGTGATGTAATTCAGAGGCCGCACCCCTTATGACGTAACCGCCCAGAATTTTTATGTATTTTTATTTTAGTAATGGTGGCGAACAGCGACTTATTGTTGGACTGCGATATTGCAGCAGATAGTCGGACACTAACTGACACTTTTGACACTTTGTGAGAAACAGTGAAACTAATACAGTGATTAGCGCTAAAAATTTGTACCGCCACTGTACTAATGACACTAGCTGGGAAAGGGTTAAACATCTAGGGCAATTAAAGGGATAAATATGTGCCTAACCAGTGTTTATGTGTACTTTGTGCGCTGCTTTTACTAAGGGAAGTGGTGGATTTTATCAGGGAAAGAAAATCCATCACATCCCTGCTGTCAGAATGGAGCTCTGCCTTGTTTACATAGGCAGGGCTCCGTCCAGCCTCTGTTCCCTACTAGAGTTCACGCCAGAACATCGCAAAAGTTCTGACCCGAACCGCAAACCCAATTAAAGTCTATGGTCCCCCTGCCTCAAAACACCCCCCCATGTTGAGGGAATGTGCTTTGGTATGGTTCAGGAGGAGGGAAGGCTCAGATAAGGGTCTGGTATGGATTTTAGGGGGACCCCACGCCATTTTTTAAAAAAAATTTGGCATGGGGTTTCCCTTAAAATCCATACCAGACCCAAAGGGTCTGGTATGGATTGGAGGGGGAACCCCCACGCCGTTTTTTCATATTTATCTATTGCCGACAATGTTTTTCTTCATTCAGCTGTCAGCGGGGAAGTCCATTGACAGCTGATAACTCATCAGTTGTTAAGGACACAGCGGCCGGCTTCCCGACCCGATCCTTAACAACCAACTCTTCACTATGCCCTGATTGGGCAAAGCTTTGCCCAATCAGGGCTTAGAATGCACTGTGCAGCACGCAGTGCATTGTGGGGCGCTCGGCGGGTGAACATCCCACCGATCTCCTCGCTAATTTGGGTGTTCGCCGAACAGGCAATGTTCGGGCCAAACCTTTTCTCAGCTCAAACTGTTCACCCATCTCTATAAATCAACAAAAAAGAAATAAACATAAGGAGCTGCGCTCACAAACCATATATCTAAATGAAAAAGAAAAAATGGCAAAAGAAACCAAAAAAGTGCAAGTGAATGATTAAAGCAACAAAAAGTCCAAGAAATGAAAAGATTAAAAATAAAACAATATTATATTGATTGGTGTAGGATATCTACTAAAGTGAACAGTCCTAAAAAGTCCTCCAAATGGAAAGGAAGTGAGTAGTTGTAACAACACAATACGGTGACTGTCTCCTGTGACTTTATGGGACACTGTGAATCCACCACCACATAAAGTGCAAGCTTACCAGCTGCACAATCTTTAGAGCTTGTGGCTAATACCCAGCCAGGGCCTTTGATCTTCCCAGCACCTCCAATCGCCGGTCAGGCCAGATACTCCTAGAAGACTGCAGGTGTTATCCTCAATCAGCAGCCAAACATTCAAATCCACTCGATGTAAATGGTCAAAATAATCCGGAAAAAAAATAGAAGAGAACCGCCATAGGTAAAACTGGGTGGTAATTTATTCATTAAAAGTACGCTTACAAGCATATAAAGTTCCAATACGAGAAATAAAAAAGCTGTCCAGCAACAAAAATACGAACGCCCGTGCAAATGGGACGTAGAACAGCGTGGTGCCGTCAGCACGTCGCTTCTAACGACGCATTTTGTCACAAGTCTGACGTCGTCCTGGGGGACGGGTCGCCCATCTCTATGCTTGACGATTGGCCTGCGGGCACCTGCTAATTGGCCTTCTGTTGTAACTAAGCACAGCAGAAGTGGTGCACCCCCAAGGTGGAATATAAATATAAATACGTGATTCTGTACAGGGAAGCCACTCTGTAGCAGTAAATCTGCTATGGGGCGGTCGGGAAGTGGTTAAGCAAAGCTTGCTAGCATAGGGATCAGTCCAGTTTTTTTTTAGGTTCTCCATGATACAGACAATTCCACCTGGTATGAAAAACTAACGCATTTCACTCATAGCAGAGCTTACTCATTAGTGGATTTGAATGTTTTTTATATGGTGAGTAACTTCTTTTTCCTTTGGAAAGCTACAGCTTCGCAGATAAGGGAAGTACACATTGCTATTAACACCTGCGTCAAGTTTTATAAAAATATTACTGATTCAAACAGCGGCATTCGGGCATCTGACAGCGGTTGTGTTAATACTTTATTTTCTTTATTTTGCACACGCCGCGTCTTTGTCGTTTTCCCATCCTCCTCCGTAACAAATATCTGAATGTTCATTCCGTTTCCATCTAATTATTTAATTCCTCCACTTGGCTCCAATTCATCAAACATTTCTCATCTATTAAATATAATGCCATCCATTCCTAAAATAACCAGATGTTTGTATCTGGAGGGAGCAGCTGCCGTTATTGGCTATTAAAAGGGATGAAACCTATTTACATTAGCCATAACCCGCCGCTGTTTAAATCATACATCATGTGAATTGTTCCCATTTGCAGTGATTAGAAATGGAAAAACAGTCTCGAAAAATGGCAACTATAGGCATGGATAAGGAAATGCTTTTCTGATGAGTTATTAAACACCAGTAAGTAAGGAAAATTTGAGTCAAAAGTTATTCATAAATAGATGAATAAATACACTTGTAGGAATATTATGAACAGATTCCGAAGGGAGGATTTGCTCAGAATGCTTTATGGATTGAGGAGCATCATTGTACATGCAAAACTAGCCAGACACTTAACAATATCATCACACAATATAATTTCACAATCTCTGTTCACTTACCGTTACCAACAAATACTGCATATAGTGTGTGGGTTTACTTAAACATTGCTAGGACAAGGTCCTCTGGTACTCACGGTGAGGATTCAAGATCCTCTGGCAATCAAAGTGAGGCCCCGACATCCTCTGGCATTCAAGGTGAGGACACAAGATCCTCTGACACTAAAGGTAAAAACCTAAGATACTCTTGCAGTCAAAGCAAGGACTCAAGATACTTTGGCACTTAAGGTGAAGACCCAAGGCCGTCTGACACTCAACATGAAGAACCAAGGTCCTCTGGCACTCAAGGTGAGGACCCAACATTCTCTGGTATTCAAAGTGAGGACTCGAGATCCTCTGGCACTCAAGGTGAGAACCCAAGATCCTCTGGCACTCAAGGTGAGAACCCAAGATCCTCTGGCACTCAAGATGAGAACCCAAGGTCCTCTGGCACTCAAGGTGAGAACCTAAGATACTCTTAAACTCAAGGCAAGGACCCAAGATCCTTTGGCATTCGAGACAAAGCCCCAAGGTCCTCTGGCATTTAAAACAAGGACCCATGGTCCTCTGGCATTCAAAACAAGAACCCAAGGTCCTCTAGCACTTAAAATGAGCACACAAGATTCTCTGTTACTCAAGGCAAGTACCCAAGATACTCGGGCACTTAAGATCAAGACTCAAGATCCTCTGGTACTTACAGTCATTAACCAAGATCCTCTGGTACTCAAGGCAAAGGCCTAAGGGCCTCTGGCACCCAAGTGAGGATCCAAGACCATTTTTTTGGTACTCAAGGTAGGAACTCAATGTCCTCAAGCACGCAAGGTGATGACACAAGATCCTCTGGCATGCAAGGTGAGAACCCAAAATCTTCTTGCACTCAAGGCGAGGACTCGAGATCTTTTGGCATCCAATACAAGGACCCAAGTTTTTTTGGCACTCAAAGGAAGGATGCAATATCCTCTGTCACCCAAAGCAAGTATCCAAGGGCCTCTGGCACAAAAGGCAAAGGCCCAAGATCCTATGGCACTCAAGTTAAAGACCCAAGATTCTCTGGCAAATAAGGTCAGGACTCTGGTACTCAAGGCAAGGGCCTAAGGTCCTCTGGCACCCAAAATCAGTTAGGACCCAAGATCCCCTGGTACATAGGGCAAGGACCCAAAGCTGGTATGCTACCTTATGTTAAATTTTTAATTTGGCACTGCAAAAAGGAGAATAGGGAAATGCTTTCTATTGACTATGGCAGACTCATTACATCAGTTCAGCCTAGACAAAGTCACTAACTTAAGCTCAGAGAAGGCTTTTAATAATAAAAAGTAGAGCTTTAAAAAATACTATTGCTCTATATTGTGACATGCTTGCAATTTATTCATAATAATCGATAATAAAAGAATTTCATCATACAGTATGATCATATAACCTTTGTACACAGAGAACTGTGTTGTGTGTAGGCCTAAATAAATATCTAAATATTGCTGTGACAAGATCTTCTGGCAGCCAGGGTGAGGATGACACCGTGCATCCCCACCCCCACCTCTTATCTTTTTAACTGGATGATAACTGGAAGGTGATAGCCTTTTATTGGTTGTCTCCATTAGGGTTGTTGTTTAGACACATCTATCACTTTGTTCCACAAAAATAACAACAGTTGGCCCCTACTGTAAACTTTCTTCTCCCTATCATGAGTGATCAATCAGTTGAATTTCTATCACACAGTGAGGGGTTATTAAACACAGTGTGAACTTTATCTGTAATTTTCCTCCAGAACACTACAGAGCCTACTTGGCACAATTGTAAGAATTCCCATCGGCTCTTCACCTTATTATACTCTTCACTTGGTGTGTAATTTGACCATTCATGTCACCAATTAGATTACACTTCAAAACCTCAATGAACAAGTCAGACAGAAAGTTTCCAGCAAAATCCTGCACACCAAGCTTAGGACACATGCTGGTGAGATCGAAGTTTGTTCTGGCTCATTCCACCATCTGATCAACATAGATGTAGCGCTTCCCACGCAGGAGCCGCTTAGATTCAACAGGTTATCTCCCCCAACAGTGCAGAGGCAACCAGGCACACGGCAAAAGTCCATTCACTCTGGCTCATTAAACAGTCTAGGGGTTTGTCTTTTATTTTTCTGTATTTTATTGATTGTAGGAACCGGGGCGGGTATGCAGGGTGACATGGGATACTCCAAAACATTTTAAGCACAACTCTGCTGAGGGCAACTCTCTCTCTAAATAGTAGCAGTCTTTTCACTCACAGCTGGGAACCATGAGAGAACTTGCAGAACAGCTGTAGCTAGACTAGAACAGTCTTAGGTTCACGGCTGGGGACCATGAAGTAGCTTGAAGAACAGATATAGCTAGACTGGAACAGTTTATAGGTTCATGACTGGGGACCATAAAGTAGCTTGCAGAACAGATATGGCTAGACTGGAGCAGACTATAGGTTCACAGCTGGGGATCATGAATTAGCTTGTAGAACAGATACAGTGGAACCTCGGATTACGAGCATATTCCGTTCCAGGAGCATACTCGCAATCCAAAGTACTCGCATATCAAAGCGAGTTTTCCCATTGAAGTCAATGGAAACGAAAATAATTAGTTCCACATTGACTTCAATGGGATGCAATACTGCATGCGGCCAGAGGCGGGGGGTGCCGGAGAGCCTCGGAAACGGCCAAAAAGGCCCGAGGACACTTCGGCGGACCTCGGCAAACCTCGGAAAAACTTCCTACCCGAGATTTGCTGAGGTCAAATGTGCTATACACGGGCCTTTCTGTGCATTTCCGAATGTGACCTTCGGCTCTGCTCGGCTCCGGCGCCCCCCCCCACCTCAAGCCAAAAGCGGTACTTCACACATCTATGACCTGAATCGTGCTCGTTTTGCGAGACAACACAAGCAAACCGATTTATGATTTTTATAAATACAGTGCTCGTATTGCGAAACGTTCACTAATCACGTTACGTGCAATCCGAGGTTCCACTGTATAGCTAAACTGGAGCAGTCTATAGGTTCTAAAGGGTTACAATAGATCCATCCTTGATAAAGAGGTCTCCAGAGTTATGTCATTGGATAGGAAAGAACTTATTGCTGGGTCCGGGAAGGTTCCCACCAATGATCAACACAATTTTAAAATGGTGTTGGATTATAATGTCCAATACCGTAAGTTCGAGAGAATAATTCAAAAAAACTGGGCAATACTAAAGCAGGATAGAATTTTGGGCCCTGTACTTCCTGACAGGCCTCAATTTATTTACAAAAAAGCCCCCACTCTAAGGGACCGGTTGGCCCCTGGAGTTTTAAATCCGCCCATACCCACATCTGACAGGCTTTTTTCCTTTTTAGGGGGTTTCTATGCCTGCGGTCGGTGTGTACCTTGCAAACATGCTAAAGGGAATATCAAAAAGAGAAAAAAATTCCTGGCCTCAGCTACCAACCGAGAGTATGAGATCAAACAATTGATCACATGCGATACGGTTGGAGTTGTCTACATGCTGGAGTGCAGTTGTGGACTCCAGTATGTGGGCAGAACCTCAAGACCTTTACACGTTAGACTGGCTGAACATGTCAACAACATCAAAAAAGGCCTCAAGACCCATAACGTGTCTAGACATTTCAAGGCCTTTCATGAACAGAATCCGAGGGGTCTGAAGTTTTGGGGCATTGAGAGGGTCAATAGACATTGGCGAGGGGGCAATTTCATAAGACAATTAAGTAAAAGAGAATCCTATTGGATATATGAGACAAGAGTAATGTGCCCCGAAGGGTTAAATATAGAGTTCGATACAAATTGTTTTATCTCTGATCGATAAATTTTATAAATTTTTATATATTTTATATTCTGTATGTTAATTATTTTGGAGCAGTCGGTAACAGCGGTCTGACGGAATTTTTCGTTCTGACATTTTTTCAATTAGGTATTATCATTTTGTAAATGGTTAATTTGAATATTTTTATTGTGGCTTTCATATATATTTTATATTTTTTATTTAAAATACTATATCGGGTATTCATTTGATTGCCTCGTTTTATTTTATTTTCATTGTTAATGACTTTTAAAGGTGAATCATAGCGGTTAGCTTGTACGGAGTGATTTCCGTTTTCCCCGTTTGTAATACCAGGGGACACTTCCGGTATTCCCTCTGTTGTGAAGCGTTTATTGTCGCCATAGCAACTCACCTCCTTATAGCGCGGGTGCCCACGTAGTCTCGTCGTCACGTCATCTGCTGAAGAAGTCCCCGCCCACTGGGACGCAACGCGTCCAGAAACGTAACGACGTGACGTCACCCGCTGCTACCGCGCATGCTCCATTCCGTCTCGATACGGAACTTTATGCTGTGTACATCTTGCACTTGTGAAGTGCCACCTTTGTAAGTCTGTTTTTAATTACTTTTATTAATAAATTGGAGTATACAGAGAGCACTATTCTTGTTCCTTCTTCTTTGCATTATATATGCTATGTGTGAGCCATCCCCGCCTACAGCCTTCACCCGAGAGCCCTTGAGAATGATATCCTCAGTATGATTCCTGATGGATTAGCATCTGAATTTGGAGCTCCTGCTGATTGACCCCCTCTGGGAACGCTTTTTTAACCTGTATAATAGGTGAGAGGCCATTTCGTTCACCGGTGTTGGGCACCATTCATTATTCACTATTTTTTGGCATGCTGTCACGTGTGAAGGAGATTCACTTTATCTTTGGACATTCGATTATTATTACAACAGGACTGTTCTATACGTGTTTGTGAAGAATTTTTTGATTATTTTGAGTTTTTTGTTTTATTTGAGCGCTGCACCTTATTTTGTATAGTCTATAGGTTCATGACTGGGGACCATAAAGTAGCTTGCAGAACAGATATGGATAGACTGGAGCAGTCTATAGATTCTCAGCTGGGGATCATGAAGTAGTTTGCAGAATGGATATGACTAGACTGGACCAGTCTATAGGTTCATGGCTGGGGATCATGAAGTAGCTTGCAGAACAAATAGGGCTAGACTGGAGCAGTCTATAGGTTTACGGCTGGGTACCATAAAGTAGCTTGCAAAACAAATATGGGTAGACTGGAGCAGGCTATAGGTCCACAGCTGGGGGAACCATGAAGTAGCTTGTAGAACAGATATAGCTAAACTAGACCAGTCTATAGGTTCATGGCTGGGGACCATGAAGTAGCTTAAAGAACAGATATAGCTACGCTGGATAAGTCTATAGGTTCATGGCTGGGGATCATGTTTACGCTTTTACTTTACGGTTACATTTTTTATGCCATGACTGCCTATGTCTTTTAAACTGTGAAACTTTTATTAAATGGAATATACGGAGAGCACTTAGAGTGTGTTTGCTTCCATTTTCATATCGAATCCTGGGTCATCTGATATCGCAGGTCTCACTCACCATTTGCATCTATCCCATCTGTGGATACAAGTTCATATGACCTTCTGTCGGTTCAGAGGTCCATCAGATCCGGTAAGAGTTTGGATTGGCTGGTGGAGGATTAGTCACCTTGAATATTGCCAACAGGATTCTTTGTTTATTCCCTCACGAGGTGTTACCATTGCTGAAGAACTTTAATCATTTATTATTGTTCCTTCCTTATATGCTTATGGACTTATACAATGCGCTGCACTTATTTCTTTTTCTTACATTTATTTGAGGTATTGTGATTTGCCTTCAAGTGTTCAGCTTGCATTTTCGCTACAATAATTCTTATTTTGTGTGCGCTGACTGCTTTATATTACAGAACAAATATGGCTAGACTGGAGCAGTCTATAGGTTCATGGCTGGGAATCATGAAGTAGCTTGCAGAACAAATATGGGTAGACTGCAACAGCCTATAGGTTCATGGCTGGGGACCCTGAAGTAGCTTGTAGAACAGATAAAGCTAAACTGGAACAGCCTATAGGTTCATGGTTGGGGATCATGAATTAGCTTGCAGAACAAGTATGGCTAGACTGGAACAGCCTATAGCAGTGATGGCGAACCTTGGCACCCCAGATGTTTTAGAACTACATTTCCCATGATGCTCAAGCACTCTGCAGTGTAGTGGAGCATCATGGGAAATGTAGTTCCAAAACATCTGGGGTGCCAAGGTTCGCCATCACTGGCCTATAGGTTTATGGCTGGAGGCCATGAAGTAGCTTGTAGAACGGATAAAGCTAAACTAGAGCAGTCTATAGGTTCACAGCTGGGGACCAGAACACCATGTTTTCCTGCACCAGGTGACACCAACCCCAGTGATACCACTGGCTTTCTGTGCTCATTCCTCCAACGCAGGGTCTCACTAATACAGAATGGGGTGTTACTATCCAGATCATCAGGTGAAAAACAGAGGGGAAAAATCCTAAAAAATGTATGCAGCCACCACATCTAATGATTGTTAAGCTGCAATATATTACATTTTTGGTTTTGGGTTTAATACCATTTTAAAAGCTGTTGTAAGTGACTGAATTTAGCTTAATTTCAGCCTATTGTAATACTCTGAACAGAATCATGTGGGCTGGGAGAGGAAGGGGCACTACTATGGGACAATCAGGTGGGCTAAACTGCACAAATGCTGAAAGTTAAGGGAGAGCAGAAGAATTGCCTCATTAGCCTTTGCTGGTCCTCCAGTGCCCATTTACAGACTAGGGGCAGGGAAGTGACCAAGCTGTATTACGTAAATGCATGCAGAGAAATGTGAGGTCACCAGGCTAGCATGTGGCTGTGCTGTGTGGCAGAGCTGTGTAAATTTCAGTCCTGGATAGACATAAATACCAATTATTTGGCAGATTAAAAAAAACGTCCTTGTATGAATTTTATCTGCCTACCTGAGCTGCGTTAGCTGTATGGTATAAAGTATGTGAAGCTTCCTATGATTGATGACAGTGTAAGTAAACTATTGGCCTTTCAAAATATATATATTATATACTTGTTTTTTTTACCCGTCCCTTCCAAACTACAGTGTTCTGCTGTCATCTCAAGCTGAGAGAACGGATGGGTTAGATAGTAAAATGTCTCCATGTGATATCATTAGCACACAGTAGGTGGCGTCCCCACAGTTGAAGCGTGCAGGGCACAGCATTGCGGATACACCAATCACAGACTCTTCCTCCAAAGGGGACCGGGCCATTTACATAACCAGACATTAACTTTGTCCCCGTGTCATTTGGAAAATTACATTTATGAAGGAGACGGTTGACAATTCCGTCTTCCACCAAGCGTGGCCAATGATGGTCGTAACGGAACACCTGTTGTTAGGTCCCGCAATCTCCGGAATAATGTATGCTAATTTATTCAGCCACATAAATAGCCCAGGAATGAGTAGGAAAGGTTTAGTCATTGGGTGTCATGCATGGCCTGCTGTGTTCTCTATATTCTCTGTTCAATGTCAACGCAAGGATACCACATCCAACCACTTCCAACAGTTGAAAGTCAAGTTCCTCTATATTTGTCATTCTTTTTTCTTTTTTTTTTTTCAGAGAAATCACAGATTTTTTTTTTTTATTATTTACAATGTGATTTTAATTATAGTAATAATAATAATAACAATTGTAATGTTTATAATCATCCTCTTTTTGTAAAACTGGTGGTGCACCCTCCTAGAGTAGTGTGAGCTGTAAGGTAAATTTAGTTGTAATTAGTGGAGCAGGGGTTGATTGTTTAGGTCTGCTCAGTGTCTCATAGGCTGCTGCTCTGATTACTTCTCTCTCTATTCTAGAGCAGTGGTCTCCAAACTTCAGCCCAGGGGCTAAAAGTGGGCCTTTGCTTGCCTTTATCCGGTACTATTCCTCCCATTGACACCAATGATGGGGCACTATTCCTCCCATTGACACCAATGATGGGGCACTATTTATACCACTGACACCATTGATGGGACACTCTTCCTCCCACTGACACCAATGATGGGGCACTATCCCTCAGACTGACACCAATGATGGGGCACTATTCCTCCCACTTACACCATTGATGGAGCACTCTTCCTCCCACTGACACCAATGATTGGGCAGTATGCCTCTCACTGACATCAATGATGGGGCATTATTCCTCCCACTTAGACCAATGATGGGACATTATTGCTCGACACTGACACCAATGAAGGGGTGCTATTCCTCCCAATGACGCCTTTGATAGAACACTATTCATCCCACTGACACCATTGATAGGCCAATATTCTTCCCACTGATACCAACAGTAGGGCACTATTCATCCCACTAAAAACAATGGTGGGCAGGGAGACAGGGTCCAGATCAGATCAGAAGAACCATCGATGTCATCTCCCTCCTCAACTCCCAATGGGATGGGGGCCCCCCTCAGAAAAGGTTCCTCCTCTCAATCGATCTACACAAGGCCTTTGATTCTATAGACTGGGCTTACCTGCTTGAGGTCCTACGGAGATGGGGCTTTGGCCCACAGTTTCTTAATATAATTAAATCTCTAATCTAATCCATCAGCCCAGGTGAGGCAGATACTCAGCCTCATGCTCCATAGGTAAGGGCACCAGACAGGGATGCCCACTCTCCCCCCTACTCTTTGCGATGGCAATCGAAACCCTGGCCATAGCGATTAGATCGAACCCCGACATAAAGGGGGTAGCCTGTGGGGACCAGGAACATAAATGCGCTCTTTACGCCGATGACCTACTACTTTATATAACCTCCCCTCTAATTTCCACACTGATGGTTTGCAAAGTTCTTGGAGCTTTCAGTGAAATTTCGGGCCTTAGGGTTAACATGAATAAATCAATAGCACTTAACATAAATGTCCCCCCCCCCGACCTGCTGACACAACTCTCTAACAACTTTGACTTTGCCTTGGCTCCGATAGCTATCCCCTACCTAGGGATCAAAATAACACCAGACATCAATAAGCTATACTAAGCTAACTATCCCCCTATGTTACTTAAATGTTAAGGGCAAACTTGAACAGTGGTCTTGATGTGGTCTATCCTGGCTAGGTAGGGTGCATGCAGTAAAAATGGCGCTCCTTCCCCGTCTCTTGTACTTATTTCGGCCTCTTACCATTCCACTCAAGAAACAGTTCCTCGGTAAATTTCAGTCGGAGGTTATACGCTTTATTTGGGGTAACAGGGGGTATAGGTGCCCATCAAGTACCCTTCTACGTTTAAAATCTCAGGGAGGGCTGGTTTTACCAGATCTCTGGAGCTACTACCAAGTGGCCCAATTAGCACAAATTTCAATGATCTTCTCCAGGGGCCCAAAACCGGATTGGCTTACCATTGAAAGGACAGCTGTCCCCCTTAACACTACTGACTTCCTTCTTTGGTGTGATCCTAAAGTCTCAAAATTCTGGCATGTATTAACTATGGACCCTAATCTAGGCAGACTTCTCCCTAAGAATCCACTCTTTACTTTTAAAAAAGCTACGTCTATCTCTTCTAGACTAAAAAGGAGCGAATTTAAGGGGGATAAAGACATAGAACACTGCAAATATAAAGGTAGATTCATGTGTGGAGCGTGTGGGTATTGTAAGTTTATGTGTATTCTGCCAGATGGTTGTGTTTTCAAGGCCAAGCATTTTGCCAATTGCAAAACCCTGGGGGTGGTGTACATGCTCCTGTGTGATTGCGGATGCTTCTATGTCGGGAAGACTAAGCTTGAATTCTGGCATAGAGCATACCGCCATATTCGGAGCATGATGACATGTGACCCTGATCTGCCCCTGGGGAGACACACCACTTTGGTACACCACGGGATTTTTCCAAGGATCAAATTTTTGATCCTCGATCGGGTACATCTGAGTTCGAGGGGGGGAGACTGGAACAAAAGTCTCCTCCAGCTCGAACTGCGCCGGATCTATAATTTAAAAGCCACCAAATCCCCCGGGCTGAACGATGCAGTCTGCTTCAAGACATTCTTGGAGGGTTTCAATTCAGGAGGCATGGAGAAATAGATCTATTCCCTTTTGGGTGTAGTTAGTGCTAGATGTCCATCATCTTTTTGTATTATTTTCTTTGACTTATTTACATAATTTTGTCTTTCTTTTTCTAATCCCTCTGTGTGTATCTCCTCCAGTATCTCCTTCCATTCGGAAGTAGTAGGATTGTGCATATATATATATAGGCTTCATTGTTTAATGTATCTGTTTGTATATGTGTGTTGCCATGTTTTGCCCCTGTACATGCTTCCTCGCACTTGTTCCCTGCATGCACTGTCCTGCTTTGGAGATATTATATTTTCCAAAAATGTTGTGGTTGGGATGTGATTATCATATATATCCAGCAGGGGGTACCTACAAGTAGGGGAAATCATTTATTTTTTTATCCCCCCTTTCTTTTTATCTGTATCAGATTTGTGACATTAAGGTTTTTACTTTATTGCACAAATTCTCTTTTTGCCTTTGTTGCAAAATCATTCGTCCCCCCCCCCCTTCATTCCCACAGACGTGCTAGTGGAGCATCCATTAATGTCTGTGCGCCCGGCACGGCAAAGACATCCGTCAGGATAGTCGGTGAGAGGCTGCCTTTTCCATCTGGCATCCACTCCCTTTTAGCCCTGGATCAGTTTTCACAACTGTCTCCAGGGCAGGTTTGCCGTGCCAGTGGGACCTGTCCGCGACTGGATGACGTTTCCCCCCCTGTGCAGTCCAGCCTGGTTTTTGCGCATGCGCGGGACGTTGCCGGCTTCTGCGCTGTGTGGAGGCAGGGCACGGCCAGGTCTTAGGGGGCCCGTCGCGGACCTCTGACTTGGGCATCTTTATCCAGCTGATTTCAATGTGAAATCAGCCAGGGCTGAACGAGCGGGGCTTTAAATAGCCCTGCTCTTCCATTATCCAACATGGCTTCGGTGATGATGGTCTAAGGGAATCCTGGCTGGAGTATAGATCAATAGTAAGTTAATTACACATTTTCTCTTTTTTCTTTTTTACTGAAATCATTATGGACATCCCTTTGACCGTTGTACTAACACACTGGTCTTGGTTTTGTCTTCCCTTCTTTTTCCTTTATTTCCTTTTTTGCTGCCTCCCTGTGTAATGATGGGAATATTACAGTGCTGTCGGGGTAAATTTCCTTCACATCATTTATGTCAGCGATTCCAACCATCTCACCTGCCGGTATATGCGGATTTGTTTTTTGATAGGTAGGTTGCTATCCTCTGTATAGTAAATTTTGGGACTGCTTTTGGCCTTGCTCCAGCCCTGTGAATTCGCTTTTGTGCCTTTCTCTAGGTTTGCACTTTGGACCCCAGCTCACATACAGGAGCAGCGCCCAGGCCAGGACGCGGCTTCCTTTGGATGCTAGTAGGGGACTCCTCTCGGTCCCCTCTTGGCATGTCGTGTCTGTCACTGATACACATTATGGGCTAAACCAGCAGGGCATTGCATGCGGGGAGCAGGATGCGAGGTTGCATATCTCTCATTTTAACCTTGTGGATGCTTAGGAATACAATGTAAGTGATCTTTTTTGATGTAATTGATCTGGGATAGAAATCATTTTGTATTTATATTGACTATTAATTATTGATACTTTACGTATCCCCAGATATGAATCTCTCCATAAAGAACCCTGACGAAGGAACTGTTTTCTCTGAAACGCGTTGGTTCAAGGAGTCAGGAATGTTGATTCACCATCTCATTGGTTTCTTTATTTTTGTATTCATGTTCACATGCATCCATATATTTTATATGTTTCTGTTTTTTGATACTATTGTTTAAATAAATGATTTATACTTATATTTCTTGCTTTGTGGTAGTGCCTTCAAAGTTCCATATTTAGGGTTTTTTTTTCTGGTTCTAGCTATTCTGGGATGTGGCATACCCCTATCTAGGTTCCCCTGTCAGATTTCCCTTCTCCTAAAGTCAGGCCTGCCATAATGTCCCCCACTCTATCTCACTCTATTGCACTATGTTCGAAGCTATACACACGACACACTCTAACATCCCCACTGAAACCGTTGGCTCATCTGTTCCACAATGAGAATTTCCCCCTGGGACTAAACATAAAGGTGTTCAGATGGTGGACGGATAAGGGTCTCTATCGCATAGGCCACTTCCTCTCCACAGCGGGTCCTCTTATTCTGTCCCACTGCAGGAAGAAATTGGACATGCCTAACACGGAAATTTTTAGATTCTCCCAAATCGCCCATTATTTAAACTCCATCTGGACCGATAAGACCGAACCTCCCAAAATCACTCCCTATGAGCACTGGTACTCCAATACAACCGATCAGAAGGGGGGCACTTCTTTGATTTATACAGCCCTCTTGACGAACGTGGAAAAGCCAACTTATGCTCATGCCTGGGAGGAGGACACGGGCAGGACGTGGACCACATCTGAATGGTTTCGGACCTCGATACGATCCTTCAAAGGTATTTGTAATATATCTCTCATAGAAGCTAGTCTAAAGGTATTAACCAGGTGGTATTATGTTCCCTCTAGATTGGCACAGATTTACCCCGGAACATCACCTTTATGCTTTAGCGGATGCGAGCTAGAGGGCACAATGATACACATATGGTGGACCTGTCTCCGCATCAGGTCCTTTTTAGGCGGAAAACCTTCCGCACTATTAGTAATTTAACGAATACAATGGTAACTCCAGATTCCAATATAGCTCTACTTAATCACTACATCCCTAACATAACTAAGCACCTACAGGATCTCTCTGTCTTTGTTTTGCTGGGGGCTAAAATCACAATAGCAAAGGCCTGGAAGAGGCCTTAGGTCTTATTTCAGTGCTGCAGGAGGAAAGTCTCCTAGATTATGACCCAGGAGCAAATAGTAGCGAAACTAAATGACAAGACTGAGAGATTTATTGTCACCTGGGAACCCTGGGCAACATTTTCCAACATTCCTTTTTTTCCAGGGATGGAGCGTGGGGCCAGGACTGCTCACTCCCCTCCTTGACCCTATCTTGTAACTTATTCCTTCCCTTTTACACGTTTCTTTCTTTCTCTCTTCGGGACAACCTAGTCTCACCATCACTACATGTACAGTAGGACCCGCAGTTCTCCTTTTTGCGGGTCAGGCGGTATGAGCGAACCAGCTCTCATTGTTACTCAGGTGATATTCAACTGATCTAGCTTTACTTTTGGATACGGAGGGATCCGTTTGTACAGGACGACCATCCAGCCATGGTTGGTTTGGAGAGAGCCCTGTGGATATCGGAAGGAGGCAACTAATGATCATGTGGCCGTGTGAGCAATTGACCCTAGTGCTGGAAGTTTTGTGACTGTGTGCAGCTCTGTTCTGGTCTATTGGGAAAAAGTCCTAGTCTCCTGCCAGCATTAGATTCTGAGAGACATTTTGTGTAGCTCAGCAAGCTAGAGAGGAGTCCTCAAAGCATTCAGTTCTTCGGTTCTGGCATATCCCATGCTTCCTCAACCCATCCAAGTTCTACGTTCCAATAAAACCTAAATGACAGACACCCCTAGACTGTTTATTTGAGCCAGTAAAAGAGTGGAGAAAATACTATGCCACTCTTTCGGGCTGCTCTAAACTAGTAAAAGGGTCCATTGGAGCCCTAACTAGAGTACTTGGCCAGCCAATGCTCCATCTCAGATGTTGGGTCTCCACTCTTATTCCTCAAAATCTCAGTCCATGTGTACCTGAGATTCAGTGGCGGTTCTGAATTATTGAATTGCAATGGATCTGATGTGGTGTATGCATGTGATGAGGGGATCGGCTGCAAGAACCAGGAAGAGACAGCCAGCTCCTGATGATGTTATAGAAGATGGCACAGTGGATCCTACAGAACACCACTGGATAGTTGGGCATGTGAGTATGCTTTTTTGTGGATAGACTTGTGCAAAAAGTTAAGACACATGGAGGTGAGGGGATCCTCTTGAAGGTCCATACTTCGATACGGACCTGGAGCTGGGGAAAGAGCCCGCAGGGGCCAATCCACTGATCATGGTTGCAATGCTCTGGAGGCTCCAAAGAATGCAAAGAACAATTGCAGGTATGGGTATTTTTACATAGTTACATTGATCAGGCTTGGACTGATGTGTCATACCCATTAGGTCTCCAAACTTTCCAAACAAGGGGCCAGTTTATTGTCCACCAGACTTTAGGGGAGTCAGACTTTGGCCGGTGGCAGTAGAAAGTGTTGCAGCATCAGTGGGAGCAAACAATGCCTCAGGCTTGGTGGTCAGTGGGAGGTAAAATAATTACTTGGCACCTTTAGTCATTAGTAGAAATAGTGTCCCATCATTGTTATTGCTGCTATTGGTGGGAGGACGAGCACACCATCATTGGCGTCACTGTCAATGGGAGTAATAGTGCCCCTTCATTAGTATCAGTGGGAGGTATTATGCCTCACTGTTGGTTTCACTGGAAGGCATGGTGCCTAATTGTTGGTGTCAGTGAAAGGAATAGTGCCTTTCAGCAATAATAATAGTGCCCCAAGGGCTGGATAAAGGCAAACAATGGGCCGCATCTGGCCTGCAGGCTGCAAGTTGAAGGCCACTGATTTAGAAATCTGAAATCACTGTGTTAGTTACTGATACTTCATCACTACCCCAGTGAGCTCCACTGACTTCCAGGCCCCGTGCTGAGCTGTTGCCCTGCTGCATTTTCTCAATAAATGCAAAATATTCCACGGAACCCTAGGGTCCTCCAGAGGTTGCTAGAGGTTCCTTGAGTAATGGACAACTTCTGCTTCTTGGATGAAGAACCACTGACACCAGTGATCTTTTAGATCTCTGAAGGGGTGGAATTCTTCCCAGCGACCACCAATGTAAGGATCATACTTACTATTCTGACCATCACACTAATCTGCCATGATCTGTAGATATATTCATTATTAGCGGGGGTTCCCTGAGCCTGAAAAGTTATTTCAAGGGTTCCTCTGTGTTAATAATGGCTGTTCTAGAGGCATCCAACGGATATGGTATATACTTAGTTACACTGGTCCAAAGTGTAACAATATAACTGTGTAGAAATATCCATACCTGGAATACGTCTTAAATAAATAATCTTTTTTTTTTTTTTATTTGTTAATGTGGGTGCATTCATTACATTTTTGCAAAAAGGTGGCATTCACCTTTAAAAGCACTTTGTATAGTGTATTATTAATATAGCTGATACATTGTATAGTTTATACATTATGTTACAATATTGTTACATGCAATATTCTCCTCGCTTGTCTGATGCTGTGTAAAATGTTGCTTTGACTATAGATAAGGGATACTCTGTGTCATGGCTTCCTCCATCTGAAGATAAACCCCGGTCCCCGCAGTCTGTCTTTCAGAAAACAGAATTCGCAGCCTGTAAAATGTTTTCCCATAGAAAGATGTCATGCAGCTTGGCAAAAGGGAAGATTAGCAAACTGCAACTGCAGAGGGAAGGATCATTGTGCCAGGACTGCCCCCTGCTGGAAAAAATTGGGAATGTTCATAGTAGCATTTTCTTCTGTAAGTTACGTTGCAACATTGCCCAGGTCTGTCCTACAGCACAGTGCAGTAGTAATCTTACTCTCTCTCAATAATACAGTTTTTTTAACTGCTTCACATCCAGAGCACTTTTTAAAAATGTTACCCCTATATTAACCCCATCGCGCCTAAGGGTCAAACAAATCTTAATGCCTAAGCCCAATTTTGACATTTGTTAGTAAAACCGTACAAATCATCGCAACTTCTTTGTATGCAGGTGAATTATACCGCATGGATATCGGCTGATTTTTTTATTATCGAAGGAAAACTGTCCCAAAAACATTTTTTACATTTTTTATTTAACTGTATATTTCTTGCTACTACCACAACCTACCACCAAAGAACAACCCAAAATATATTCTCCTGCTCCTGACGATCACAGCGATATCACATTTTTTTTTATCCTACCTAAAACACACTGACACCTACTGACACTGATACTACCGTATAAACTCGAGTATAAGCCGACCCAAATCTAAGCAGAGGCACCTAATTTTACCACAAAAAACTGGGAAAACGTATTGACTCGAGTATAAGCCTAGGGTGGGAAATGCAGCAGCTACTGGGTAAACAATGCCCATCTGCAGCCTCACTGTGCCCATCTGCAGCCTCACTGTGCCCACCTGTATCATCAGTGCCTATCTGCAGCCTCACTGTGCCCATCTGCAGCCTCACTGTGCCCCTTTGCAGCCTCACTGTGCCCATCTGCAGCCTCACTGTGCCCCTTTGCAGCCTCACTGTGCCCATCTGCAGTCTCACTGTGCCCATTAGCAGCTGTACCTTTGATAACCAAAACAGCGGGTGTCTCCCGCTGTGTCATGCAGTCTGTTCAGCGTCCGTCCACTGTAACAAAGCGCTGCCTCCTCCTCGTCCGTGATAGATGGAACACTGGTTCAATGCTGGGAAACTGAATCAGTGTTCCGTCTATCAGGGACGAGGAGGAGGCTTTGTTACAGTGGACGGCTGCCGAACAGCCGAACAGACTGCATGACGCAGCGGGAGACATTCGCTGTTTTGGTTATCAAAGGTACAGCTGCAGATGGGCACAGTGAGGCTGCACCCTCACTCGAGACCCTCGCTCGAGTATAAGTCGAGGGGGGCTTTTTCAGCATAAAAAATGTGCTGAAAAAGTCGGCTTATACTCGAGTATATACAATTATTTTA
Organism: Aquarana catesbeiana; assembly: GCF_042186555.1. Lineage (NCBI taxonomy): Eukaryota > Metazoa > Chordata > Amphibia > Anura > Ranidae > Aquarana > Aquarana catesbeiana. The sequence continues at coordinate 406,314,477 of NC_133329.1, forward strand.
AAAAAACATTCCGTCCAAAAAATACTGACCCTGACCTTTGACCCTGGCCTTGACCCAAGCACTAACCCTGGGGCTGACCTAGATAAAACCTTGATATAGTATTTTTTTGTATTTTTTGTATTTTTATTTTTATTATTTTTTTTTTATATACACACATTTTTGTTTTGTTTTTCTGTCTCTGCAAGGACAGATAAAGATACAATGTATCTGTCTCATCCATTCACAGTGACAGAAGACATGGGGGCGGGCTTCACAGTGACTGATCACTGTGATCAGGGCAGCCATCAGAAATTTTGGGGCCCCTTACACACATAAGTGTGCGCAGCCTCTTGCATTAGGGTGTGCGCCCCAAAGCTCCAACACATATGCGTTTGACATATTTACCGGCCTCTTCCCTGCTCTCCATCCTGAAATAACGAGAGGAAGGGGGAGAAGAGAGCACATGGGGGACCCGGGCAACAGAAGGAAGAGGAACAGGGAAAGGAGGGGTGGCATATATAAGTACCAATCTCCTATATTTTCCTCCTGTGGCAGCTGAATGTTGACAAAAGGGAGAGGAGAAGTCTACTTTCAGCTGCTGAAGGAGGAAAATACAGATTGTTTACACTGAATTCCACCCCCGCCACCTCTCCTGTCCAGGTTCTGAGGGTCGGCAAGGAAGGATTGTGGTTTACCTGTCACCTGCCAACCATTTACAGGATGCCAACCCCAGGATAAGGGTGTGCACAGGCATACCAGGCACACCCCCTGCGCATGCCTATGCTTACACAGCTTTAGGTCTGGGCCCCCCAGGCCTGACCACAAACATTCCTCAAGGCCCGTCCACTGGCTGTCCCACTGAATCCACCCACTAGCCATCCCACCAAGACCTTCAGTGCACCCACTTTTATCTTAATACTCTTTTAACCGAATATATCCTTCATCCCTTATCCTCTTCCTTCTCCACTCCCATCTCCACTCCATCCCATGTTCTCCTCCTCCATCCCATGTCCTCTTCCTTCTCCAGTCCCATCTCCTCCATCCCATGTCCACCTGCTCCTCCAGTCCCATCTCCTCCATCCCATGTCCACCTGCTCCTCCAGTCCCATCTCCCCCATCTCATGTCCACCTGCTCCTCCAGTCCCATCTTCTCCAGCTCATGTCCTCCTGCTCCTCCAGTCCCATCTCCTCCATCCCAAATCCTCCTCTTTCTGCAGTCCCATCTTCACCATCCCATGTCCTTCTCCTCCTCCATCCCATGTCATCCCTTTTCCAGTCCCATCTCCCCCCCATCCCATGTCCTCCTCCTCCATCCCATGTCCTCTTCTTTCTCCAGTCTCATCTCCTCCATCCCATGTCCACCCGCTCCTCCAGTCCCATCTTATCCATCTTATGTCCACCTGCTTTTCCAGTCCCATCTACTCCATCCCAAATCCTCCTCCTTCTGCAGTCCCATCTTCGCCATCCCATGTCCTTCTCCTCCTCCATCCCATGTTCTCCTCCATTCTATGTCCTCTTCCTCCATCCCATGTCATCCTTCTCCAGTCTCATCTCTCCTCTATGTCAGTCCTCTCTCGCAGAGTTCTCCCTTTGTAGTCCTTCTATCCCTTCTGTGCCCTCAGTACAGCCCATATCCAGTCCAGTGTAATCCCTCCAGTATGTAGAGGAGAGGAGTGTGGAGGGTATGACAGTGGCAATATGGGGAAGGATTTATTTTAATGGCAGTCTGTGGTGTGACCAGGGAGTGATGTTGGGCAGATAAGGGTCCGGGTGATGTACATATGAAGTGGTCTGGGGTTGATGCAAGCTGGGGAGAGTAGGGGGCTGAGATGCGGTCAGATAGTGATGTTTATAATGAAAAAATATATATATTGTGCTCATCTATCTACTATAACTATATATATATATATATATATATATATATATATATATATATATATATATATATATATATATACAACAATACATAATACAATATTGGTACTCAAAGAAAACATCCTCCTGTTATACAATGTAAATATATATCTATATAATCCAGCACCTAGCACTCTGTATGTCCAGATGATGTGAAATTAATGTATGACAATTCTTTTAACCTTGTGTTATCCAAGTTCTGAGTTTGTACAATCAATAGTGTAAACTCATCACATAAACATGGGGTTACATGAATGGTCATAAATTACCTTCATATAATCTGGACTGAGTGATTGGGGGATGTTTATATAGATAGGGCTGTGTGCAGGGCTGGTGCAAGGATTTTGACACCCTAGGCAAAACCACATTTTGCTGCCCCCCCCCCTGGCTCCACCTCTGACTCCACCCCCTTTGCCCAGCCCATGTATATCCCACCTTTTTAATGAAGGGCCCATCAAATGTAGCCTCACCAGTGCCCATCAAATGCAGCCTCACCAGTGCCCATCAAATGCTGCCTCACCAGTGCCCATCAAATGCTGCCTCTCCAGTGCCCATCAAATGTAGCCTCACCAGTGCTCATCAAATGCAGCCTCACCAGTGCTCATCAAATGCAGCCTATCAGCACCCATCAAATGCTGCCTCTCCAGTGCCCATCAAATGCTGCCTCACCAGTGCCCATCAAATGCTGCCTCACCAGTGCCCATCAAATGCAGGCTCTCCAGTGCCCATCAAATGCAGCCTCACCAGTGCTCATCAAATGCAGCCTCACCAGTGCCCATCAAATGCTGCCTCTCCAGTGCCCATCAAATGCTGCCTCACCAGTGCCCATCAAATGCTGCCTCACCAGTGCCCATCAAATGCAGGCTCTCCAGTGCCCATCAAATGCAGCCTCTCCAGTGCCCATCAAATGCAGCCTCACCAGCGCCCATCAAATGCAGCGTCTCCAGCGCCCATCAATGTAGCCTACCAGTGCCCTTTAATTAATGTTTACTTGCTTCCATTAATTTGGGAGTCGGGACACAGACATAGTAATCCCTGCTAATGCTGAGACTTAGTTGCTTGCTGCAGAGAGAAGAGAGTAGGAACACCAGTGGGCGGGCGCCCTAGACAGCAGGGAGCCCTAGGCAGCTGCCTAGTTTGCCTAGTGGTAGCCCCGACCCTGGCTGTGTGCTTGCTTGGGAGATATCTGTCACACTCGATGTCTCTTCATTCTCCACCTCTCCTTATCACTGCAATACCTACAAGACAAATCCTCATAACAGAAAGTTTACCAGCTTTTCATCCAAGGAGACTTTTCTCAGAAAAAACTCAGCTCACCTCCTCCCTGCAGTGTGAGCAGCAGCAGCCGTCCTGGCCAGCAGTAGCTACAGTGTGCCCTGCCCCCCCCGCAGCACACTGCACTGGTGATCGGAGGGAGGGGGGGTTAAGTCAGAGATTTCACAGTGCAGGAGATGGGGAAGGGGGAGAAAGGAGCTTTGGGGACTCTAAATACATACACCCCAGTGCAGTGTATGTATTTAGAAGCAATGGAACTGCTGCTGTGCCCACAGTGGCAAGTATACCCTCCTCCACTTACCCTGGCCCCTCAGTCCACCCCTGGTCAGAATGGAGGAGGAGTCTAGGCACCATCGGCTAGGTGTGCTGTTGTGATAAGCAGCCGGCACCTATCACAGAGTGCTTCATTGCGGCACCGGTCCTCAGAGGATATGCAGGGAAGGTGCCCAGAGAAGCCATCCCTGCTCAGGCCCCTAGGGACCCCGGGCCCCCATACAGGTGTATGGGCTGTACCCCCCTGATGGTGGCCCTGACTGTGAAAGCCAATCAGAGGCTATCGTAGTGATCAGGTGACCCAGAATTGGTAGTTTCAGGTACCGATTGTTAGAACGGCGCCCTGGGCTCTCAGTGAGACCCCGGTCTCTGTGATGGGAAAGCACTGTACAGCGTGCTCCCAGCACAAAGCGAGATACGCAAATATGCGGCCCCACATAAAAAAGCCCAGTCCAGTGACGCCGCATATTTGTGCACGGTCGGTGTGAAGAAGTTAAAGATGCATTTTTTGGCCAGAAAACTACTTAAAGGGCCAGTTCACCTTTTATTAAAACATGAAAAGATGAACTAACTCCAAATACCCTGGCCACCCCTTCGGACCCCAGGATGCCTTGTGCTGCCAGTGTAGCAGTCTGTACATAGCAATACACAGCCCCTGAGTGAGGAGTATCCATCATAATGCATGCAATGGCAAGCCCTCATTGGTCACATGACCATGCTGACCAATAAGAAGCACATCTAAGGCTTCTTCTTCCAATAAGAGGCTCTTCTCATTGGTTAGCATGGTAACATGGTTGTGCTGACCAATGGGCATTATAATGAATACTCAATCAGGGCCAGGGCCGGCGCTAGCAATAGGCAGGTCAGGCAGCTGCCTAGGGTGCCAGGGTAGGGGGGTAGCTACTAGGGATTCGGATTTTAAAGATACCTGTCTGACCCTCCAGCTAACAAACTAAAATTTCCACCCTGCGCCCCATAGAAGAGAGGGCATAGCATGGAAGCTTTAGTTTGCCTGCGGGGATTGGGTGAGGAGCCAGGGAAGGGATCCCGCTGGCTGGTGAGCAGAAGAGGGGCGGGACTTGTACAGGGAACACAGAGGGGGTGTTCCCTGTACTGTGGCCAGACACCCCGGGCTCTCCGATCTGTCTGCTCTCCACTGTCACCGTCCTGTCCTCAGGTGGAGGGGGGGGGCGGTGTGTGTGCAGGTCTACCCAAATGCAGCTGGAAGCCAATTATTGGTCTGCTGCCCTGTCACTCGGCTCTGGACCTGCCTCCTCCTGAAGTCTAGGCTGTGCAGGAAGTACAATGTGCAGCTTGGAGAATGAAATGTCTGCTGGAGCAAGGGTGGGAAGTGGCCCCTTCTTGTCACAGTTGTACACTGAACCCTGCTTACCATCAATGGTGAACATGTGTGCAGAGGGGGTACAGCAAGGCAACAAGTGTGCAGTGATGGAACATGGGGGGGGGGTAGAGGACCCTGTATGGGGGGTCTGAGTAGGGACAGTGTACTCATAATGAGGGACCCCCGTCATGTGGATTAGGGGGACTTCACTCATATTGAGAGAACCCTGTTTGTCCTGAGGATGGGAGGCACTGTTTGTCTTATAACAAGGGACCCTCTACATGACTTGAGGATGGGGGCACTGTACATCTTATCATGGAAGCTTCCTGTGGTTCTCTCTCTCTCTCTCTCTTTATATACTGTATACAGTATCTCTCTCTCTCTCTCTCTCTCTCTCTCTTTATATACTGTATACAGCAGGGGTGGACTGACAACTCATGGGGCCCCTGGGCAATAGGAGAAGATTATGGGCCCCCCGGGCAATAGGAGAAGATTATGGGCCCCCCGGGCAATAGGAGAAGATTATGGGCCCCCCGGGCAATAGGAGATTATGGGGCCCCTATGCAATAGATTATGGGGCCACACAGTATACACACACACACATACAGTATACACACACAGACACACAATATACACACACAGTATACACACACAGAATACACATGTACACACTGAAAAGGCACTGGAGAGGCGGGGCAGCTATATTCTTGGGATTAAAAAAAACACAGATTTTTACATACTGTCCCTGGTTTTATTGGGGCTGGCAACCCTGATGGGGCCCCTTAGTGGCATGGTGCCCTCGGGCAGTGCCTGAGTGCCCGAATGGTCAGTCCGCCCCTGGTATACAGTATCTCTCACGTTATCTCTCACTTTCTCTCTCTCTCTCTCTCTCTCTCTCTCTCTCTCTCTCTCTCTCTCTCTCTCTCAAATAAGCCTTATTGGCAGAACCAAATACATTTTTAGCATTGCCAAAGCAGTTGAGTTTGTATAAGAAAGGGGGTGAGGGGTATAATGGGTAATATGAAGGGGAATGGGCATAAGTCCCTGCAAGGGATTTTTAGGTCCTCAGTTTTTCATATCCTTCTCAGTCTGTGACACGCTGTCACACATTGTGCAGCTATTTTCACTATTGGCTCCTCTTCTCTCCGTAGAATTTGGAGTTCCCGCTTCTCTTCTATAGAATTGAAGTCCGGGATAAGAGTGGAGAGTCTCTGGGAGTGAGTGTCCCTCACTGATGAGTACTTAGGGCACTGTAGCAGGAAGTGGTCTTCATCCTCCCCTGGTCACATTGCTGACACAGTCTACTCTCCCTTAGCTTGTATCTTTGCCATCCTAATTCTATTTCCAGGCTGTGGACACTCAGTCTGTACAGGCTCAGGGTCTGTCTGTCTTTGGGCTCTTGTAGCACCTCCAGGTACGGGACCAGTTTGTAGTCTCTCTGCAGTGACTGGTAAACAGTTTCTTGGAGTTTGTTTTTTTTATTGCTCCATTCTCCAGAGCTTCACAGGTTGCCACCGGAGTCCTCCTTGATGACGACATCACAGAGCTGGTGGATGTTAAAGACCTTGCGCTCCTCCACCTTCCGTTTGAGGATGCCCCACAGATGCTCAATAGGGTTTAGGTCTGGAGACATGCTTGGCCAGTCCATCACCTTTACCCTCAGCTTCTTTAACAAGGCAGTGGTCATCTTGGAGGTGTTTAGGGTTTTTATCATGCTGGAATACTGCCCTGCGGCCCAGTCTCTGAAGAGAGGGGATCATGCTCTGCTTCAGTATGTCACAGTACATGTTGGCATTCATGGTTCCCTCAATGAACTGTAGCCCCCCAGTGCCGGCAGCACTCATGCAACCTCAGACCATGACACTCCCACCACCATGCTTCACTGTAGGCAAGGCACACTTTGTACTCCTCACCTGGTTGCCACCACACACGCTTGACACCATCTGAATAAAATAAGTTTATCTCTTTAGACCACATGACATGGTTCCAGTAATCCATGTCCTTAGTCTGCTTGTCTTCAGCAAACTGTTTGCGGACTTTCTTGTGCATCATCTTTAGAAGAGGCTTCCTTCTGGGACGACAGCCATGCAGACCAATTCGATGCAGTGTGCGGTGTATGGTCTGAGCACTGACAGGCTGACCCCCCCACCCCTTCAACCTCTGCAGCAATGCTGGCAGCACTCATACGTCTATTTCCCAGACAACCTCTGGATATAACACTGAGCACGTGACCTCAACTTCTTTGGTCGACCATGGCGAGGCCATTTCTGAGTGGAACCTGTCCTGTTATACCGCTGTATGGTCTTGGCCACCATGCTGCAGCTCAGTTTTAGGGTCTTGGCAATCTTCTTTTAGCCTAGGCCATCTTTATGTAGAGCAACAATTCTTTTTTTCAGGTTCTCAAAGAGTTCTTTGCCATGAGGTGCCATGTTGAACTTCCAGTGACCAGTATGAGAGAGTGAGAGCGATAACACCAAATTTAACACACCTGCTCCCCATTCACACCTGAACACCTGGACATTTTCACTTAGGGGTGTACTCACTTTTGTTGCCAGCGGTTTGGACATTAATGGCTGTGTGTTGAGTTATTTTGAGGGGACAGCAAATTTACACTGTTAAACAAGCTGTACACTTTATATCACTTTCTCTCTCTCACTTTATCTCTATCTCTTTCTCTATACAGTGCCTTGCAAAAGTTTTCACCCCCCTTGGCATTTTTCGTGTTTTGTTGCCTCACACCCGGAATTAAGATGGATTGTTTGAGGATTTTCATCATTTAATTTACAGAACATGACCACAACTTTGAAGATTTTTTTTTATTGTGAAGCAAAAGACAAATAGGACAAAATAACAGAAAAAGTCCAATGTGCATAACTATTCACCCCCCTAAAGTCAATACTTTGTAGAGCCACCTTTTGTGGCTATCACAACTCCAAGTCGCTTTGGATAAGTCTCTATGATCTTGCCACATCTTACCACTGGGATTTTTGCCCATTCCTCCTTGCAAAACTGCTCCAACTCCTTCAAGTTGGATGGTTTGTGCTTGTGAACAGCAATCCTTAAGTCTGACCACAGATTTTCTATTGGATTGAGGTCTGGGCTTTGACTAGGCCATTCCAACACATTTAAATGTTTCGCCTTAAACCACTCAAGTGTTGCTTTAGCAGTGTGTTTGGAGTCATTGTCCTTCTGGAAGGTGAACCTCCGTCCTAACCTCAAATCACACACAGAGTGGTACAGGTTTTTTTCAAGAATATCCCTGTATTTAGCACCATCCATCTTTCCCTCAACTCTGACCAGTTTTCCAGACTGCTGAAAAACATCCCCACAGCATGATGCTGCCACTTCCATGTTTCACAGTGGGGATGGTGTTCTTTGGGTGATGTGTTGGGACATAGCGTTTTCTTTGGTGGCCAAAAAGTTTGATTTTAGTCTCATCAGACCAGAGCACCTTCCTCCATACATTTTGGGAGTCTCCCACGTGCCTTTTCGCAAACTCAAAACGTGCCATTTTGTTTTTTACTGAAAGTGATGGCTTTCTTCTGGCCACTCTGCCATAAAGCCCAACTCTATGGAGTGTACAGCTTAATGTTGTCCTATGTACAGATACTTCTGTGGAAATGTGGAACTCTCTGCTGTGGAACTCTGCAGCTCCTCCAGGGTTACCTTAGGTCTCTGTGCTGCCTCTCTGATTAATGCCCTCCTTGCCCGGTCCATGAGTTTTGGTCAACTCTTGGCAGGTTTGCTGTTGTGCCATGTTCTTTCCATTTGGTTATGATAGATTTGATGGTGCTCCTAGGGATCATCAAAGATTTGGATATTTTTTTATAACCTAACCCTGACTTGTACTTTTCAACAACATTGTCCCTTACTTGTTTGGAGAGTTCCTTGGTCTTCATGGCAGTGTTTGGTTAGTGGTGCCTCCTGCTTAGGTGTTGCAGCCTCTGGGGCCTTTCAAAAAGGTGTGTATATGTAATGACAGATCATGTGACACTTAAGCTGGCCATACACCATACAATTTTCCTGTTCAATTTTCTTTAGATTTACCTTCAACTATGTAGTACAAGGGCCTGCCTGATTGCATCCAAATTGAAAGTGTTTAGGTTTGACCTCCTATTATATGGTTTTGGTAAATCTAAAGGAAAGTTGAACAGGAAAATTGAATAGTGTATGGCCAGCCTTAGATTGCACACAGGTGGACATCATTTCACTAATTATGTGACTTCTGAAGGTAATTGGTTGCACCAGAGCTTTTTATGGGCTCTATGGGCACATGCCAATTATCATTTTTTTTATTTCTGAAAAACATTTTTTTGTATATAGTTTTCTAATTTTACTTCACCAACTTAGACTATTGTGTTCTGATCCATCACATATAATTCAGATTAAAAAAATATTAAACTAAAGGCTGTAATGTAACAAAATAGGTAAAAAGCCAAGGGGGGAGGTGAATACTTTTGCAAGGCACTGTATCTCTCTCTCTCTCTCTCTCTCTCTCTCTTTCTCTTTCTCTCTCTATATATATTTATGTATATCACTTTCTCTCGCTCTCTCTCTCTCCCTTTCCTTTACGATATTCACTGATCCTGAGGGAGGAGCCAAGGTGGAGCTTGTCACGGGTATGCAGCCAGGAAAAGAAAACTACAGTAAGTATTTTTTTCAAATTTGCTGTATTTTTTTTTTTATAGCGCAATAAATTAAAAAAAAAAGCAGAGGTGATCAAATACCACCAAAATAAAGCTCTATTTGCGGGGAAAAAAATTACATACATTTTATTTGGGTACAGTGTCGCACGACCGCACAATTGTCAGTCCAAGTAACACAGTGCCGTATCGGAAAAAGTGGCCTAGTCATGAAAGGGGGTAAATTGGAGGTCAAGTGGTTAAAGAAATCCCAAATTCTGTGGTGTCACCAGAACAGGAATTTTGCCTTCGGTCTTATTTTATTGGCACTTTCAACTGAAAAAAAAAAGAAAAAAAAACCCCTCCTGCCAGTAAATATTACAATCTGAAAAGCAGAAATAAAATACTGGCTCCCAAGTCTTCCTCAAATAGATGTAAGGAGTTCATTGCAAGAACATAAATTCGGGGACCCGTCAGCATATTTTGTACAAATTCCTGGTGAAGTGTCAGACTTCGCGTCTTTAAAATGCCATCCGGCAACATTAAACCTTAACTGATGATGCGGCGATGGCCCTTCACGCGGCTGTGATACGCTCCGGCATTACAAAATGGGAATGATAATACTGAGCAAATGATTATGTCCTGGATTTAATTCTGTCTGTGATGTGTTCCCTCTTGTTTAATAATTTACCCGCTCGTGGATCATGTATTGTGCCAACTCCAAGGCTGAGAAATGTTCCCTCACCCACTGAGTGGAATTTTATTAGGGTCCGGTCTGTCTTCTGAGTCTTTTTATCCTTTTGTAAGACACAATTATCTTGTCTGTGTGTAGGCAGTTGCAGTTTGGCCTCCATGCAAGGGTGGCGCTGTTTGGCGGCTGCAGAGCTGAGAGAGTGGAACGGGGGAACTCGTGTTCCTTTGGGGCCTCCGTAGGTGTCATCAGGAGAGCAGTTGCCTGATTGCACACGGCTGCCCTGATTGACCTCTGTGGCCATCTTTGGTGTTGGCATTGCAAATATACACTAATATACACTATGTCAGGGCTCAGAATTTCAAGTCTTGAGCTACTAGCCAGGCATCAAGGGTTACTCACCACCAGTTGCCCCGCCCAACCCCTACCATGCCCCGCCCCAAATCCTGATCCTAAACACGCCCTCATAAATTATCTCATGAAATGACACTTAAATGTTTTATGCAGAATTAAAGTATAAAAATAAATATTAACAACAACTTTATCCGTGCCCAAAAAATGCAGCCTGCCTGTGTCCGCCAGTGCAGCCTATGTCCGCCAATGCAGCCTGTGTCCGCCAGTGCAGCCTGTGTCCGCCAATGCAGCCTGTGTCCGCCAGTGCAGCCTGTGTCACCAATACAGCCTGTGTCAGCAATGCAGCCTGTGTCCCCAATACAGCCTGTGTCCGCCAATGCAGCCTGTGTCACCAATGTAGCTATGTGTCCCCAATATAGCCTGTGTCACCAATACAGCCTGTGTCACCAATACAGCCTGTGTCCCCAATGCAGCCTGTGTCACCAATACAGCCTGTGTCACCAATACAGCCTGTGTCCCCAATGCAGCCTGTGTCACCAATACAGCCTGTGTCACCAATACAGCCTATGTCAGCAATGCAGCCATGTGTCCCCAATGCAGCCATGTGTCCCCAATGCAGCCATGTGTCCCCAATGCAGCCTGTGTCACCAATACAGCCTATGTCAGCAATGCAGCCATGTGTCCCCAATGCAGCCTGTGTCACCAATACAGCCTGTGTCACCAATACAGCCTGTGTCCCCAATACAGCCTGTGTCACCAATACAGCCTGTGTCCCCAATGCAGCCTGTGTCCCCAATACAGCCTGTGTCACCAATACAGCCTGTGTCACCAATACAGCCTGTGTCACCAATACAGCCTGTGTCCCCAATGCAGCCTATGTCAGCAATGCAGCCATGTGTCCCCAATGCAGCCTGTGTCCCCAATACAGCCTGTGTCACCAATACAGCCTGTGTCACCAATACAGCCTGTGTCCCCAATGCAGCCTATGTCAGCAATGCAGCCATGTGTCCCCAATGCAGCCTGTGTCCCCAATGCAGCCTGTGTCACCATTACAGCCTGTGTCAGCAATGCAGCCTGTGTCCCCAATACAGCCTGTGTCAGCAATGCAGCCATGTGTCCCCAATACAGCCTGTGTCACCAATACAGCCTGTGTCACCATTACAGCCTGTGTCAGCAATGCAGCCTGTGTCCCCAATACAGCCTGTGTCACCAATACAGCCTGTGTCACCATTACAGCCTGTGTCAGCAATGCAGCTATGTGTCCCCAATACAGCCTGTGTCACCAATTCAGTCTGTGTCCCCAATACAGCCTGTGTCAGCAATGTAGCTATGTGTCCCCAATGCAGCCACGTGTCCCCAATGCAGCTATGTGTCCCCATTGCAGCCTGTGTCATTGCAGCCATGTGTCCCCAATGCAGCCTGTGTCCCCAATGCAGCCATGTGTCCCCAATGCAGCTATGTGTCCCCATTGCAGCCTGTGTCATTTCAGCCATGTGTCCCCAATGCAGCCTGTGTCACCAATGCAGCCACGTGTCCCCAATGCAGCCTGTGTCACCAATGCAGCCATGTGTCCCCAATGCAGCTATGTGTCCCCAATGCAGCCCGTGTCACCAATGTAGCTATGTGTCCCCAATGCAGCCTGTGTCACCAATGTAGCTATGTGTCCCCAATGCAGCCTGTGTCACCAATGTAGCTATGTGTCCCCAATGCAGCCTGTGTCACCAATGCAGCCATGTGTCCCCAATGCAGCCTGTGTCACCAATGTAGCTATGTGTCCCCAATGCAGCCTGTGTCACCAATGTAGCCTGGTGTCCCCAATGCAGCCTGTGTCACCAATGTAGCCTGGTGTCCCCAATGCAGCCTGTGTCACCAATGCAGCCATGTGTCCCCAATGCAGCCTGTGTGCCCAATGCAGCCTGTGTCACCAATGCAGCCTGTGTCCCCAATGCAGCCTGTGTCCGCAATGCAGCCTGGTGTCCCCAATGCAGCCTGGTGTCCCCAATGCAGCCATGTGTCTCCAATACAGCCTGTGTCCCCAATGCAGCCTGGTGTCCCCAATGCAGCCATGTGTCTCCAATACAGCCTGTGTCCCCAATGCAGCCTGTGTCCCCAATGCAGCCATGTGTCCCCAATGCAGCCTGGTGTCCCCAATGCAGCCTGTGTCCCCAATGCAGCCATGTGTCCCCAATGCAGCCTGGTGTCCCCAATGCAGCCTGTGTCCCCAATGCAGCCATGTGTCCCCAATGCAGCCATGTGTCCCCAATGCAGCCTGTGTCCCCAATGCAGCCATGTGTCCCCAATGCAGCCATGTGTCCCCAATGCAGCCATGTGTCCCCAATGCAGCTATGTGTCCCCAATGCAGTCTACCTGTGTAGGAGAAGAGAGAGGCGAGGAGAGCCGCCGCCGCCTGGTTAATCAGAGCGCCAGGAACATAACAGCTTTCATTTCAATAGCTGTGTGTTCCCCGTCGCGCGCCGTCATATACAGCCCCTCCCCCTATTCTGGGCACTTTGATAGACAGATCACTTGTCCAATCCTGGGACGGGTGATCTGTCTATTAAAGTGCCCGGAAAAGGGGGAGGGGCTGTATATGACGGCGCGCGACGGGGATCACACAGCTATTGAAATGAAAGCTGTTATGTTCCTGGCGCTCTGATTAACCAGGCGGCGGCGGCTCTCCTCTCTTCTCCTACGATCGCTCCCATACAACCCAGGCTACCGGTGGTGCTCACCCCCCCTCCCCCGCTCCCAGGCAGCCCACACTCATCAGCCCTCAAAATCCACTCGCAAAATGCGAGCAGGCTAGTGGAATTTTTGAGGGCTGCACTATATTACCTAAATTATTGGGACACCTGCCATTACACGCACGTGAACTTTAATGGTATCCCAGTCTTAGTCTGTAGGGTTTAATATTGATTTGGCCCACTCTTTGCAGCTATAACAGCTTCAATCCTTCTGGGAAGTCCGTCCACAAGGTTTAGGAGTGTGTCTATTGGAATGTTTGACAATTCTTCCAGAAGCGAATTTGTGAGGTCAGGCACTGATGTTGGATGAGAAGGCCTGGCTCGCAGTCTCCGCTCTAATTCATCCCAAAGGTGTTCTACCAGGTTAAGGTCAGGACTCTGTGCAGGCCAGTTAAGTTCCTCCTCCCCTAGCTCGCTCATCCATGTCTTTATGAACCTTGCTTTGTGCACTGGTGAGCAGCCATGTTGGAACAGGATAGGGGACATCCCCAAACTGTTCCCACAAAGTTGGGACATGAAATTGACCAAAATGTTGCCTTAAGATTTCCCTTCACTGGAACTAAGGGGCCAAGCCCAACCCATGAAAAACAACCCCACACCATAAACCCCCCTCCACCAAATGCTTTGGACCAGTGCACAAAGCAAGATCCATAAAGACGTGGATGAGCGAGTTTGGGGTGGAGAACTTGACTGGCCTGCTCAGAGTCCTGACCTCAACCCGATAGGACACCTTTGGAATGAATTAGAGTGGAGACTGCGAGCCAGGCCTTCTCGTCCAACATTCCCATAGACACACTCCTAAACCCTGTGGACAGAATTCACAGAAGAGTTGAAGCTGTTATAGCTACAAAGGGTGGGCCATATTGAACCCTATGGACGAAAACTGGGATGCCTGTCCTAATTTTTTGGTATGTCCTAATACTTTTGGTAATATAGTATGTATATATTTAGGTCTACAAATTATGTATAGTGCTGTCCCCCCCTTGGGTAGGTGCATATTTTGCATAGTGGGTAGGTCAGAAACAGAGCCCTGCTGGTTAGGGACAGATTGATTAGCATAGGGATAGGTTCCTGTGGGGGAGGGACAGAATGGGGAGTGGCTCTGTATCTCTGGAAGTAGCCTTTCTTATCAGCGGATCCTATTGGGTCCCAACTACGTGTGGCTATAGAAAGTGTATGGCCTCACAAAGCAAAATTAAAGTATGTCTCAATATAAATGTACCATCATCCAGATAGGTTGAGAAGGATTATGTTTACAGATGTATTGTCCTGATGAAGCGGTAAATCTGCGAAACATGTTGAAATGATATATGTCATCTGAGAAATTTTTGTTTTTTTATGTACATGTTCCTTGTTGTCTTTTTGCTATTTTTGTATAAATAAATATTGTGGAATTTTATCAATGATTTGTACTTTATGTTCATACTCACTTTATATGTACCGCAATAGTCCACTTGCCCTTTTTGTTCTTGGTGAGTCTGGGGTGGGGCCCACACTTCCAAATAATCCAACGTGTGGCTATAAGTTAGCGCCCCGTCCATGATACACAGTGTTTGAGATGGACTTGTCTCTAGCTTTCAGTTTTAGTCCCCGTGATCCAAATGCCGCGTATGTAGCATTTCACTTCCATAGAAAGTAATGCAGCCCATACTGATATCTTTGTGCAAGAAATGAGCTGAGACTTTCGTTTGTGTAGCCAAGTTTGCAGTTGTTACAAATGTTTTTTCCTGTTTGTAAGCTTTGTTCCTTACTTGTGACAGAAGGTTATACATTGCCTGCAACACTGAGCTGCAGTGACCATTTTGCAGGAGACCAGGAACAATCCTTGACTATAGAGTGGTTTAATCCCTGGAGGCAGCCATGTTGGGTGAGCCAATATACTGTATATGCTGGAAGGATTGTGATTGGCTGAAGGAGGACACAGAGGAAGGGGATATGGACTGCTGTGCATCCTGAGAAAACAAGATCCTTCTGGGAGGTTCTGAGACTTGTGGGAGATGTAGTCCCCAGATAATCTGAGCCTTTGTATCAATTTGGCAATGGAACAGTTTGACTGGGGCTGTATGGACAGGAAAAGGAAGGTCTGTTCCTGGACATGAGGCGGAGGGGGTAAGGACATTGTGGGAGACAGATCATGCTGCAGGTTGTTAGCATAATGCTTTTCCGCTACATCAGGGATGGGAAGAGGTGGAGTAGTGGACTTCTCCTAGTGCATGAGAATGCCACTGTCACTGACTAGTGCCACCGCCTAATCACTGGAGAGAACACCGCTGTCACTGACCGGTGCTACCAACTGATTATTGCTGATTACTAATCGTTGGGGAGAACACCGCTGCCGTTGACTTCACTGAGCCGGCGAAGAAGACCAGGGGGATATCAGCTGTCATACCAGGAGCTGGTGAAATGCTGCTGGCCAAACCCTCCTGCACCCTGTTAAAGAGAAACAGTATTGTTTGCTTTGCCTGACATAGTATGAGTGCCTATAACTGTGTTGGAGGGACTGATCTTACAATTTGGATCTGGGCCCCAAGAAGCTGGCTAGCAGGGTAAGGGTTTAATACAAAATGACAGACTGTTATTGTAACATTGCCCCTTAGGCATCCCCAGTATAAGGCTTAGGGGCCAACCTCTGGATCATCCTACGTGCTAATATATATATATATAAAATATAGTGGGGACGGAAAGTATTCAGACCCCCTTAAATTTTTCACTCTTTGTTATATTGCAGCCATTTGCTAAAATAATTTCAGTTCATTTTTTTCCTCATTAATGTACACACAGCACCCCATATTGATAGAAAAACACAGAATTGTTGACATTTTTGCAGATTTATTAAAAAAGAAAAACTGAAATATCACATGGTCCTAAGTATTCAGAACCTTTGCTGTGACACTCATATATTTAACTCAGGTGCTGTCCATTTCTTCTGATCATCCTTGAGATGGTTCTACACCTTCATTTGAGTCCAGCTGTGTTTGATTATACTGATTGGTAGGGATGAGCCGAACACCCCCCTGTTCGGTTCGCACCAGAACATGCGAACAGGAAAAAAATTCGTTCGAACACGCGAACACCGTTAAAGTCTATGGGACACGAACATGAATAATCAAAAGTGCTAATTTTAAAGGCTAATATGCAAGTTATTGTCAATAAAAGTGTTTGGGGACCTGGGTCCTGCCCCAGGGGACATGGATCAATGCAAAAAAAAGTTTTAAAAACGGCCGTTTTTTCAGGAGCAGTGATTTTAAAAATGCTTAAAGTCAAACAATAAAAGTGTAATATCCCTTTAAATTTCATACCTGGGGGGTGTCTATAGTATGCCTGTAAAGGGGCGCATGTTTCCCGTGTTTAGAACAGTCTGACAGCAAAATGACATTTTGAAGGAAAAAACTCATTTAAAACTACCGCGGCTATTGCATTGCCGACAATACACATAGAAGTTCATTGATAAAAACGGCATGGGAATTCCCCACAGGGCAACCCCGAACCAAAATTAAAAAAAAAAAATGATGTGGGGGTCCCCCTAAATTCCATACAAGGCCCTTCAGGTCTGGTATGGATATTAAGGGGAACCCCAGCCAAAATTTTAAAAAAAAATTGACGTGGGGTTCCCCCTAAATTCCATACCAGACCCTTCAGGTCTGGTATGGATTTTAAGGGGAACCCCGCGCCAAAAAAAAAAAAAAAAAACGGCGTGGGGTCCCCCTAAAAATCCATACCAGACCCTTATCCGAGCACGCAACCTGGCAGGCCGCAGGAAAAGAGGGGGGGACGAGAGTGCGGCCCCCCCCCCTCCTGAACCGTACCAGGCCACATGCCCTCAACATTGGGAGGGTGCTTTGGGGTAGCCCCCCAAAGCACCTTGTCCCCATGTTGATGAAGACAAGGGCCTCATCCTCACAACCGTGGCCGGTGGTTGTGGGGGTCTGCGGGCGGGGACCCCCAGATCCCGGCCCCCCCCCTGTGTGAAATGGTAAGGGGTTACTTACCCCTACCATTTCACTAAAAAACTGTCAAAAATGTTAAAAATGACAAGAGACAGTTTTTGACAATTCCTTTATTTAAATGCTTCTTCTTTCTTCCTTCATCTTCTTCTTCTTCTGGTTCTTCTGGCTCTTCTGGTTCTTCCTCCGGCGTTCTCGTCCAGCATCTCCTCCGCGGCGTCTTCTATCTTCTTCTCCTCGGGCCGCTCCGCACCCATGGCATGAGGGGGGAGGCTCCCGCTCTTCTCTTCATCTTCTTCTTCATCTTCTTCTTCTTCTTCTTCTTCTCTTCTTCATCTCTTCTTCCTTCTTCATTTCTTCTGCGGGCCGCTCCGCATCCATGCATGGAGGGAGGCTCCCGCTGTGTGACGGCGTCTCTTCGTCTGACGGTTCTTAAATAACGGGGGGCGGGGCCACCCGGTGACCCCGCCCCCCTCTGACGCACGGGACATGACGGGACTTCCCTGTGGCATTCCCCGTGACGTCACAGGGAAGTCCCGTCAATTCACCGTGCGTCAGAGGGGGGGCGGGGTCACCGGATGGCCCCGCCCCCCGTTATTTAAGAACCGTCAGACGAAGAGACGCCGTCACACAGCGGGAGCCTCCCTCCATGCATGGATGCGGAGCGGCCCGCAGAAGAAATGAAGAAGGAAGAAGAGATGAAGAAGAGAAGAAGAAGAAGAAGAAGATGAAGAAGAAGATGAAGATGAAGAAGAAGATGAAGAGAAGAGCGGGAGCCTCCCCCCTCATGCCATGGGTGCGGAGCGGCCCGAGGAGAAGAAGATAGAAGACGCCGCGGAGGAGATGCTGGACGAGAACGCCGGAGGAAGAACCAGAAGAGCCAGAAGAACCAGAAGAAGAAGAAGATGAAGGAAGAAAGAAGAAGCATTTAAATAAAGGAATTGTCAAAAACTGTCTCTTGTCATTTTTAACATTTTTGACAGTTTTTTAGTGAAATGGTAGGGGTAAGTAACCCCTTACCATTTCACACAGGGGGGGGGCCGGGATCTGGGGGTCCCCTTGGTAAAGGGGGCTTCCAGATTCCGATAAGCCCCCCGCCCGCAGACCCCCACAACCACCGGCCACGGTTGTGGGGATGAGGCCCTTGTCTTCATCAACATGGGGACAAGGTGCTTTGGGGGGCTACCCCAAAGCACCCTCCCAATGTTGAGGGCATGTGGCCTGGTACGGTTCAGGAGGGGGGGGGGGCCGCACTCTCGTCCCCCCCTCTTTTCCTGCGGCCTGCCAGGTTGCGTGCTCGGATAAGGGTCTGGTATGGATTTTTAGGGGGACCCCACGCCGTTTTTTTTTTTTTTTTTTTTGGCGCGGGGTTCCCCTTAAAATCCATACCAGACCTGAAGGGTCTGGTATGGAATTTAGGGGGAACCCCACGTCAATTTTTTTTTTAAATTTTGGCTGGGGTTCCCCTTAATATCCATACCAGACCCGAAGGGCCTTGTATGGAATTTAGGGGGACCCCCACATCATTTTTTTTTTTTAATTTTGGTTCGGGGTTGCCCTGTGGGGAATTCCCATGCCGTTTTTATCAATGAACTTCTATGTGTATTGTCGGCAATGCAATAGCCGCGGTAGTTTTAAATGAGTTTTTTCCTTCAAAATGTCATTTTGCTGTCAGACTGTTCTAAACACGGGAAACATGCGCCCCTTTACAGGCATACTATAGACACCCCCCAGGTACGAAATTTAAAGGGATATTACACTTTTATTGTTTGACTTTAAGCATTAATAAAATCACTGCTCCTGAAAAAACGTCCGTTTTTAAAACTTTTTTTTGCATTGATCCATGTCCCCTGGGGCAGGACCCAGGTCCCCAAACACTTTTTATGACAATAACTTGCATATAAGCCTTTAAAATTAGCACTTTTGATTTCTCCCATAGACTTTTAAAGGGTGTTCCGCGGCATTCGAATTTGCCGCGAACACCCCAAATTGTTCGCTGTTCGGCGAACTTGCGAACAGCCAATGTTCGAGTAGAACATGAGTTCGACTCGAACTCGAAGCTCATCCCTACTGATTGGACTTGATTAGGAAAGCCACACACCTGTCTATATAAGACCTTACAGCTCACAGTGCATGTCAGAGCAAATGAGAATCATGAGGTCAAAGGAACTGCCTGAAGAGCTCAGAGACAGGATTGTGGCAAGGCACACAATTGTGAGAATTGTGAAATTGCATGCATCCGAATTTCCGAATTACAAAAGTGATGAATTTAAACAAATCCGAAAAAAAGCGAACGAATTCGAATCGAATTCGAAAACAAATTTGAATCGAATTAGAAAACAATAGAAATCGATTTTCTAAAAAATACAATAAAATAGAATATAAAATAATAAAGCAATAAAATACATATATATAATATTTTTTAAATTCTGTTTTATTGTTTTTCTATGCTTTTCTTTTCTTTTCTATTATTTTCTATTCTTTAAAGCGGAGTTCCACCCTCAAGTGGAACTTCTGCTCATCGGATTCCTCCCCCCCTCCGGTGTCACAATTGGCACCTTTCAGGGGGGAGGGGGGTGCAGATACCTGTATAATACAGGTATCTGCACCCACTTCCGGGTATAGCTAGCCGCAGCTAGCCGCAGAGTCCCCGCCCACCCCGTTGTGTTGTGGGAAATACACAGTTCCCACAACACAACGGGGACCAGTGTAGACGCGCAGCGTGATTCGCGCATGCGCAGTAGGGAACCAGGCAGTGAAGCCGCAACGCTTCACTTCCCGATTCCCTCAGTGAGAATGGCGGCGGCAGCACCCGAGGATCGAGGGACGGTTCGGCCTCGGGTGCCGATATCGCTGGACCCCGGGACAGGTGAGTGTCCTTATTTTAAAAGTCAGCAGCTGCAGTATTTGCAGCTGCTGACATCTAAAAAAAAAATTTTAGCGAAACTCCGCTTTAATAGTCTTTTCTATTCAAATTCGAATTCATTCTATACGAAATTCGAATTTCGGAACATGGCTTCTGAAAATCGAATTTCGTATAGAATGAATTTGAATAGAAAAGATTAGAATAGAAAAGAAAATAATAGAAAAGAATAAACTAGAAAAACATATATTGTATTTTATTCTATTCTGTTCTATTGTTTTTCTATTCTATTCTTTTTTATTATTTTCTATTCTAATATATATATAAAGTTCCAAAGGTTGCTGCACTTAAAAATGTGTTGCTTTATTCCATCAAATCTTTAGAAAAAGATTACAAAGCAAGTAGAGTAATTCCAAACAGAATCATTACAATCATTTGTTCAGACAAAGATTACGTTTCAGGCTGATTTGTTCGCACCCTTCCTTAGATCAGTCAGAATACATCTGAACTTTATTTTCATATATACAAGGTCGGTGGGAGGACCTGTTTGCTGACACTAGATTGAAAGCTGTGTGTGGTTCTCCTCTACACTTCAATCTATATATATATATATATATATATATATATATATATATATATATATATATATATATATATATATATATATATATATATATATTATATTTTTTTCTATTCTGTTCTATTGTTTTCTATGCTATTCGTTTCTATTATTTTCTATTCTATTCTAATCTTTTCTATTCAAACTTGATTTCAGTCTATATGAAATTCGAATTTCGGAAGATGATATATATATCTATAGATATATATATCCATAGATATAAATATATATATATCTATATAGATATATATATATATATATATATCTATCTATATATATCTATATATATAGATAGATATATATATAGATCTATCTATATATATAGATATATATCTATATATATAGATAGATCTATATATATAGATATATACATATATATCTATATATATATAATTTTTTTTTTCTATTCTGTTCCATTGTTTTTCTATGCTATTCTTTTCTATTCTAAACTTTTCTATTTAAATTTGAATTCATTCTAGACGAAATTCGAGAATGAATTTAAATTTGAATAGAAAAGATTAGAATAGAAAATAATAGAAAATAGACTAGAAAAACAATAGAACAGAATAGAATAAAATATAATATATATATATATATATATATATATATATATATATATATATATACATACATACATTATATATATAATGTTTTATTCTATTCTGTTCTATCGTTTTTCTAGTCTTTTCTTTTCTACTCTATTCTAATCTTTTCTATTCAAATTCAAATTCATTTTATACGAAATTCGAATTTCGGAAGATGGTTTTATATATATATATATATATATATATATATATATATATATATATATATATATATATATATAAAACCATCTTATATATAATTTTTTCTATGCTGGTCTATGGTTTTTCTATGCTATTCTTTTCTATTGTTTTCAATTTTTTTCTAATCTTTTCTATTTGAATGCAAATTCATTCTATACGAAATTCGAATTTCAGAAAATGGTTATATAGAAATAGAATGAAATCGAATTCTAATAGAGAAGACTAGAATGGAAAAAACAATAGAACAATATATATAAAACATCTTCCGGAATTGGAATTTGGTACAGAATGAATTCGAATTTGAATAGAAAAGATTTGAATAGAATATATTGTATTTTTTTCTATTCTGTTCTATTGTTTTTGGATGCTATTCTTATTTTCTATTCTATTTGAATCTTTTCTATTGGAATTCGATTTCATTCTATATGAAATTTGAATTTCGCAAAATGGTTATATATAGTTAACTTTTTCAAATTCCGTCAAATTTTTTTTCGAATGCGGTAGAATTTTTTCGAATTTGATAGTTTTTTCGAATGGGGTAGAATTTTTTCGAATTTGATCTTTTTTTTCGAATGCGGTAGAATTTTTTCGAATTTGATCGTTTTTTTCGAATGGGGTAGAATTTTTTCGAATTTAATAGTTTTTTTTCGAACGCGGTAGAATTTTTTCGAATTTGATCGTTTTTTTTCGAATTCGGTAGAATTTTTTCGAATTTGATATTTTTTTTCGAATTTGGTAGAATTTTTTTGAATTTGATAGTTTTTCGAATGTGGTCGAATTTTTTCGAATTCGAATATGAAACTAAACGAATCCCGAAAACGAATGTAATGAATGCAACTAATTTAACTAAACGAATTTAGTTAAATAACGAACCAAAACTAAACTAAACTAAACAAATTTTTTCATCCTGCACATGTCTAGGAGTGGCTTCACAACAACTCTGTGACTGTTCTTGAATGGCCCAGCCAGAGCCCTGACTTAAACCCAATTGAGCATCTCTGGAGAGACCTAAAAATGGCCGTCCACCAACGTTTACCCTCCAACCTGACAGAACTGGAGAGGATCTGCAAGGAGGAATGGCAGAGGATCCCCAAATCCAGGTGTGAAAAACTTGTTGCATCTTTCCCAAAAAGACTCATGGCTGTATTAGATCAAAAGGGGGCTTCTACTAAATACTGAGCAAAGGGTCTGAATACTTAGGACCATGTGATATTTCAGTTTTTCTTTTTTAATAAATCTGCAAAAATGTCAACAATTCTGTGTTTTTCTGTCAATATGGGGTGCTGTGTGTACAATATGGGGTGCTGTGTGTACATTCATGAGGAAAAAATGAACTTAAATGATTTTAGCAAATGGCTGCAATATAACAAAGAGTGAAAAATTTAAGGGGGTCTGAATACTTTTTGTCCCCACTGTATATATATATATATTTATTTATATAAAGGGATGAGCCAAACACCCCCCGGTTCGGTTTGCAGCAGAACATGCAAACAGGCAAAAAATTTGTGCGAACACTGTTAAAGTCTATGGGACATGAATGTGAAAAATAAAACGTGCTAATTTTAAAGGCTTATATGCAGGTTATTGGCATAAAAAGAGTTTGGGGACCCGGGTCCTGCCCCAGGGGACATGTATCAATGAAAAAAAAGTTTTAAAAAAGCTGCTTAAATGTTTAAAGTGAAACAATAAAAATGAAATATTCCTTTAAATATTGTGCCCTGTTGGGTGTCCTTAGTATGCCTGTAAAGTAGAGCATCTTTCCCATGTTTATAACAGTGCCACAGCAAAATTAAATTTCTAAAGGAAAAAACATCATTTAAAACTGCTCGCGGTTGTAATGCATCGTCGGATCCCAGCAAGGCCTCCAGGCACTATATACTCTGAACAGCAGTAAATATACTATATGGCCTGCCCTATATACTCTGCAGTAAATTGGGCCTTAGGTGTTGGTGGTACCGCGTACAAAACCGTGGATTTTTTTTCCGACGGATGTTGGCTCAAACTTGTCTTGCATACACACGGTCACACAAATTTTGTCGGAAATGCCGAACGTCAAAAAACGCGGTGACGTACAACACGTACGATGAGCTGAGAAAAATGAAGTTCAATAGCCAGTGCGGCTCTTCTGCTTGATTCCGAGATTGCGTGGAATTTTGTGTGTCAGAATTGTGTACACACGATCGGGATTTCCTGCTCTCAAACATTTGTTGTCGGAAATTCCGACAGCAAATGTCTGATGGAGCGTACACACGGTCGGATTTTCCGACAACAAGCTCACAACGAACATTTGTTGTCGGAAATTCCGATCGTGTGTACGCGTTATTACTCTTTCTTGGCGCAGGAACGGGCCTTGCTGTGAAATATTATATCAAGAATTTTAATTACATTACATTACAACATACATTTGTTTACCAATGGTATACCCTATTTGCTAGTGTTTTATTTATTTGTTTAAGGACTTACTGCTTTTTCTATTTCTTTAATAATTTTAGTATTACATATGTAGCGCTGTAAATTTAGTGGGTCATCTGTTCTGTACATAGTTCAGATTGAATCTATGGCTAAATTAGCCTCTGTTCCAGCATTGGCTGTGTTGCGTGCAGTTCCACATTGTTGCCTGTAGGTATCGTTGTCACCATAGGTCGGTGTTGAAAATCAACAAGCTGAAGTATATTGAGTGCTCTTCTTTCCCAGAGGTAACTCGGCAGAGGTGGTCCACCGCTGTGCATTCTGGGAGAGAGTACTTAAGGGGCAGACGCCATTTCTTTTTCTCTTTCACCTGCTGGCCCTCCTGGCCTAAAGGTATGTGATAGGGAGTTCTACTTCGTGGCCCTCCACGCCGGAGGGCTGCGATGCTGCAGCCGTGCAAGTAGGCCCAGAAGCCTGTCTGGGGCCTACTGCTGCGGAGATGGTCCTGTGCTGTCTGTCCTGTGGGAAGAAGCCAGACAATTGAGAAGACCCAGGGGAGGACCCGTCTTTGGAGAGGACCGTGCGGAATGCTGGTGTCTCAAGAGGGGCCTGGTGACTCAATTGGAGGACGCATCTTAGCCTAATCTATCGCACAAGTACTGCCGGGTCGGCTTAAAGGTTCTGGTACTGTGTTGCAGTTCATCTAAAACTACTACTACGTCCTGTGGCAGAGGATCGTACAGTAAAATTGTTCTTTTCAAGTCTGTGGCAGAGACTTTTTGTTCGTGCTACGCTCCGGCTGCTAGGTTAGTGAGAGAGATCTATCCGGGTGGGCAAAGATTTAATCCTGGACTGAAGGTATATTCATCCACAAGATTCTAAATTCCTTGGTGTGCTAAAGAAAAGGTATTTGAACTTCCCTGAAACTCTTCTTCTACCTCTTTCCTGCTACTTCTTCAAGTTACTTCCTATTAAAGCATTGAAAAAGTACTAAGTGACTGGTGCCTACATTGTCAGATACAATGCTCAACATGGACAAGTTCTGGTATTGGTGAAACTATGGGTAAAGAGTTGACGGTAATAGCCCGATCAAAATCAGCAGCTCCTTCGGGGGTTAGTGCTACACATATATTTTTGCAATAAACATCCTCTCTTCAGCTTAGGTGTGTTGGAGAGTGTGGTTCTGCTTACAGAGTCGTGGGCTCCAGGAAGAGAGGGGGGGACTAATGCTACTTGGGTGTGATATTTTGTAGTGGGCTGTTCACTGTTGCTGCAGGAAATCTATTGTTGTTGGGGTGGAGTCCATTGTTGTATGGGGATCTATTGCTGGGATTCTATTGTTCCTGGCTGCAGGGGATCTATTTTACTGTTTTTCTTTTTATCATTAACATGTTCCATACAAATGATTTAGCACCACAAAATGATACTTGGTTCTGTATTCTCTAAAAGGGGCAGTACTGGTAGGTGGGTAGGGGGTGGAATCAAGGGACGGTGGTCAGAGGTGGGTAGGGGGCAGAGACAAGGGGTGACTCAGATGGGGGGAGTTCCTGCACCTATTCTCTGAGAAAAAAAGCCCTGGATGTATCTAATGTTAATAATGGTTTCTGTATGGTATTAAACTGTATTTAATAAAATTGTGTTTTTTATCAACCTATATACTTTGTTGAATCGTACAAAGGTGACATTAGGGATATACAGTGCCTTGAAAAACCCCTTGAAATTTTCCACATTTTGTCATGTTACAACCAAAAACATACATTTATTTTATTGGGAATTTATGTGATAGACCAACACAAAGTGGCACATAATTGTGAAGTGGAAGGAAAATGATAAATGGTTTTCCAAATTTTTTTACAAATAATTATATGAAAAGTGTGGCGTGCATTTGTATTCAGCCCCCTTTACTCTGATACCCCTAAGTAGTGGAACCAATTGCCTTCAGAAGTCACCTAATTAGTAAATAGAGTCCACCTGTGTGTCATTTAATCTCAGTATAAATACAGCTGTTCTGTGAAACCCTCAGAGGTTTGTTAGAGAACCTTAGTGAACAAACAGCAACATGAAGACCAAGGGACACACCAGACAGGTCAGGGATAAAGTTGTGGATAAGTTTAAAGCAGGGTTAGGTTATAAAAAATATCCCAAGCTTTGAACATCTCAAGGAGCTCTGTTCAGTCCATCATCCGAAAATGGAAAGAGTATGACACAACTGCAAACCTACCAATACATAGCCGTCCACCTAAACTGACCGGCCGGGCAAGGAGAGCATTCATCAGAGAAGAGCCAAGAGGCCCATGGTAACTCTGGAGGAGCTGCAGCTCAGGTGGGAGAATCTGTCCACAGGACAACTATTAGTCGTTCTCCACAAATCTGCCTTTTATGGAAGAGTGACAAGAAGAAAGACATTGTTGAAAGAAAACCATAAGAAGTCCTGTTTGTAGTTTGTGAGAAGCCATGTGGGGGACACAGAAAACATGTGGAAGAAGGTGCTCGGGTCAGATAAGACCAAAATTGAACTTTTTGGCCTAAAAGCAAAACTAACACTGCACACCACCCTAAACACACCGTCCCCACCGTGAAGCATGGTGGTGGCAGCATCATGTTGTGGGGATGCTTTTCTTCAGCAGGGACAGGGAAGCTGGTCAGAGTTGATGGGGAAGATGGATGGAGCCAAATGCAGGACAATCTTAGAAGAAAACCTGTTAGAGTTTGCAAAAGACCTGAGACTGGGGCGGAGGTTCACCTTCAAACATACAGCCAGAGCTACAATGGAATGGTTTAGATCAAAGCATATTCATGTGTTAGAACAGCCCAGTCACAGTCCAGACCTAAATCCAAATGAGGATCTGTGGCAAGACTGAAAAATTGCTGATCACAGACAGGGCCGGATTTCCCACAAGGCCACCGAGGCCAGGCCTCGGGGCGGCAGTGGTACAGGGGCGGCGCCGCCCCCCACACTAACATCAGCATGCAGTGCACCCGGGTGCCAGAGAGGTGGGGGCGCTGAAGCGCTAGAGTGCTCCTCTCCCTCCTCCTCCTCTCTGTGTCCAGACTGAGGTGGCTCCCTCCGCAGGTCACCGCCGCCACCGCTGTCTTTTTCGCTGCTCAAGCCCGTCCCCCCTCCCTCCTCCTGTCAGAGAAGGAGAGCAGCCGCCGAAGATCGGAGCGGCTGGTCTCTGTGCGGCGGGGGGGGCGTGTTCTCCTCTGTCTCTCACTCCCGAGTCCCGCCCAAGCCTGTGCCTGTCTCCATCTGTTCTATCTATTGTACACACTTGGAGGGGAGGTTGTCCTAAGGGGTTGTACTAATGGAGGGGGGGTTGTCCTGGGGTGTCTGTACTAGTGAAGAGGGGGTTTGTCCTGGGGGGTCTGTACTAATGAAGGGGGGGCAGTTTTGTCATGGGGGGGTCTGTACTAATGAAGGGGGGGCGGTTTGTCCTTGGGGGGTCTGTGCTAATGGAGGGGGTGGGGGTTGACCTGGGGGGGTTGTACTAATGGAGAGGGGGTTTTCCTGGGGGGGTTTGTACTAATTGAGGGGGTTTGTCCTGGGGGGGTTTGTACTAATGGAGGGGGGTAGACCTGGGGGGGTTTGTACTAATGGAGGGAGGTGGGTTTGTCCTGGGGGGGTCTGTAGTAATGGAGGGAGGTGGGTTTGTCCTGGGGGGGTCTGTAGTAATAAAGGGAGGTGGGTTTGTCCTGGGGGGGTCTGTACTAAGGGAGGGGGGTGGGTTTGTCCTGGGGGGTCTGTACTAAGGGAGGGGGGTTTGTCCTGGGGGGTCTGTACTAATGAAGGGAGGGGGGGTTTGTCCTGGGGGGGTCTGTACTAATGGTGGGGGGTTTGTCCTGGGGGGGTCTGTACTAATGGAAGGGGGTAGTTTGTCCTGGGGGGGTCTACACCCAGGAAAGTACACCCAGGGCTCCAGAGGGAGAGGGCAGTGCTGAGGGAACACCATCAGAGAGAGAACCCTGCTGCCCTGCGCCACCAGAGGGAAAGCCACACAGCCTGGCGCCATCCCTGGTGGAGAAAGGAATGGAGTCATTGCAGGAATACAGATCTGGGTGCTACCCAACGGAGTCGCCACGGGCAATTCAGAGTGAGCTGACACCTGATCAGGGGAAGCATTGCTGTATCGCTGGGTCAGGTGAGAGGGCCGATCGGCCATTATCTACTAATGTCCATAGGAACTGCAGTCTCTGACCATCTCCTGTATCATGTCTGCCGTCTCTGACCATCTTCTGTACTATGTCTGCAGTCTCTGACCATCTCTTGTATCATGTCTGCCGTCTCTGACCATCTCCTGTATCATGTCTGCAGTCTCTGACCATCTCCTGTATCATGTCTGCAGTCTCTGACCATCTCCTGTACTATGTCTGCAGTCTCTGACCATCTCTTGTATCATGTCTGCCGTCTCTGACCATCTCCTGTATCATGTCTGCAGTCTCTGACCATCTCCTGTACTATGATTGCAGTCTCTGACCATCTCCTGTACTATGTCTGCAGTCTCTGACCATCTCTTGTATCATGTCTGCCGTCTCTGACCATCTCCTGTATCATGTCTGCAGTCTCTGACCATCTCCTGTACTATGATTGCAGTCTCTGACCATCTCCTGTACTATGATTGCAGTCTCTGACCATCTCCTGTACTATGATTGCAGTCTCTGACCATCTCTTGTATCATGTCTGCAGTCTTTGACCGTATTATGTCTGGGGGCTCTTTCTGGTGGTGTGGGGGGGGGGGGTAGGGGGCGCATTGAAGGGCCCGGCCTTGGGGCGGCAAAGGGAGTAAATCCGGGCCTGATCACAGACGCTCTCCATCCAATCTGACAGAGCTTGAGATATTTTGCAAAGAAGAATGGGCAAAAATGTCACTTTCTAGATGTGCAAAGCTGGTAGAGACATCCCCAAAAGACTTGCAGCTGTAATTGCAGTGAAAGGCGGTTCTACAAAGTATTGACTCAGGGGGGCGCCATACAAATGTACCAGTGGCGTCTCCAGTTTTCATATTTAGGGGGGGCACATGGGGGGGACAGGGACAAAAGTAGGGGGGCCAACTATAAAATGCAATTCTATATCCATACCCATACCCAGGGTGTGCTACGTGCAGAGTACTGAGTTCAGGGTGTGCTACATTCAGAGTCCTGAGTTAAGGGTGTGCTATGTGCAGAGTACAGAATTCAGGGTGTGCTACGTGCAGAGTACAGGGTCCATGGTGTGCTACGTGCAGAGTACAGGGTCCAGGGTGTGCTACCTGCAGAGTACAGGGTCCAGGGTGTGCTACGTGCAGAGTACAGGGTCCATGGTGTGGTACGTGCAGAGTACAGGGTCCATGGTGTACAGGGTCCATGGTGTGCTACGTACAGAGTACAGGGTCCATGGTGTGCTACGTGCAGAGTACAGGGTCCATGGTGTGCTACGTTCAGAGTACAGGGTCCATGGTGTGCTATGTGTAGAGTACAGGGTCCATGGTGTGCTACGTGCAGAGTACAGGGTCCATGGTGTGCTACGTGCAGAGTACAGGGTTCATGGTGTGCTACGTTCAGAGTACAGGGTCCATGGTGTGCTATGTGCAGAGTACAGGGTCCATGGTGTGCTACGTGCAGAGTACAGGGTCCATGGTGTGCTACATGCAGGGTACAGGGTCCATGGTGTGCTACGTGCAGAGTACAGGGTCCATGGTGTGCTACATGCAGAGTACAGGGTCCGTGGTGTGCTACATGCAGAGTACAGGGTCCATGGTGTCCTACATGCAGAGTACAGGGTCCATGGTGTGCTACGTGCAGAGTACAGGGTCCATGGTGTGCTACATGCAGGGTACAGGGTCCGTGGTGTGCTATGTGCAGAGTACAGGGTCCGTGGTGTGCTACGTGCAGAGTACAGGGTCCGTGGTGTGCTACGTGCAGAGTACAGGGTCCATGGTGTGCTACATGCAGAGTACAGGGTCCGTGGTGTACTACGTGCAGAGTACAGGGTCCGTGGTGTGCTACCTGCAGAGTACAGGGTCCATGGTGTGCTACGTGCAGAGTACAGGGTCCATGGTGTGCTACGTGCAGAGTACAGGGTCCATGGTGTGCTACGTGCAGAGTACAGGGTCCATGGTGTGCTACGTGCAGAGTACAGGGTCCATGGTGTGCTACCTGCAGAGTACAGGGTCCATGGTGTGCTACCTGCAGAGTACAGGGTCCATGGTGTGCTACGTGCAGAGTACAGGGTCCATGGTGTGCTACATGCAGAGTACAGGGTCCATGGTGTGCTAGGTGCAGAGTACAGGGTCCATGGTGTGCTACATGCAGAGTACAGGGTCCGTGGTGTGCTACATGCAGAGTACAGGGTCCATGGTGTGCTACATGCAGAGTACAGGGTCCGTGGTGTGCTACATACAGAGTACAGGGTCCATGCTCTGCTATGTGCAGAGTACAGGGTCCTTGGTGTGCTACATACAGAGTACAGGGTCCATGCTCTGCTATGTGCAGAGTACAGGGTGTGCTACATACAGAGTCCAGATTTCAGGAGTGCCACATTTCAGCTGAAAAAAAGCCTGGAGTAAAAGTATACAGTGCAAACACTGTCTGCAGCCATGAAAGATACAGCCACAGCACCTGTGATCATCATTATCATGCTGATGATTACACTGTACTTCATGTGACTGTACTGTATACAGGCTGTACAGTGTGATCATCAGCATGATAATGATGATCACAGGTGCTGTGGCTGTATCTTTCATGGCTGCCTGCAGACAGTGTTTGCACTGTATACTTTTACTATTCTTGTCAAAAGTAGTAACAGCAGTATATATTGTAGCAACATTTGCAGTCTGAGTCTCACTCTAGTACTATACTAGCCTGCTGGCTGAAATAAAAAAATCTATTTAAGGATTGTAAAGAATGTATGAGGCTGCAGAACAGTTGGAAGTAAGCTGGGAATAGAAGGATGTCATACGCACAGTCAGTGTCCGGACCCCTAGTTTGGAATGCCCAAATCTGAGACTGGAGGCTGCAGGATGTGTTCAGTACAGAATTCTGGGAGTGGAGAGCAGATAGTGAGGTGGAAAGGGGATGGGGTGAGGATCGGTGAGGATCGGTGAGGATCAGTGAGGATCGGTGTGTCTGATCACTGCATAGTCTTATCAGGAGAATGTGGAGCCATGTAGTACACAGAGGGAAGGAAAGTAAAGCTGGGGGTGAAAGATGCCGTTGTATCAGGAGAAAGTGACTTTTCTCCTCTCTCACCTCGATCATTGCAGGAACTTCTGCAGCTTCTGGAAGCCCTGCGGGATGAATTTGCAGGGAAGGACAATGCACTGTGTGCACCCATTGGCTGAGGAGGCAGAAGCACCGCCCCCTGCTGCCTTCCCAGCCAATAGGTAGCTTAAGCTCACATAAGTGCCTTCCTCCCTCCCGACATCATACGGGACCTCTCAAGAACCGACCTGCTTTACAATGCAAGCAGATTGGGGACAAATGTATTTTCAGCCGGTATCCAGCGTCTGCAGTTCGGCTCCTGCAGTTGATAGGCTACACTAGCCTGGCTGCTGTGAAACTGACTGATGCTCTGGGGGGGGGGGGTGGGGTTGTCCCTGCATGGAGCAGCTCAGAGCCTGAGAGCCGACATTGATGTGTCTCTCTCCCCTCCTTCCTCTCCTGCACTGAATGATACACAGCCGATCCGCTCCTTCTCCCCCTCCCCTCTCCTGTGTGCTCCAGGGAAGTCAAGTGTAAAGCTAAGGAGCTCACACTTCCCGCGGTACACACACAGGAGAGAGGAGGGGGAAAGGAGCGGATCGGCTGTGTATCATTCAGTGCGGGAGAGGAAGGAGGGGAGAGAGAGAGAGATATCAGTGCCGGCTCTGACATCACTGGTTGCTAGACGCGAGGCGGTCATAGCAACCAGTGGCCTGGAGTAGATTCAGGAGGTGGAGGCGGAGCCGGAGCCAGCAACACAGTGGCTCAGTCCATACCAGTCCCCTGCATTCCCAGTGTCCATTTTTTTAGTTGGGGGGGCACATAGGGGGCACAGTATAATGTTGGGGGGGCCATGGCCCCCTCTGCCCCCCCTAGTAACGCCACTGAAATGTACCCCACACTTTTCACATATTTATTTGTAAAAAAAATTGAAAACCATTCATCATTTTCCCTCCACTTCACAATTATGTGCCACTTTGTGTTGGTCTATCACATAAAATCCCAATAAAATACATTTACGTTTTTGGTTGTAACATGACAAAATGTGTAAAATTTCAAGAGCTAAGAATACTTTTTCAAGGCACTGTATAAAGTCCCAAAGCTTCCCTTACCTTTTCTTTACTCTCTACAAGTTCTAGTTTTGCGCAGATCGATTTGCTCATCTGAACGCACTGGTGTTAATTTACTAAAACTGGAGAGTGCAAAATCTGGTGCAGCTCCACATGGCAGCCAACTTGCACTTGCGCAATCAAGCTTTGACAATCAAACCTGGAAGCTGATTGGTTTCTGTACACAGCTGCACCAGATTTTGTTCACTCTCCAGTTTTAGTACATAAACCCCATTGAGCTTTCCTTTTTGTCTTCTTCTGGATTAACAGTATGAGCTCTAGAAGAGGACGAATGATGATCTACCTCCATTTGTGTCCATTGTGCGCCATATTTTGACCGACGGGATGGCAGAGGTCAGAGGGAGGTCAGACATAACAAACTCGCCGCTTAGGAGTTGCTGTTATTTTAATCCAATTTCATCTCCCCGGGTGCAGTAATTTAGAATGGCACCAGAACCAATTGGGTGAATTAGAGCTGCGGATTCAATCAGAGCATCTTTATGCATCAACGGTTTTATGTTTTGAAGGCGATCGTGCATAGCAAGCAGGCCCCGCTCTCCGTGTGTTTGTGTGTTTGCATTTATATGACGTATTATATACAAAATACAGCAAGAGTCGTTCTAAAATAGACTTGCGACTTCCACGGGTAGCGAGCTGGATGGATGATTCTTACTTCATTCAGAGACACGATTCACAGTTCCGTTTACGTCTCACTTTATAGATACAAGGTACATCTTGTGAAGGTTCAAAAAAAAAACAAGACTCTAGGGAGAAAAAACACAAAACCCAGTCATAACCGGACAACTGGTTGAGTGCGAATGAGCAAAATTGAGAGTTTCCTTTTCCCCGAAATGATTTGCATTTTGAACACTAAGGGGTCGATTTAATAAAACTGGAGAGCGTACAATCTGGGGCAGCTGTGGGTGGTAGCCAATCAGCTTCCAACTTCAGCTTGTTCAATTAAGCTTTGTCGAAAAAGCTGGAAGCTGATTCGTTTCCATGCAAAGCCGCACCTTGGTTTTGCTCTTGCCAATTTTAGTAAATCAATCCTTAAGAGTCAATTTTTCAATGTTTTCACTCGAGAATCAGACAACGTTCCCCCAGGAGTCACACATTTTTCAATTCAAATTTAAAAAGAAATGTGGGCTGGATGAAAGTGGTATGAATCTTGCGCTACAACATTGATAAGTAGACCCCTAAATGGAATCAACTAAACTATTGTATAAACCACCCTCGAAGAAATAAATACATAAAGAAAAATAAGTAAATCAGTATCTGACAAAAGTGAGTACACCCCTCACATTTTTGTAAATATTTTCTTCTATCTTTTCATGTGACAACACTGAAGAAATGACACTTTGCTACAATGTAAAGTAGTGAGTGTACAGCTTGTATAACGGTGTAAATTTGCTGTCCCCTCAAAATAACTCAACACACAGCCATTAATGTCTAAACCGCTGGCAGCAAAAGAGAGTACACCCCTAAGTGAAAATGTCCAAATTGGGCCCAAAGTGTCAATATTTTGTGTGACCACCATTATTTTCCAGCACTGCCTTAACCCTCTTGGGCATGGAGGTCACCAGAGCTTCACAGGTTGTCACTGGAGTCCTCTTCCACTCCTCCATGATGACATCACGGAGCTGGTGGATGTTAGAGACCTTGCGGTCCTCCACCTTCCGTTTGAGGATGCCCCACAGTTGCTCAATAGGGTTTAGTTCTGGAGACGTGCTTGGCCAGTTCATCACCTTTACTTTCAGCTTCTTTAGCAAGGCAGTGGTCATCTTGAAGGTGTGTTTTGGGTCGTTATCATGTTAGAATACTGCCCTGCGGCCCAGTCTCCAAAGGGAGGGGATCATGTTCTGCTTCAGTATGTCACAGTACATGTTGGCATTCATGGTTCCCTCAATGAACTGTAGCTCTCCATTACTGGTAGCACTCATGCAGCCCCAGACCATGACACTCCCACCACCATGCTTGACTGTAGGCAAGACACACTTGTCTTTATTCTCCTCACCTGGTTGCCGCCACACACGTTTGACACCAACTGAACCAGATAAGTTTATCTTGGTCTCATCAGACCACAGGACATGGTTCCAGTAATCCATGTCCTTAGTCTGCTTGTCTTCAGCAAACTGTTTGCAGGCTTTCTTGTGCATCATCTTTAGAAGAGGCTTCCTTCTGGGATGACAGCCATGCAGACCAATTTGATGCAGTGTGCAGCGTATTGTCTGAGCACTGACAGGCTGACCCCCCACCCCTTCAACCTCTGCAGCAATGCTGGCAGCACTCATACATCTATTTCCCAAAGACAACCTCTGGATATGACGCTGAGCACGTGCACTCAACTTCTTTGGTGGACCATGGCAAGGCCTGTTCTGAGTGGAACCTGTCCTGTTAAACCGCTGTATGGTCTTGGCCACCGTGCTGCAGCTCAGTTTCAGGGTCTTGGCAATCTTCTTATAGCCTAGGCCATCTTTATGTAGAGCAACAATTCTTTTTTCAGATTCTCAGAGAGTTCTTTGCCATGAGGTGCCATGTTGAACTTCCAGTGACCAGTATGCGAGAGTGAGAGCGATAACACCAAATTTAACACACCTGCTCCCCATTCACACCTGAGACCTTGTAACACTAACGAGTCACATGAAATGGATAATTGGGCCCAATTTGGACATTTTCACTTAGGGGTGTACTCACTTTTGCTGCCAGCGGTTTAGACATTAATGGCAGTGTGTTGAGTTATTTTGAGGGGACAGCAAATTTACACTGTTATACAAGCTGTACACTCACTACTTTGCATTGTAGCAAAGTGTCATTTCTTCAGTGTTGTCACATGAAAAGATATAGTAAAATATTTACAAAAATGTGAGGGGTGTACTTACTTATGTGAGATACTGTAAATAATGAAAGTATAAAAGATTCGTTTTTTCACGCAAATTTGTCCATACAGGGAGAAAGGACAGCAAAATCGATGGTTTCATGGCAAAGTCAATTTTTGCTGATATCGCTCACCTTAATTCCCTAGTAGGGGATTTGGCTGCTTTTTTGCATTCATCATTTAAACATTATTATTATTATTATTGTTAATAACAATAACTCTATAGTACTTGTCTCCCTGAGGACTCAAAATGCTAATTAAACTGGCCTTTGAAGAATTAGTTGGGTTGTGAGGGTCCAGATCAGAACTTGAAACCTCTGTGGTATCTGGCAGTAGCTCTCCTTTCTGATCCACCTGAGATGCTGAACAGCTCCCTGTCTGATCTCTTAGGACAATCTTGCTTTGTCTCTTCTGGTGAATCTTGAACTCGTTGCTCCTCCAATGAACTTCCTGATTTAAGACATGTCTCTGCACTTCCTGTTTGCTCTCTCCAGCCGATATTTTGCTCCTTTGAGTACCTGCAGCTGTCCTTATCTCCACTACCATTTGTTATCAACCTTTTGGTTTGTTCCTCGAATGTGCTTCCACTTGATACCAACCTGCAACCATATGCTACTGACCTTAGGCTTGTTTACTGACTAGGCTTCTGTTTGAACCCTACCTGCTATATCTGCTACAGGACCCCAGCTTGCTCACCACCTGGTGGGGTGATCCTGAGGACAGCGACCTGGTACTAATTTGCAGCAAAATCCATCTCCACCATCAGGAACTCTGGTGAAGACTGGTTTGTGGTTAGACCCATAGGCGTGCGCACAGGGTTTGCTGGGTGTGCCTGGGCACACCCTAATCACCCCATGTGCATTAGCATTATCACTCTGTGTGCTGCCAGGAAGATGGGAAAGATCTTCCTCTTACCTGCTCTGCCATAATAGAAGTTTTTACACACTTCTCTTTCACTGTGCCAACAGGGAGACAATGTTCCGGGGTCATATATATGTAAACACACATGCGTGTTTGAGGTTTAGGGTGCACACCCTAATGCAATAGGCTGCACACACCAATGGTTAGACCCCACATCTTGGGTGAGCCTGTGTCATCCACCAAGATGACCTGCTTCTGTACTTATCCAGCTGGTCACTGGGAGCCTCTCTAATGCTATAGCTACTGGTCTCCAAGCTGACCCCTGATCGTTATATGAGTATTGCTAAAATTCTTGCATGCAAACAGTATATGTATCTTGAGCCTGTTTTTGGAAATATCAAGAAAGGGTTCTTCATGAACAATGGATGGCAGTGAGTTCCATCTTGTGGGTGCTGCATGAAAGAATGCATGAGATCCAAAAGATTTTAAGGTGACTCTGGGTACATGTAATTTTCCTTTCTTTGAGGAGCACTGGTAATGTGAGGGAGTGTGGGCAACCAGAATTTCTGTCAGATAGGGGAGGCCTACATCAGTTAAGGCATTAAAGGTAGGCCAGTTTTGAAGGATATCCTCAATTTAAATGGTAGTCAGTGAAGGGAGTGAAAATTTGCGGTGGCATTGATGAGCTGGGTGGGTAAGTAGCCTAGCTCCTGCATTCTGTACTAGCTGAAAACAATGTAGTTCTTTATCTGGAGGGTCATAGTAGAGGATGTTGAAGTAATCCAATGATAAATAAATAGAAGGTGAGGTAAAAACCCATTTTTACACCTGCTTCAAACCTTTTCTGCATCGTGATGCCACCTGACATAGTATGTGAACTCTCTGATGGTTGCTGGGGCGTGTCCCAGTCCTGCGTATATAGCAGGATATCTATATCTATATCTCTATCTATATCTTTTCCCTCTGCTGCAGGTTTCTTTTTATGTGGAAAACAAAAGATAGCACTCTTATGCCCCGTACACACGGTCGGACTTTGCTCGGACATTCCGACAACAAAACCCTAGGATTTTTTGCGACGGATGTTGGCTCAAACTTGTCTTGCATACACACGGTCCCACAAAGTTGTTGGACATTCCGATCGTTCTGAACGCGGTGACGTAAAACACGTACGTCGGGATTATAAACGGGGCAGTAGCCAATAGCTTTCATCTCTTTATTTATTCTGAGCACGCGTGGCACTTTGTGTGTCGGATTTGTGTACACACAATCGGAATTTCCGACAACGGATTTTGTTGTCGGAAAATTTTATAGCCTGCTCTCAAACTTTGTGTGTCGGAAAATCCGATGGAAAATGTGTGATGGAGCCCACACACTGTCGGAATTTCCGACAACAAGGTCCTATCACACATTTTCCTTCGGAAAATCCGACCGTGTGTACGGGGCATTAGGCCAGGCATTGACTACCAAGGCCTGAAACATATAACCAATATCCACTTCCCTTGGAGTTTTGCAGCTACATACAGGGGGCCCAGACTTTATCATACAACTTAGGTATGTTACACCCTCTTAGCATAGGATGTTAGGTAAATTTAGTTTTTGGCTCCTTCTGTAATCAAGGGAGCGGTGATTGTTTGTCCTGGTCTGTTCAGAGTTTCACAGACTGGGGGTTTGATTACCTCTGAAAAAAGCTTCCAGAGCTTAAGTTGGGATATTCACATAGCCAGCTTGAATTCCTGGGGAGGAGTGTCCAGAAGGGGGCTGGAATGGTGATAAATAGTCTGAAGCACCGGAGAACTGGGTTCCTTCTCCCAGGAGGTTACAGAGCCTGAGGGGCTGCTTCCCTTAGGCAGCCCATGAACTGTGCAAGCGTTTTGGAGACCTCAATGGTGTCAGGGTTTAGGGCCTGGATGGATCATCTTAGAAGCTGGCTGCAAGACCTCATTACAAGGGATCTGGCCTGCAGAAGGACTGTCTCACTCACTGGACCCTGTCCGGAGGAAGCTGGTAGACGGCAGCTGTCCTGGGGACTTGTGAGTAAAGACCCTAAATTGATCCCTGTGACTGTGCAGTGTTCTGAACAAAAAACAAAAAGAAACACTCCTATTGCCACATCCGTTTAATAGGTTATCAAAAGAAAAGAAGGAGTTTATCAAGGAAACCCCCCGGTCGGACTTTAAGGCCTTAAAGTCCGACCGGGGGTTTCCTTGGCAAACCCCTTCTTTTCTTTTGATAACCTGTGCAGTGTTCTGAAAATCACACTGGCTACCAGTAGTTATGCATAGGTGCAAGGTAACCAGATGCCAAAGAAACTTGCCTCATGGTCTTCAGCTGTGGGGTCTTAGCCTATTCAGAAAGTTACTGCATAATCTTCAGCTGTAGGGGTGTAGACTATCCAACATTTACATTTACTAAAAGGATTACTAAACCCTTTTTGTTTTTTTTAATAACAAACATGTCATACTTACCTTCACTGTGCCGATAGTTTTGCACAGTGGCCCTGATTCTCCTCTTCTGGTGTCCCTCATTGGCACTGGTAGCTCCTCCCCGCATCGGGTGCCCACGTCGAAGAAGTGCTCCCCTTCGGTGGACACCCGTGTGGGCGCGCTCCCAAGTCCTGTTTCTGCGTCCATAGACATAGAAAGCAGGACTCGGCCCCGCCCCTGTCGCCCGCGTCATTTGATTTGATTGACAGCAGCAGGCGCCAATGGCTGCGCTGTGATCAATCTATCCAATCAGTACATGAGACACCAGCTAGAGCTGGTGTGCTTGTCCCCAGGGAGAAGAAAACCGGGTTCAGGTAAGTAGAACGGGGGCACTTGGGGGCTGCAGCACTACAGAAGGATTTTTCACCTTAATGCATAGAATAAGGGCTTACAAACCCTTTAAGGAGAGAATTGTCCTCTAATTGCTACATGCTAATCATTTTGGAGTAACCCATGCCCAACCCCTCTCCTGTTTCTTCAAGAAATACATTTTAAAAGGACATCCTCTTGTCTTAACTGTAAAAGGTAGGCCACAAGTAAGTAAAGTAAAAAATTGGGGTACCATCATTTTTGCAGTAGTAATTAGTAGGAACTGGAGACAACCCCCACTGTGTCCCCATAAAGAAATTGTGAAAATTGACTCGGTAGGCAAAAGGTTACGTCAAAATCATAATAAAAGTACATTTTTTTATACAAAGTATAGAAATAAAGCGTACAGATACATAGATATAAAACAACAATCTCATATTCAAACCATATGTTGTTGGGCATATATAAACATGTTGCACTGGTAATGTAATACCCTCAGAAGTGTAAAATACTGAGAGTATAGGATGGTTAATCCTCATTGAATAGTAAGTCCACTACATGTTTCGCGGACAATTCCACTTCTTCAGAAGGAATAAAAAGTACTCTCTGTAACAGAAACATATTCATATTGACAGTCAACTGGAAATGCATAGTTAATGAGTTCAACAACAGCAATGGTACAGGGGGGGGGGGGTAGCCACAAGATTGCTTACCAACGATGACCAGTGTTCAGAGATGGCTGGGGCAGACCCACCAACAAGTCTCCCCCCTGAAAATCCTCTAGACTGTGTTACTGGGGCTGGTGTGAATGGACTGGTGCTTGCGGTGGTGGACTGGTAATGTAATACCCTCAGAAGTGTAAAACACTGAGAGTATAGAATGGTTAATCCTCAGTGAATAGTAAGTCCACTGCATGTTTCACGGACAATTCTGCTTCTTCAGGAGGAATAAAATGTGCTCTCTGTAACAGAAACATATTGGCAGTCAACTGGAAATGCATAGTTAATGAGTTCAACAACAGCAATGGTACAGGGGGGGTAGCCACAAGATTGCTTACCAACGATGACCAGTGTTCAGAGATGGCTGGGGCAGACCCACCAACAAGTCCCCCCCCCCGAAAATCCTCTAGACTGTGTTACTGGAGCTGGTGTGAATTGACTGGTGCTTGCGGTGGTGGACTGGCAATGTAATACCCTCAGAAGTGTAAAATACTGAGAGTATAGGATGGTTAATCCTCAGTGAAAAGTAAGTCCACTACATGTTTTGCGGACAATTCCGCTTCTTCAGGAGGAATAAAAAGTGCTCTCTGTAACAGAAACATGTTGGCAGCCAACTGGAAATGCATAGTTAATGAGTTCAACAACAGCAATGGTACAGGGGGGGGGTAGCCACAAGATTGCTTACCAACGATGACCAGTGTTCAGAGATGGCTGGGGCAGACCCACGAACAAGTCTCCCTCCCCAAAAATCCTCTAGACTGTGTTACTGGAACTGGTGTGAATGGACTGGTGCTTGCGGTGGTGGGCAGCCCCTTTACTTTTAAGGAAGAACCAGTTATTACCGGGGGGGGGGGTAGAGCTATAGGTATAACTGTTGTGGAAGCCTGCTTGTGACACCAACCTGCTCCTCTTTGGTGAGGACTGTTATGGATTCGAGTGGACTCTCCAGGTCACAAGGGGTAGGTGTGATGTCCATTAGTCTAAGGAGCACATTTTTTGTCAGGGGCCCCATTAAGGGTTTTTTTTTTTTTGTTTTTCTGCATGACTATTCTAAACTGGGCAGGGAGAGAGAAAGTGAGAGAGGAAATAGAGAAAGAGAGAGAGATTTATTTTCCATTTATCTATAGCTCTGCTTTGAGTTGAAATGTCCCCTTTTCATGTCGCTGGTGAACCTTCATTAGTAAACAGCAGCTATAGCTGGAGAGAAGGTCATGGAAATTAACAAGGAATTTAATCTGTGCTGAACATGGATGAAAATAAGCTGTACTAGTTCTAATCATGCTGCAATTTTAGAATCATTAAAGATCAGTCATTAGCTGTTTTTGATGAAACTTCCATATCTACATTAACTCCTTCAGTGATCTAAAGGGTAATTGCCTTTTTAATATACATCAGCACTTTTTTTTTTACATCTAGATAAGTCAAGCAAGTTTGTAAATAAAGTCTTTCTTTTTTTTGTCTTTCTCCTGCAGTCCCTGGCGTAAAATCAAAGTAAAGGGTAACATTTATATATACTGGGTATATATTGCATACTAGTGTTGTGCGAGCAGTTTGGGCCGAGCAAGAGTTTTGGCCAAACATTGGCTGTTCGTCTCATTCGGGGAACCCCTGAATTTGCAGGGTGTCCCCCCCCCCCCCACACCGAAATGCCCTGCAATGCACTGCACGCTGCACAAGGAATTCTGCACCCTGATTGGGTAAAGCTGTGCCCCAATCAGGGTGCAGTAAAAGCTGGCTGTTAAGGAGCGGGGCCAGGAAGCCAGCTGCAGCGTCCTTAATGACCGATAAGTCATCAGCTGTCAAAGGGCTCCCCTGCTGACAGCTGAATATAAGATAAAAAAAAAACATTTCCCGGCAAAAATTGTTTTAAAAAAATGGCGTGGGCGTCTGGTATGGATTTTGGCCCCTCCCAAAATTTATACCAGGCCCTTATCCAAGCACTCAGCCTGGCAGGTCAGGGAAAAGAGGGGGGCACACCCCCCACCCCATGTTAATGGGGACAAGGGTCTCTTCCCCACAACCCTGGTATGTGGTTGTGGTGGTCTGTGGCAGGGGGCTTATCGGAATCTGGAAGCCCCCTTTAACAAAGGGGCCCCCAGATCCTACCCCCCCATGTGACAGGTACAGGTCCTGCTGTTTTGTTAACCCCTTTCCACCCAGCCCCAGTCCCAGCCCCGGCCCCCCCGGCCCCCGGCCCTGGCCCCAGCATCCCTTTAACAAGGTCTTTTTGATGGGAGCAAGGACAGTGGCATAACTAGAACCTGTAAAATGCGGGACTGTCCTGAGCAATCTGGGACACGTGGTCACCCTACCACAGCAGCCAATGGGAGCAGGAAGGGGGCAAGCCAGCAGAGCTGCAGGGGGTGAGGGGGGCCTGGAAGAAGCAGAGGGGAGTGGGAGAGTCTGAGTCGGCCGCTCCCACCCCCTCCACAGACCAGCGCTCCAGTGAAGGGGGTGGGGGGCAGAGCAGAGAGACAGTCACCAACTCACTGTTTACGGAGCTGTGAGAACTGAGCGATCGGCAGTGTTTGATCGCTCGGTTCTCAGTTTTAAAGCCGGCGGGGGACAGATGCAGCATCGGACTGATGCTGCATCCAGCTAGGTATGTATAATTAAAAAACCCAAATCCCATACTTTTCTTTTAAATACTTCTACTTGTATGTGCTACCAATAGAGTACTTCTAAGTGATGCATTATCAGCCATCAGGTGGGACAGGCGCCTCCCGATCATGTGACCACCCTGATGCTAGGGGTGGGCAGAAAGGGGTTAAATATGACATTGAAAGCTTTTTATTATATCTGTTTGACAAGTGCAAAAAAAAAATTAAAAATAGCTGTTTACCTAACTAATAAACTTGAGAGCTTATAACTTCCTGTGCTCCTTGAATCTGGACAGTTATAAGTTAGGATTCTTCCTAGCTAGCTCCATGGACTACAAAACACCTGCCCCACATTATGGACAATAAAAGAAAGCTGTTATATAGTCCTAACATACTTCCTGTCCTTAGGTGACGGTTGTCACCTAAGGACAGGAAGTGTGTTAATGGCAGGATCACCAGGTCTCATGCACACCAGACGTTTTGCTAACTCTCCTAGACCACCTTCCTCCTGGCAGCAGAGTTTTGGCAGAAAAAAAAAAACTCTTGATGCTTGTAAACTTTGTAACGCATTTAGGAGCAGCAAGCGCTTGGAGGTTAATTCATTTTTTTAGCTAGAACTATTGCCCATTTAAATAAATTACTGCTAAAACATTAAACGCACCCATCGCTTAGGCGTGTTTATACACATTTAGGCGCGCCAAGAGTTTTTTCTGCCAAAACTCAGCTGCTCCCGGATGCTCTGGCTGTGGTTTTTTTTTTTTTTTCTCTGCATCTGAACTCCTCTGAACTGCCCTTTGCATGGGCATATAGGCTAACATGCAGGGGGTGTTTAGAAACAGAAAAAAGCCAAAAGCCTCCTGGGAGCGTCAAAAAAGAATGTCCAGTGTTCATGAGGCCTTTACCACTTTCCCACCGCGCTATATCCGGTATATGGCTACAGCATGGCTCTCTAGTTCTGGGAGGACGTCCCTGGATGTCCTCCCATGGGTTTGCCTCTGGCGCATTCCCTGGGACGGACATCGGGAGCGCTCTGGGACCGATGTGTGCCTTGGACACAGCAGATCACTGATCAGGGTAAGGTGCCAATCACAGCGTCCCCTTACCATGTGATCAGTTGTGTCCAATCACAGCTGTCATGGTGTAAACAGACTTAATTCCTTTTCCGGTTATTGGAAACAATGTGTGAAGGAAGGAGAG
This sequence comes from Aquarana catesbeiana, assembly GCF_042186555.1. Classification (NCBI taxonomy): domain Eukaryota; kingdom Metazoa; phylum Chordata; class Amphibia; order Anura; family Ranidae; genus Aquarana; species Aquarana catesbeiana. The sequence goes on from NC_133329.1 coordinate 406,357,620, forward strand.
CCATGATTATCAGTGCAGCTTATCAGGGCCCATCAGTCCTGCCTCATCAGTGCCAGTGTTGCCAACCATCAGTATTTTTACTGGCAGCCAGTAAAAAACAGGCAATTTCCTCCTGCCAGTAAATGCCAGTAAAAGGAAAAAGTTGCCAGTAAAAGAGATGGCTGTGATGTTCGGCCCGGTCCCGGCCGAGACCATCCAGGTACCTGCTATAGTGTGTTCGGGCAGCTCTGGTGAAAGCGGTGCCCGAGTGTGCCGTGTGATGTCCTGGTGCAAGGGAGCCAAGCAGAGCGGCCTGAGCCTCGTGTGTGGGTCAGCAGGTCAGGAGTGGGACTGTCAGTGCTGTTCAGACTAGAGTGGACTGAAGGGATCACCTGGCTTGGAGAGAGACTGTCACTGTGACTTAGGAGGGGACGTGCCGTGCCGGTGAGAAGTTAGCATCATCTGTGCTGCTGCACACTTTAGTCATTGTCAGAGAGTCAACTTCATGCGTGTGTCTGCCTTCCTATTCTAATTTCTTGCCCTCCTGTCCCTGAGCTACTTACTTACTATATATCGAAAATAAAATAAGAAATATGTTTTTTGCACTAATATCTACCTTAAATCACATTGCTAATTGTATATTGTATTTGCTTGTAACCTAAATACTAAAATTTGCACTTAAACCTGTAATTTTGTAATTTTTGGAAATGCCAGTAAAAACTTGTCTGTGCCAGGAAATTTTGGGTGTCGTGCCAGTAAATTTCAATCTTGTAGGTTGGCAACACTGATCAGTGCCCATCAGTTCCACCTCATCAGTGCAGCGTCTTCAGTGCCGCCTCAACAGTGCTCATCAATTCTGCCTCATCTGTGCAGCCTCATCATTGCCTCCTCATCCGTGCCACCTCATCGGTGCCTCCTCAACAGTGCCCATCAGTTCCGCCTCATCTGTGCAGCCTCATCATTGCCTCCTCATCCGTGCCTCCTCATCAGTACCCATAAGTTCTGTCTCATCAGTGCAGCATCATCAGTGCCACCTCATCAGTGCTGCCTCAACAGTGCCCATCAGTTCTGCTTCAAATATGCAGCCTCATCATTGCCTCCTCATCCGTGCTTTCTCATCAGTGCTGCCTCATCAGTACTCATCAGTTTCACCTCATCAGTGCAGCCTCATCAGTGCCCATCAATGTAGCCTCATTAGTGCACATCAATGCAGCTCATTAGTTTCCATCAGTGCAGTTTATCAGGGCCCATCAGTCCTGCCTCATCAGTGCCCATCATTGCTGCCTCATCAGTGCCCATCAGTGCCGCCTCATCAGTGCCCATTAGTGCCGCCTCATCAGTGCCCATCAGTGGCGCCTCATCAGTGCCCATCAGTGCAGTCTCATCAGTGCCAGCAGTGCAGCTTATCAGGGCCTATCAGTCCTGTCTCATCAGTGCCTTCTCATTAGTGCCCATCAATGTTGCCTCATCAGTGCCCATCAGTTCCACCTCATCAGTGCAGCCTCATCAGTACACATCAGTACAGCCTCATCAGTGCCCATCAGTTCCACCTCATCAGTGCAGCCTCATCAGTACACATCAGTGCAGCCTCATCAGTGCCCATCGGTTCCGCCTCATCAGTTCCACCTCATCAGTACACATCAGTGCAGCCTCATCAGTGCTGCCTCATCAGTGCCGCCTCATCAGTGCCCATCAGGCTGCCTCATCAGTGCAGCCTATCAGTGCAGCCTTATCAGCGCACATCAGTGAAGAAGAAAAATTACTTATTTGCAAAATGTTATAACAAAGACTAAGAAAAACATTATTTTTCAATATTATCAGTCTTTTTATCATTTAGCGAAAAATAAAAAGCCAAGTGGTGATTAGATACCACCAAAAGAAAGCTCTATCTGTCTCAAAAAACATGATACAAATGTAATTTGGGTACAGTGTTGCATGATGGAGTAATTGTCGTTCAAAATGCGTCAGCACTGAAATCTGGAACTTGGCCTGGACTGGAAGGGGGTGAAAGTGTCTGATATTGAGGCGGTTAAAGAAAAAAAAAAGTGTTAAAAAAAAGAAAACGAATGCAGCCACCACTTCTAAGGACTGGTAAGGGCCAATACTATCAACTTTTGTTTTTTGGGTTTAGATGCGCTTTATATTTTGGATGCCTATTTTTTTTTTTTTTTTCTTTATAACAATGCTTGATCATTGGGAATGCCACTTATCTCTGACATTTTCCTACCACTGATTAAAAAATACTAAAGATCAAAAATAATTACATTTTATGGCATATGCTGCCTACATGCGTCATGATACTTAGCTTCCAAATGAAGCTGAATTTATGGTCCCTGGAAACAGCGGAGATCACATGAAAGCGCGGGCTTATTTAGATCGTACGCCTCCAAATCCAGCTGTTGTGTGTTTGTTAAATATTTATAAGTTTGTATATCGTATCTGTCAGTGGTTGTGTTGATGCCATTAAAGTGATACATGGGTGATGTACACAATGCATACATCTTGTCGTACAAGTAGGGAGACGAGGTGCCAGGAGAAGATCATAAATCCAAGAAATGGGTGAAAAAAATGTAACGTCGGGGATGAAGGTGTATGTATCTGTTTTCTTTGTTGGCATCAGATCATTTGTTACACTTTAAAATATACTGGATGTAGACCCAATTATTAAAAGCATGTATAATCTTTAAAATGTTAATGACGTTTTAAATATTTTTAAGTTTTCAGATTTTATGCGATACCTGGAGAACCTGCCATATATATATGATCAGGCATTTCCTGTTACAGGGTGACAACTAGGGATGGGCCGAAAGAACCCCTGTTCGGTTCGCACCAGAGCTTTCAAACACCGCGAAAGTTCGGACCCGAATAACGAACCCCATTAAAGTCAATGGGACCCGAATGATTAGAGATTTTTTGGATACATTCTGGTGTCACTTTGACTTTGGATAGAAGTAGCGGGTGCGTAAAAATTGGTCTTTGGGTGTCGGTGGCTACTTCCCACCGTAACCCTATAGAGGTACTCTTGATGAAAGCAAGAATTTTGGCCTTGCTGTAAAAATGTGCAATGATATGCACCTGTCAAACAGGTGCTGAAAAATTGGATGTTAATTGTGCCCATGAAACCTATACTAAAAACAGTCTTTCAGATGAAATGATTGAACACCCTCAAAGGTAGGCAGCCTCAAAGTCCTGCAGAGATTCCACATCCCAAAAAGACTTTATCAGTGACATCAGCATCAGGGGCTTCATAGCTGGTAATCCAGGACTGATTCATTTTTATAAAAGTCGAACAGTCCACGGAGTCTGTGGACAGACGCATTCTATGATCAGTAACGAAACCTCCTGCAGCACTGAATGCCCGTTCTGAAAGCACACTGGATCCAGGGCAGCCCAACAACTTAATAGCATACTGAGCAAGCTCTGGCCAGTGATCTATTGTCCTGACCCAGTAAGTCAGTGGATCATCAGCTGGAAAGCTCTCCATCTCTGTTTTGGCCCCGGGGTAATCATCCACCATGTGATGCAGATGGTGCCGATGGGATGTGGAAGCTGACAGCCCTGGGTGGTAAGGACTAAAAAAATTTCAAAATGCCTCACTTAGACGGACGCCTTCTCCAACACTCCTCTCTTGACCAACAGAAGACTCAAAACTAATTTTTCCACGACACTGTAACCTACTGGAGTCAGGAAAAAGTTCAATAAAATCCTCTTTAACGTGTCCTCAAGAGATTTTATCTTCTGCACTCTCTGTGGGGACGGGATGAGTTCTGAGACCTTCCCCTTATAATGGTGGTCAAGGAGGGTTGCCAACCAGTAATCATCCTTTTTTATGCCAATTTTCGCAAGCTTTGAAGCATGAGGTTGCCCATTCGCCTCAAATTTGACGAGGCTTAAGAAGCAGACTCTTCTGGGTCACTCAGAATGACAGCATCTGGAACTTCCTCCTCCAAGCCACATACTACTCCCAAGGGTCCTGTGGTTGGAAAGCCATCACTTACAGATTGGCGCATGTCTTCTTCTTTTTTGAAGCTTATGAAAGTGCCAGAATCCTCCTCCTCATCCTTCTCCCCTCTCTCCTCCCATGTGTTCTGTGACATAGGAATGATGGTGTCTGGATAAAGTGGGCCTTGAGAGGAAAGGAAATCCTCCTCTTCCTCCTGCTGCTTTGCCTCCAGTGCCCTGTCCATAATGCCATACAGAGTCTGCTCCAGCAGGAACACAACAGGGATTGTGTCACTGATGCATGCACTGCCACTGCTCACCATCCTTGTGGCCTCCTCAAATGGTGACAATTCAATGCATGCATCCTTAATGATCAACCATTGGTGTGGGGGAAAAAAGCTGAGGCGGCCTGAGCCTGTCGTTGTGCCGTACTGGCAAAGGTATTCGTTGACGGCCCTCTGCTGCATGTATAGCTGCTGCAGCATTCACAAAGTTGAGTTCCACCTGGTGGGCATGTCACAAATCAGGCGGTTTATGGGCAGGTAGAATTCCCGCTGAATTTCAGCCAACTGAGCACTGGCTGTGTATGACCGCCTGAAATGGCTACAGACTCTTCTGGCCTGCTTTAGTACATCTTGCAACCCTGGGTACGTACTTAGGAAATGCTGCACCACCAAATTGAGAACATGTGCCAGGCATGGCACATGTGTCAACTTTCCCTGTCTAAGGGCGGACAGGAGATTTGAGCCATTATCAGACACCACCATTCCTGGCTCCAGCTGGCATGGTGTGAACCACCTCTGGGCCTGTCCCTGCAGAGCTGCAAGAATCTCTGCTCCGGTGTGGTTCCTAAACACACCAGCTGAAGCACTGCATGGCACCTTTTAGCCTGACTCTGGGGCTAGCCCTTTGAACGCTTAGGGGGTACCTGATGTTCATAGGACAATTCTGCAGAGGAGGGTATGGAGGTGGCGGAGGAGGAGGGGGTAGAGCTCACAGGTCTGGCATCATCACCACCAGCTGTACGGAGGCGTGAGGGCACAACAAGCTGCATCACCGAGCCCTATCCGGCATCCTTTTGAGTTGCAAGCAGCGTTAGTGTGCTGTGAACAAAATATATTTTGTCCCTGCCCATGCTTGCTTGACCACTTGTCAGAAGTAAGGTGGATTTTACGGATGACTGCCTTGCCCGACGATGCCAGAACATTCCCTTCCATGTGATGGTAGAGAGATGGAACGGTCTTATGTGAAAAGTAGTAGCGACTGGGAACCTGCCATTGTGGTACAGCACATTGCGCAAATTCACAGAAGCGGGCAGAATCCACCAGGCTGAAAGGCAGAAGTTGGAGAGCCAACAGCTTTGACAAGCTTGCATTCAGACGTTGGGCATGTGGGTGGCAGGGACTGTATTTTTTTTTTCCGCTGCAGCTGATGGGGCAGAGAAATTTGCCAGCTGCAGTCTACAGCTGGTGGTGTGCTGCTGGCAGATGTGCTGCTAGGACCTGGGACACCCTGTACTATACCATCATCCCTGTCAGTGGAGGCTGCTGAGAGGTAATGACCGGTATTGCAGGGGCGGACTGAAGTGGGTAAGGAGGAGGAAGGACATATTTGTGCCCCTTTTGTGTGGCTTTTAGGTGCTCTTGCCAACAGGCTGAGTGGTTGGATGTTAAATTCCTTGTTAAGCATGTGGTACCCAAATGGTTGGTGTTTTTGCCAAGTTTGATGTGTCTGAGACACAGTTTGCAGATAGCAACAATGCGATCTGTTGCAGATGTGCTGAAAAAGGCCCAGACAGTTGAGCTTTGGGGAGTGGGCTGGGAGATAACAGCTGCAGAATGTGATGGAATAGGGTGACTTCTCTCTACTCTTTCTTGATGTCGGGCTCCTTGGGGTTGTGCCGCCTCACCTTCAGTTTCCTCCCCTGCTCTATCTGGCACCCAAGTCACATCAGTGACCTCATCATCATTATCATCATCTCCATCTCCTCCATCTTCATCATTACCACTGGAGACAACTTGGCAATATGCTGCAGCTTGGGGAACATGAATGCCAATTTGTCTACCAGTGTTCCTCCCTCTCTCTAGGCTCATGTTCCTGTCATCCTCAACCTTAGAACCAAAATCTGAATCCAGTAATGGCTGGGCATCATCAAGGAGCAAGTGGCTGATGCTGTGGTCAAGTAACTCTGCTGACTCCTCAATGGCTGATGTTGGGGCTATGGCAGGAATAGATGTGGAAAAGGAGGCAGGTTTATCCTCTCTGGCAACTGCAGGGGACTGCACACTTGTCTCTGCTTGCGTGACAGAGGATGAGGAGGATGAGGAAGGTTTAGTAAGCCAGTCCACTACCTCCTCTGCATGCTGTGGCTGGATAGCACAGGCAAACTCACTAAACAGAGGAAATTGTGCCCTGCCTGAGGACTGACCACTACGTCCACCTTTGCATGTGGACATATTTGTTGCTGGCCCCCTTACAGTGCCAAGGGAACGTCTGCCTCTCCTTGTTGTCCTCCCAGACATTGTGAGGGAGGGGGCCGTGCTTATAAGAAATTGTAAAGAAGAAGTTGAAATCTGTACGTAGATGCACTTTAATCAATGTAAAGTGGTGTTTGGTGCACTTTAATTTGAGTACTCACACTACACAGACACACTCCATGGATACACTATAATATACTGCAATATAATGCGCCAAATGTACAGTGACGCACAGAACTATATGGCGTTAAGCTGTCAGTAATGCACACAGAACTATATGGCGTTAAACTGTCAGTAATGCATACAGAACTATATGGCGTTAAACTGGCAGTAACACACGCAAAATGATATGGCATTAAACTGGCAGTAATGTACACAAAGCGATATGGAGTTAAACTGGCAGTAATGTACACAGAACTATATGGCGTTAAACTAGCAGCAACGCACGCAAAACAATATGGCGTTAAACTGGCATTAACGTACACAAAACTATATGGCGTTAAACTGGCAGTAACGCACACAGAACTATATGGCATTAAACTGGCAGTTACGCATGCAAACTTATATGGCGCTAAACTGGCAGTAATGCACGCAAAACGATATGGTGTTAAACTGGCAGTAACGCACACAGAAGTAAAAGGCGTTAAACTGGTAGTAATGCACCCAGAGCTATATGGCGTTAAACTGGCATTAACGCACACAGAAGTAAAGGGCGTTAAAATGGCAGTAACACAATCAAATAGACAGCGTTCAACCATCACTACACTGACGCTATCTGAATTGTCTCTACTCTAGCTATACGCTAATGTCAAGATTACTGACACGGTCTCACTACACTACACTGAAACTATCTGAGCTGTCCCTACTTTACACTAATGTATGTATGAATGACACGGTCTCACTACACTACAGTGAAACTATCTGATCTGTCCCTACTCTAGCTGCACACTATGCAAAGCTGAATGATGGTCCTCCTCACTACACTCACACTATTCCTAGACTGACACTAAACTAATATTCTACATTGACAATTGAAGCAAAATAGCACAGTATAGCACACTAACTAATAGCACTGAACAGAGCCCTGTTCTATCTCTCTCCACGCCCGAAATCACACTAAAAATGGCTGCCATTGAAAGAATACTTTTATACTGTGGGGGGGAATGAGCCATGATTGGATAAAGTCATGATGACAGTGTCCAATCATGACTCTTATGCCGCATACACACGATCGGAATTTTGGGCCGCAAAAAAACGATGAGAGTTTTTCGTCGGAAAATGTGACCGTGTGTATGCTCCATCGAACTTTTGCTGGCCGAATTCCAGCCAGCAAAAGATTGAGAGCATGTTCTCAATTTTTCGGTCGGGAAAAATTCCTATACGAAAATGCGATCATCTGTGGCAATTCCGACGCGCAAAATCCCTACGCATGCTCGGAAACAATTTGACGCATGCTCGGAAGCATTGAACTTCATTTTCTCGGCTCATCGTAGTGTTGTACATCACCGCGTTCTTGACGGTTGTAATTTCAGCTAACTTTTGCCTGACCGTGTGTATGCAAGGCAAGCTTGAGCGGAATCCCGTCGGAAAAGCTGTCATATCTTTTTCCGACGAGAAATCCCCTTGTGTGTACGTGGCATAACAGTGCTCTGTGCCCTGATTCACCGAATGACCGAACAAAGAAAGTTCAACTCGAACTTATGCTCGGGCCAAACCGTTCACCCATCCCTAGTGACAACTCCCTGCCCCTGTTTCCCAATTGCACATCTGTGTTGTCACTCTTTCACATGGGCTTCCTATTACAAGGGCTGTATCAAAAGAAAAAAAGAAAATTAAGATGGTCCTCTGTGTCCCATGCCAAGTTTTCATTTCAGGAAATGCCCCATCTAAGGTCTGTGCAAAAAAATCAATACCTATAACTGATGCCAAAGTAGGCATAACTTTTTAATTAACTTAACCACTTCAATACCGGGCACTTTTATCCCCTTCCTGCCCAGACCAATTTTCGGGTTTTTAGCGCTGTCGCATTTTGAATGCCAATTGCACGGTCATACAATGCTGTACCCAAATTAAATTTTTATCATTTTTTTCACACAAATAGAGCTTTCTTTTGGTGGTATTTAATCACTACTGGGCTTTTTTGTTTGCTAAAAAAATGAAAAAGACCGAAAATTTTTAACAAAAAAGTTTTTCTTAGTTTCTGTTAGACAATTTTGTAATAAAGTAATTTTTCCCCTTCACTGATGTGCGCTGATGAGGCTGCACTGATGGGCACTCATGAGATGGTGCTGATGGGCACTGATGAGGTGCAACTCATGAGAAGGCACTATTTATGCAGCACTGATGGATACTAATAGGTGGCACTGATATGCAGAACTGATACACACTGATAGGCGGCACTGGCGGGCACTGATAGGTGGCACTGATAGGTGGCACGGATATGTGGCACTGATGGGCACTGATGGGAGGCACTGATGAGCAGGCACTGATGGACACTGAAAGGCAGCACTGACTGGCATCACTGATGGACACTGATTGACATCACTAATGGGCACAGATTGGCAGCACTGATGGGCACAGATTGGCATCACTGATGGGCACTGTTGGGTCTGCCCTGATAATTTAGGCACTGATGATCAGTGCCCTGATTATCTGTACAGGTCACACCTGTGAGGAAATGCCGCTGATTGGCTCTCCTCTCCTCACATGCTGTGAGTTCATTTTCTTGTTTACATGTGATCAGCTGTGATTGGACACAGCTGATCACATGGGTAAAGAGCCTCATCATCGGCAAGTGCGGTGAGACTGGGGCAACATCATATGACGTCGTCCCAGAACAAGAGAGCCACCACGCCGCCGTCATTTGTCTACAGTATATAGCGGACGGGAGGTGGTTAAATAGGTTGTTCAAATTTCACATGTTGGTTAATGAACTCTTCCTCTATAGTAACTTTTCTTCTTTTTTCATTGTAGGTAAATAATGGATTCCAAGGAGAAGCAATGTGACATCATTTAGTTCTGGAAAAAGGAGGGGTACAGCCTGTTTGGAGTCTACGGAAGGCTACAGAATGTTTATGGAGATGACACATTGCCAAGAGCCACCAATGACAAACCATTATTCATTAACGGTGTCATCTCTGTCACCATTCTGTGGCCTTCTGTAGACTCCCGACAGCCTGCACCCCTTCTTTATCAACTCAGTAATGCCACGTTGCTTCTGCTTGGAATCCTTTTTTTAACTGCAATGAAAAAAAAGAAGAAGAGTTCCTATAGAGGGAGAGGTACTCTACCAACATGTAAAATTTGAGCGACCTATGTAAGTTAATAAAAAAGTTATGTCCACTTTTGCATTACTTTCAGTAGAGTCCTCGTATAATCAGAAGCAGTATATAATTACATATCATTATGAGGACAATTCTGATTATTTCCAAAAATTATTGATTATCCTACCAGTAATAAAAAGTTCTTACATTGTCTATTGTGTAGGTTTATGGATGTGTTACTTACCGCCCCTACATCTATATACAGGGCTTTATTATTCAGCCGGGATGTGGAAGAACAATGTTCCACCACCCCTGGCAGCCCTGTCCTCTCCGACCTGTGACTGTAAATACAGAAGCTGGTAGTAGAAGTTTTTCTGCAATACTCACTTCCTGCACCGGCTTCTGTGTTTCCAAGCAGCTCAGACATGCAGCTAAGCTACCAGCTTCAATGCACCTGGTACAAAACCATAATGGCCATTTTCTAAGCTAATACACAAAAGGTTGTTGATCAAATGGCATGGGGGCCTGGCCAGCAAAGCAGGTCCAATCCTCTTCTTTTCGGGTCCCCTGTCAGCGCTCCTGGCTCCTCTCCCACAAGCAGCACCCCCAGAAAAGGCCACTTGCCCTGGGAGGGGGCATCACTGCATGCTCACTCCTGAACTGCTGCTCTATGGGTCCATTAGACACCTAGAGCCACCCCTTGGCCCCGCCCCACGCTCTCTACTTATTGGCTCGCTGGCTGTGATTGGGCTCCCTCTGCTGTCTCTGCCAATGAGGAGGGAGAGTCCTGGGACAGGTGAGGCTATTGTGAACATCGCTGGATCAGAGGGGGCTCAGGTAAAGTTTGAGAGGGCTGGGGGGGCAAATTGCACATGGAAGGTTTTTTACCTTCATGCATAGAATGTATGAAGTTAAAAAACGTTCAGCCTTTAGAACCACTTTAAACATTGCAAGAGTTGATGTTTATATATAACAATTTTTGAAACTATTCAGAATTTTCCCACTCTTCATTGTCACTAAAAATGACAGACAAAGGAGCGAGAGTAAGGAGAGGGAAAAAGAAAGAGAGTATAAAATGGGAGGGAGAGGGAAAGCAGAAAGGGAGAAAGTGAGTAGATAGAGGGAGGTAGAGGGAATGGAAGAGCAAATGTAGTGGGAGGGAAAAAGAACGAGAGAATAGGGAGAGGTAGGGAGAGAGTAGAGAGAGGAATGGAGAGAGAGCAGAGAGAAAGTAGAAAGAGGGAGGGAGAGAGAGAAAAAGAGAGAGGTAGGGAGGTGGAGTAGGGAAAAGGAGGGAGAGAGAGTAGAGCGGTGTAGGAAGGGAGAGTAGGGATATGGAGGGGGAGAGAGAAAGAAGTAGGGGGGGGGGGAGAGGAGGGGAGAGGAAGGAAGAGTACAGAGATAGAGGGGGAAAGGAAGGGAGAGTAGGGAGAGAAAGGGGGAGAGGAGGGGAAAGTAGGGAGAGGGAGGGAATAGGAAGGAAGAGTAGGGAGAGGGAGGGAAGAGGAAGGGAGAGGGAGGAAAGAGGAAGAGAGAGGAAGGGGGAGTACGGAGAGAGAGAGAAAGAGAGAGGGGGAGAGGAAGGAAGAGTATGGGGTAGAGGGGAAGAGGAAGGGAGAGTAGGGAGAGAAAGAAGGAGAGGAAGGGAAAGTAGGGAGAGGAAGGGAAGAGGAAGGAAGAGTAGGGAGAGCGAGAGGAAGAGAGAAAGAAATAGAAGTGGGGAGAGGTAGGGAGGGGGAGAAAGGGAGAGTAGGGAGAGAAAGGAGGAGAGGAGGGGAAAGTAGGGAGAGGGAGGGAAGAGGAAGGGAGAGTAGGGAGAGAAAGGAGGAGAGGAGGGGAAAGTAGGGAGAGGGAGGGAAGAGGAAGGGAGAGTAGGGAGAGGGAGGGAAGAGGAAGAGAGAAGAAGGGGGAGTACGGAGAGAGAGGGAAAGAGAGAAAAAAGTAGGGAGAGGGAAGGGTAGAGGAAAGGAGAGTAGGGGGAGAGAGAAGGGAAGGGATAAAGAAGTAGGAAGAGAGGGGGGGAGGAAGGGAAAGTAGGGAGAGGAAGAGTAGGGAGAGGGAGGGGGAGAGAGAAAGAAGTAGGAAGAGGGAGGGGGAGGAAGGGAGAGTAGAGAGAAAGAGGAGAGGGGAGAAGTGAGGGAAGAGGAAGGAAGAGTAGGGAGAGGAAGGGGGAGTACAGAGACAGAGGGGAAGAGAGAAAGAAGTAGGGAGAGGGAGGGGTAGAGGAACAGAGAGGAAGGGGGAGTACAGAGATAGAGGGGAAGAGATAAAGATGTAGGAAGAGGGTGGGGGAAGGAAGGGAGAGTAGGGAGAGGGAGGGGGGAGAGGGGAGAAGAGGGAGAGGGAGGGAAGAGGAAGGGAGAGGGAGGAGAGTGAGAAAGAAGTAGGAAGAGGGAAGGGGGAGGAAGGGAGAGTAGAGAGAGGGAGGGGGAGGAGAGGGGAGAAGAGGGAGAGGAAGGGGGAGGGGAAGGGAGAAAGAGGGGAAGAGATAAAGAAGTAGGGAGAGGGAGGGGAAGAGGAAGTGGAAAGAAGAAAGTAGAGAGTGAAATATATAGTAAGACGGAGGGAGGGTAAGGGGGAGAGAGAGCAGAGAGAGGTAGGGAGGGAGAGTAGAGAAAGAGAGTAGAGAGAGGTATAGAGTGGGGAAGGCAGACAGAGTAAGGTGAGGGAGGGATAGAGAATAGGGAGAAAGGGGGGAGGGAAGACAAGAGAGATAGTGAAAGTCGAGGGAGGAAAGGGAATGCGAGAATAGGGAGAGGAATGCAGAGAGAGAGAGAGAGAGTAGATCAATGGATTGAAATAGACAGTAGGGCTAGAAATGTAAAAAGAAAGTAAAAGGGGGGGGGGGAGTAGGAAGAGGGAGAGAGAGACTAGGGAGAAGTAGAAAGGAAGATAGAATAGTGATTGGGAGCAGAGAAAGTAGGTAAAGGGATGGAGATATACAGCAGGGAGAGGGAGGGAGGGGAAGTAGGGAGTGGGAAGGTAGAAGGAGCAGAGAGAGAAATTCTATATAGACAGGGAAGGAGTAAGAAGAGAAAGGAAGGGCAAAGAGAGGAAAAGCAGGAAGGAGGAGAGAGCATTGAAAATATAACCTAGCCTGTTCACCCCTACTTCCTAATTACCCAGACTTCTTTTATCTACAATGCAGAAACTGTAAAGATTTATGGTGGATTAAATTCCAAGTTGTTTAAGCGAATTGTCAAAATGTTTTACATCAGCTTGGTCTCGGAGCTCATGAATTTTTACAGCTTGTGTCTTTTTTTCAGATCTCTCCCTCCCGGCATCCTGTATCAGTTCAGCACAAGGGTGTGGGACCTGAAGAATATTTAATGAAGCACTTTGCTATTCCAATGAACAGCATTTGCATAAGATTGCACCTTTCCTCAGAGCTACCTGCTTGCTGCTTGCTAATGACTTTCAGCGATGTGAAACAGAGAGATCTCAGTATTCCTCATATTTCTGCATTAGTTACATGATAGCTGGAGCAGCATACAGATAAACACCGAACATATAACTGGTTATTTTCTGTGGACATCAGATGAGACTGCTTAGTCTTGTTTTAGCCCATAGATGTACAGATCTAAGCAGCAAATTGTTTACCAACTTTGACTGACTGGTTGAGTTGCTCAGATACCTTTGATGATAAATGCAGTGAACAATCATGATTGATGGATTGTTTTTTTTTTTTTTTGCTTTTTATCACAATTTAGCTGATCATATGCAGTAGTAAAATGTATGGCATCTACGATTAAGCCCTGAAAAGGCAAAACATGTCTGAGAAGTTCTCTACAGGTGGAGAACAGAAGCTGAAGCCATCTTTTATTCATCTCATTCACATTTACAGTGCCTTGCAAAAGTATTCACCCCCTTGGCTTTTTACCTATTTTGTTACATTACAGCCTTCAGTTCAATATTTTTTTTTAATCTGAATTACATGTGATGGATCAGAACACAATAGTCTAAGTTGGTGAAGTAAATTGAGAAAATTCAAAATAAAAAAAATGATAATTGGCATGTGCGTATGTATTCACCCCCTTTGTTATGAAGTCCATAAAAACCTCTGGTGCCACCAATTACCTTCAGAAGTCACATAATTAGTAAAATGATGTCCAGCTGTGTGCTATCTAAGTGTCACATGATCTGTCATTACATATACACACCTTTTTGAAAGGCTGTGTATATGTAAAATATATAACACCTATGCATATATGTAATATATGTAACACCTAAGCAAGCGGCACCACTAACCAAACACTGCCATGAAGATCAAGGAACTCTCCAAACAAGTAAGGGACAATGTTGTTGAGAAGTACAAGTCAGGGTTAGGTTATAAAAAAATATCCAAATCTTTGATGATCCCTAGGAGCACCATCAAATCTATCATAACCAAATGGAAAGAACATGGCACAACAGCAAACCTGCCAAGAGACGGCCGCACACCAAAACTCACGGACCGGGCAAGGAGGGCATTAATCAGAGAGGAGCACAGAGACCTAAGGTAACCCTGGAGGAGCTGCAGAGTTCCACAGCAGAGACTGGAGTATCTGTACATAGGACGACAATAAGCCGTACGCTCCATAGAGTTGGGCTTTATGGCAGAGTGGCCAGAAGAAAGACATTACTTTCAGCAAAAAACAAAATGTGAAAAGGCATGTGGGAGACTCACAAAATGTATGGAGGAAGGTGCTCTGGTCTGATGAGACTAGAATTGAAATTTTTGTCCATCAAAGAAAACGCTATGTCTGGCACAAACCCAACACATCACATCACCCAAAGAACACGATCCCCACTGTGAAACATGGTGGTGGCAGCATCATGCTGTGGGGATGTTTTTCAGCAGTCGGGACTGGGAAACTGGTCAGAGTTGAGGGAAAGATGGATGGTGATAAATACAGGGATATTCTTGAGCAAAACCTGTACCACTCTGTGTGTGATTTGAGGCTAGGACAGAGGTTCACCTTCCAGCAGGACAATGACCCCAAACACACTGCTAAAGCAACACTTGAGTGGTTTAAGGGGAAACTTGTAAATGTGTTGGAATAGCCTAGTCAAAGCCCAGACCTCAATCCAATAGAAAATCTGTGGTCAGACTTAAAGATTGCTGTTCACAAGCGCAAACCATTCAATTTGAAGGAGCTGGAGCAGTTTTGCCAGGAGGAACAGGCAATAATCCCAGTGGTAAGATGTGGCAAGATCATAGAGACTTAACCAAAGCGACTTGGAGCTGTGATAGCCACAAAAGGTGGCTCTACAAAGTATTGACTTTAGGGGGGTGAATAGTTATGCACATTGACTTTTTCTGTTATTTTGTCCAATTTTTGTTTGCTTCACAATAAAAAAAAAAAAAAAAAAATCTTCAAAGTTGTGGGCATGTTCTGTAAATTAATTGATGCAAATCCTCAAACAATCCATCTTAATTCCAGGTTGTGAGGCAACAAAACACGAAAAATGCCAAGGGGGGTGAATACTTTTGCAAGGCAATGTATGTAACAGGGAGTCGGTGTGCAGATGGCCACCATTTTTTTGAAGTAAATTTTATAGATTTTAAAATGACTATTTAGCTAAGGTTAGCTTTAATTGATCAGTTCTAAAGCTCAACTTCAGCAATTTGCAATTAGTTTTAAGATTTACATAGATACATGAGAAGAATTATTAATTCTGTGACTTTTTTAAGGCTTACGGGGACTAAGTTAGTGAGATTTCATCTTACTTCCTGTGCATGTCGCGGCTGGACAGGAAGGCGAGCAGGTGTCTCTGGGACAGGCAGACAGGATGTGAGTACATTTTTGTCCCCCATGTAATGAAAAAATGTTACGTAAAACAAAAATATTTTTTAATTGTAAAAATAAAAAGTTGCACCCAAGCACATAAAATCCCCCCCCCCCAAAAAAAATGGAGGCCCTCGACCGCCCACATATACACACATACTGTACAAACCTAAACGCTTGCAACGGGGTGCCAACGCCTGAAAATGTTGATTGAAATACACGTTACATATCGCTACGCACGCCGTAATGAGAGCAATAATTCTATCATCAGACCTCCTTTGTAATGTCAAATAAAGCTTTGTTAGCTAAAAAAAAAATCTGACTCCTACTGTAACTTTTTTAGATGGCTCCTTGATTCAATGCAAATTTGTTAAGCCCTGATTTAACATTCTGCCATTTTACCCAGCCATGATGAAGGCAGATATTGTGACCCGTGAAATGTGTTGGATGTCTTTTGCCACGCTTGATGTAATAGGTCGAGCATTAAAGACTATGGACTCCTAAGGACCTTTTATTCTGTGCTCTCTTTGACCTTTTACACTTGAATTTCTCAGCTCGGGTGAATGTCCTCTCCTAGCTGGGGGGCCTCATCTTTGCAGTGAGCTGTCAAATACAGGCCACGTGGACTCAAGCAGTTACTTTTTCAGCTTTTTGATTGAACTTACTAAAAATGGATCACTCATGTATGTTGGCAATCAGAATTTGGACAGTCAACTTTTACTTAGGTTCAGCATCTTGTATTCATTGCATGGCATAAAGTCTTCCTCTGCAAACCTCAGATCCATGACTGTTCATAGGGTTCTACGAGAAACTTTTCAGTATCGTTACATTTCCCGAGGACTCTGTGTCCTAAAGGAGAGCAGAGAAATACATAGGCTGACTTGAACCTGGACGTGACCCAAGTCAGCAAATTTAGAAAATTCTGAAATCTGAAGATCAATATGGTCTGGTGCATATTCAGATGGAGCTCAGAAAAAGCAGAATATGTGAGAGGCATACACAATTTTTGCCAAAATTTTCTGGACGCCTGAGCATCAAACTTGTATGATATTGATGGACATCCCATTCCAACCCCAATAATATATGTTGCTCCCTCTACTCCCAACTCCACCCCATTTGTGACTATAACTGCCTCCACTCTTCTAATAACGCTTTTCACAAGATTTTGGAGTGTGTCTGTGGGAATTTTTGCCATTTAGCTAGAAATGCATTTTTTTAGGTACAGTATCAAAGTTGGACAAGGAGACTTGGCTAGTAATTAGTATTCCAAAGTATCCCAATGGTGTGAAATAGCATTGAGATTACAACTCTGGCAGGCCACATGAGTTCCTCCACCCCAATCTTATCATGCCATGTCTTTATGGAGTTTGCTTTGTGCACACGTAGCTCCCTTCTGACACCCCAAAGGCAGGATAGCACCTCCAGAGGCAAGGGCGGACTAGGATTTTCCCCATGGCTAAAATGGGGGCACCAGTCACATTTGACCTTTTAAAGTTTTATTGCAGAATGGTTAAAGAAGTGAGGTGTCAGAGAAGGATTCAGAACCCATCGTGCCAGACCCTTCGTTTTCCTGCACGGTTGTGTGGAATGAAGCTTCACTACACACGGGTTCGTGGTGAAACATCGTTTCAGTGCACACACGTTCGTTGCCCCAATGAACGGAGCTTGCACATGCACACTAGAACACACATAACGTGACCTCCTTGCTGCCTATAAAAGCTGCCTCCTCCCTCAGGCAAATCGCTGGTTTGTCTTCAGCTTCCTGTGTACCTTCTCCTGCTTCCTGTTTTGCTGATTACCTATTGTGACCCGGATTGGCCTCGACGTGCCTTGATCCTTTCCTGGACCTGACCTCTGGCTTGTTTAATGGACTTCGCTTACTTGGTGTTTGACCCTCGGCCTGTTACCCGGATTACCTCCAGTCTCCTGTGCCCTGAATCTCTGCTTGTGACCTGGATTGCCTTCAGTCTCCTGTGCCTTGACCCTCTGCCTGTTATTCCGGACTTACCTTGGTTTCCTGCCTTCTTACAGACTGTCTCCTGGTGTTTGACCCTCGGCCTGTTCCAACTTCACTGCTCTCCAGTTCCGGTTGCCTGTTTCTGCACAGCTACCAATCCCCAAGCTGATCTGCATGCAAGTCCTGCCCAGCCTGCTGGTAGCTCGTGCCTCTTTGTGCCATTCACCCTCTGTACCATCTCCAGGGGGTGGAGTGCGCTCAGTCGCAAGAGTGAACCGCTCTCTGCATCTCGGCCTCGGTGAGTACACTACTTTCTGACATGAGGGTTAGAGGTCCCAGATACTGTAGCAGATCACTTACAGACTCTCTGGCTCAATGTCCAGCTTCAGTCAGAACTTTAAGCTGACCCGGCAACACTAAGCGCATTCCGAAATTTCAGTGTGTCCTCCAATTGAGTGACCAGGCCCTTCTGAGAAACCAGCCTCCTTCCTTGCTTTTTCCAGCAAGGTGTCCCCCCCGGGTCTCCTCCTTGGTACAGCCTCCTTCAGACCACGCAGGACAGCTTCAGGACCACTTCAGCACACGTTAGGCCCCAAACCAGGCTATGGGGCCTAACAGCTCCACCCAGGTCTATCCAGCAACACCTCCCCAAGCATCAGTCCAGAGGAAGAGAGAGAACACATGGCCTGTCCCAAATATTTATATCCTTCCACGGCATGTACCAGTGGCCTAAACCTCCTACGAGATTGGCTGAAGAAATTATGAATATTCAACTTAGTCTTGTTTGTGAAATCTATGGCCAGTGATATCAGTGACATCTTCTGACCACAGGGAGAAATCACAAGCCAAGTTAACCTTAGGAAAAAAAAGAATACAATCAGTCTGAGCTAACTACAGCCCAGCCAAAAACAGCCCCTACTTAGGACGAGGGGGCTACACACAGCAGCACAGTCATGCCAGAACCAAAAAGGGCCTTCCGAAAACTGAAAATAACATAACTGTCTAAAATATCTTTTTGGTATATGCTGTTAACATTCCCCATTAAATGAAAATACCTGAACTCTTTGGATGATGTGAATGATTTGGAGGAATCTCAACATACTTTTGATAGTCAGATATCAACAAATGGTTGCCCATATAGTGTATAACTTGAACCGTGTCACCTGGACTCACACCCTTATCTTTTTGCACTTTTTTTAACTTTAAGGACTACAGAGCTTCTTCTGTTTTTGTCCACAAATGATAGAATGTCTGCAACGTGTTTAAAATGACTCACCATAATTAATGTTTGTGCTTCCGCCAAACACGGATCCTGAATGAATAAACATAAATCACTGACCTTTTCATCTTCTGATGTGATAATCCAGTCATGAATATTGCATCAAATCAGTCCCTTACAGACGCGGCCAGGGGGTAAGAGAATGGCTGCTACTGTGGAAAATAGAAGTGTTCTTCTCAGACGAGTTTGAGCCATAGTGACAGTTTCACTTTTAGTAGACCTTTGATTAAAAAGCCATCTTTACCCTGTATAGAGGTATCATAACCATAATGTCTTAGGGGATATTATTATATAGCAAAGTCTTTAGCCTCTTCCAGCCCAATGAGGACCTCCAAGGCCAAAGCTAGCTAACATCCTTCAATATGTAGTGGGTTGTGAGGCATAGTGGGTGCAAAAATGGTGAAAGTCATTGGGCGCCAGACACTTCTTCGTGGTAAAAGAGGCTTTATTTATTTAACAGTCCTTTTTGTATTTTTCGGGTGAAGAGTGTTAAGAAGCTGTAGATTCAATTGGCAGACACAGAGACCTCGATAGATAGACAGCAGTGCAGGGAAAGGCCCCAGCAAGGAGCCACATCTGCACATGCAGGAATGCTGTCTCCCATGGTAACAGTCTTTAACCATTTTGCTGGCCAAAGACCAGAGCACTTTTTATGCGATTCGGCACTGCGCCGCTTTAACTGACAATTGCGCGGTCATGCGACGTGGCTCCCAAACAAAATTGACGTCCTTTTTTTCTCCACAAATAGAGCTTTCTTTTGGTGGTATTTGCGCTATAAACAAAAAAAGCGACAATTTTGAAAAAAAATGCATTATTTTTTACATTTTGCTATAATAAATATCCCCCAAAAATATAAAACATGTTTTTTCCTCAGTTTAGGCCGATACGTATTCTTCTACATATTTTTGGTAAAAAAAAATCGCAATAAGCATTTATTGATTGGTTTGTGCAAAAGTTATAGCGTTTACAAAATAGGGGATAGTTTTATGGCATTTTTATTAATATTTTTTTTTTTTACTAGTACTGGCGGTGATCAGCGATTTTTATCGTGACTGCGACATTATGGCGGACACATCGGACATTTTTGACACATTTTTGGGACTATTGTCATTTATACAGTAATCAGTGCTATACAAATGCACTGTTTCCTGTGTAAATGACACTGGCAGTGAAGGGGTTAACCACTAGGGGGCAGTGTAAGGGTTAAATATGTCCTGGGGAGTGATTCTAACTATGGGGGGCTTGGCTACGTGTGACACGTCACTGGTCTCTGCTCCAGGGAGCAGAGATCACTGACACTGTCACTAGGCAGAACGGGGAGATGCTTATTTACATTAGCATCTCCCCGTTCTTCCTCTCCGTGAGGCGATCGCGGGTACCCCCACGGCGGTGTGCATGCGATAGCACGGCGGCAAATTTAAAGGGACGTACGGGTACGCCCATTTGCCCAGCCATGCCATTCTGCCAACATACATCAGCGTGCACCAGTCTGGAAACAGTTAACAGCTCCCAACTCAAACTTAACAATCCTTTCAGCTCCACTACAACTGTCTCTTGTAGTTCTTCAACACTGAGCTCCCGATCTCTCACTAGACCCTCTGATTCACTGACTCTGAATCCCTTGAGCTCCTCCAAGGTTGGTGGTGGTATCCCCTCAAGCGTCACCCACGCTTCCCTGCTGGGTCTCTAGCTTGGTACTCCAGATACTCCTCAAGCTTCACCCACTTTGATCGGCTCAGTTACTGGCTTGACACACAAGGCTGCTCTGCAAGCGTCACCTCCGCCGGTTGGGTCCGTGACTTGATCACCGCCTGAAGTTTCCCAATTCTCCACCGTGCCCGTTCGGTGAGAATACTGCTCCGGGATTTGCTTCATTTACTCACTGTGGTCCCTGGTAATAAGGTGGTTGGTACCTTAGTGACGACAGCTCCCCTTCTACCTCCGACCACGACAGGTTCTCCGGCCGACAGAACCGTCACTTTTGTTTGGATTGCAAGCCGCAATCCCAACCCTGCGCTGCCCTCTTACTTCTGGATAGAAAACAGAAAAAACCTGCGCTAATGAGCACAAAAAACAAATGGGACTGCAGCTGCAACAAATTACCTCAAATATCGGTGAAGTGTAAATAACATATATATACCAAAAATGTGCGCTTGCATAAATATATCATATATTTTGAATTTGGTTTTAAATTTAGTTTGCAGATGAAACTTCTCAAAATCACTATAACCCACAATGTATATAAATGTGACAAAAACAGTGCAAGGTGATTATACAACTATTGCATATTCAATATATCTCCGTGAAGGAAAGTGCAAATAAAGGGTGTAGAAAGTTCAATCAAAATAAAAATAGGATATGAATTTCCTAATGTGGAAATTCATATCCTATTTTTATTTTGATTGAACTTTCTACACCCTTTATTTGCAATTTCCTTCACGGAGATATATTGAATATATAAAAGAGTCCTTGCCATAGAAATAAGTGTAAAGGGGAGGAGTTAGTAAGATGACTACGCCCATGTGGGGGGGCACCAGAAATATTTTTGCACCCAGGCGTCTGTGACCCTAGGATCTGCCCTGTACCCAGATCTGCTGATGGGGGGGGCACCAGTTCTCCTATAGGAGGCCCAGGCACATAGGGGGGCCCGAACAGCAGGGGGAATCAGTGAGGTCTGGCAGAAGGGCTATTACAGAAGGATGCCCTGTGCAGCTCTCTGCAGCAGCTAAAAGCCAGTTTATCTCCCTCCTACCAGCTTTCAGCTGCTGCAGGGAGAGACACAGACATAGAGCATTGTTCCCCCGACCCCTCCCTATTCTATCTGTTTCTGATCCCCCCATGTGCCCCCCAGTCCCTCTATTCCCCCCCATCCCTGTCCTGTAAATAGTAAGGGATAGTAAGGAATGGCCTCAGCCTTGGCTCCTCCCCAGCCACGGCCCTGATGCATTTCACCCCACCCTGAGGCTTAGTCCCGGTGTTCTGTCAAAAAAGCCAACTCGTCAGAAACTCCAACTATTTAACTTCCGGTTTCTTTAAACCAAACAGTAATTGCAGATTTTGACAAATTACTGTTTGGACACAACACCGGCGACCGAATAGAGTCCGGTGCACGATATTATGAGCAGAGATTGTTACTCCGCTTAGACGCTAGCCTACAAAATGGTCGTCTTCGAGGCGGTGTCAACTTTGTCCTCGTTAACCGATGTGCTCTCAAAACAGCTAAATCTTCCTGTACCGGACTGTATTTGGTGCTGTGTCCAAACAGCAATTCGTCAAAATCTCCAATTGCTGATGGTTTAACCACTTCAATACAGGGCACTTTCCTCCCTTCCTGCCCAGGCCAATTTTCAGCTTTCGGCGCTGTCACACTTTCAATGACAATTTTGCGGTCATACTACACTGTACACAAACTAAACTTTTATCATTTTGTTCCCACAAACAGAGCTTTCTTTTGGTGGCATTTGATCACCACTGGGGTTGTTATTTTTTGCTAAACAAATAAAAAAAGACCGAAAATTTGGAAACAAACATGTTTTTCTTCGTTTTTATATAGAAAATTTTGTAAATAAGTATGTTTTCTCCTTCACTGATGGACACTGATGAGGAGACACTGATAAGGTGGCACTGATGACGTGGCACCAATAAGGTGGCACTAAAGGGCACTGATGATGGACACTAATATGCAGCACTGATGGGCACTAATAGGCGAGACTGATGGGCACTGATATGCGGCACTTATGGACACTGATATGGGGCACTGATGGGCATTGATAGATGGCACTGATGGGCACTGATAGGCAACACTGATGGGTACTTATGGGTGGCACTGATGGGCCCTAATAGGCGGCACTGATGGGCACTGATAGGTGGCACTGATGGACACTATTAGGTGGCACTGATAGATGGCACTGACGGGCATCACTGATATGGAGGCACTGGCAGGCATTAGTGATGGGCACCGTGTGGCATCATTTGTGGGCACTGATTGGCACCATTTTTGGGCACTGATTGGCATCCCTGGTGGCCATGGGTGGCATATCTGTTGGTCAGAAGTGGTGGCATCCCTGGTGGTCCTGGGTGAACATCCTGGGGGGGGGCTGCGCTGATAATCAATCAGCGCAGACCTCCTCCCTGTCAGGAGAGCAGCCGATTGGCTCTCCTCTACCCGCGTCTGTCAGACACGAATGAGGAAAAGCCGATACACTGCTATTCCTGTTTACATCGTGATCAGCTGTGATTGGACACGGCTGATCACGTAGTAAAGAGTCTCCGTCAGACACTCTTTATCAAGATCGGTGTTGCTGTGTGTCAGACTGACACGCCGCACCAACGATCGCCGCGCAGCACGCCGGCTGTTATCCTTAAAGACGTCATATAAGTCAGGATAACGGAACCACCGCCCGGCTGTCATTTTGCTATAGGCCGGGCGGGAAGTGGTTAAAGAAACCAGCAGTGACGTGGTTGGATTTTCTGAGGAGTTGGCTAATCTGACAGGACATCGGATGTGAAATGCGTCGGGAGGGGCGTGGGGAGCTGCAGAGGCTGAGGCTGCTCCTTACTATCCCTTGAGATCGGGCTGTCAGAAGTGCGGCGCTCTCTTATAATGTTTATAATAGCTTTTTGCATCTCAGATTTCTGTTGCATCTTCTTGACCATGCTGCTTCTCAGTCTTGTAGGCCTAATAATGGGGGAAAAAAAAACCCCACAGAGTTCTTCTTTAACTATTTCTTAAACTGGATCCATTTTACTCACTTAAATTGGCTCCGTCTCCATGTATTGGCTAGTTCAGCTGGACAATATCGAACACTTTTAAGCAATTATATAATGCCAGGCCATCGGCATTTACATGACACCTTCATCCCACCGCTTATTAAACCTTCAAATTCCAGACAGAATATCGAAAGCTTTTCAAGTTCAATACAACATCAGAAAAAAATTTTTATAGGTCTTAAGTGAAAGAAAATGTTCGGCTTAAACTGTTTGTTTTCCTAGAAGCCAATTTGAGTGCTTCATCTTCCTTGTAATTATTATTATTATGTGTTTTTTTTTTAACATGTTGGTAAGTGGTGAAGATTCTCAAAGAGGATGGGAATTGACAGTCATTACGCGGTAAGCAATTGCTGCAGTGCGAGAAGCAATCAGAGCAGAACGTCTATGGAAGTCGTCTATCACACGGCCTACGTGTACTACACCGACTCTGGTGGGGTTTTTTTTTTTTGTTCTTTGAAAAACGTGGGCTTCTCTTTGAAGTTTTTATTATAATAGCATAAACATGTTTGTGTACCTTTTTTTTTTGTTCATGGAAATGCAGGTTTTGTAGATAATTTTGTCTTTTTTTATGCGCTGGCCAGGAATGAACAAAATAACATTTAAAGAAAAAAAACTTTTTTTTTTTGTTTTTTTTTGTTTTTTTTAGATCAGACAAATCTGAATAATTGCATAGTAATGTTCTGTATTATAACTTTGTGACATCCAGTGAAGCTTTAGATTTCACATCTTTCAGGCTCCCTGTTTGTTTATTAACCCCTTTCAGGAACAGAGGACATTGATGCCTAATTGCAAACACGCAATGGCGTCCCTAGGGGGGGCCAGAGGGGGCCCTGACCCCCCCCCAACATTATGCTGTGCCCCACCATGTGCCCCCCCCCCCAATTTAAAAAAACATTTTTTTATTTTTTTTTTACAAAAAATCAAAGTCTAAGAGGGAGCGCATCCCCAGTCAGCTCCTGCGGGTGATTCCTCCCCCCTCCCTCTGCTCGCTGACACTGCATAATGCGAGTGTTCACACAACCACGGCCGCCCGATCTGCTCCTTCCCCTGCATCCTCATTGGCAGGGAGAAGAGAGAGTTGCAGGAAGGACTCCACCAGGACTCTCAGTTACTGAAAAAAACAGACTGATTTCTCCCATCCTTAGGACAGGAGAACCAGCCTGTAAATTCCATGAGATGCCAGACCAGTGATGTCAATAGCAGGGGCAGGACAGCAAGAGGAGGCCGGGGAACCCCACAGTGGCAGAACACCAGGGCCCGGTGGCAAGACAAGCTTTGCAACCCTGATAGTTCTCCCACTGCTTTGGACCCTTATATTTTCTTGGTATGCTGGTGACATATATCTCTTGTTTTCTGCCACCCTGGGGGGGCCCCAATACAGTAGGAAGGGAGCTCACTGCAGAACATGTTGAAGGGCCATTGTGGGATCGTAGTAAAGGGCCCCAGGATATATATATATAAATAATTGCATTTTATAGTTGCCCCTCTACTTTTGTCCCTGCCCCCCCATGTGCCCCCCCTAAATATGAAAGCTGGAGACGCCACTGCCAACACGTCAACATGCATCTGTTAAAAAATAACTCTACGGCTAATTTGCGCATCTGAATAGTTTTTATATTTTATATTTTTAACCGATTCAATACTGGGCACTTTTACCTCCTTCCCGCCCAGGCCAATTTATAAAGATTTGGGAAAATTGCGCATAGAACCTAATATTCAACATTCCACTAGACATATAGTGTAAACCAGTGGTCCCCAACCTTTTTGGCACCGACCGGCATTGTGGAATAAAATCGTGCCAAGGCCGGGGGGGGGGGGGCGTTGGGTTGTTATGTCTGGGAAATGGCTGGTGTTGGCGCTTCAATCATCACGGCACTATGGCTGATATGGTGTTGGGATGATTGAAGCGCATTATTTCTGTCATTTATATTGTAATATAAAATGAAATATTTCAACTCACCATAATGCAGAATCTGTTGCCAGATGCCACATGCCACTTGCCACGTCACCTGCCACCAGATGTGGATTGTCCCTTGCCACGTTGCCTGCCACCATTCTTCCAGAAGCGCATTTGTGAGGTCAGGAACTGATTTTGGAAGAGAAGGCCTGGCTCACAGTCTCCACTCTAATTCATCCCAAAGGTGTTCTATCGGGTTGAAGTCAGGCCAGTCAAGTTCCTCCACCCCAAACTCGCTCACCAGTGCACAAAGCAAGGTCCATAAAGACATGGATGAGCGAGTTTGGGGCGGGGGAACTTGACTGGCCTGCACAGAGTCCTGACCTCAACCTGATAGAACACCTTTGGGATGAATTAGAGCGGAGACTGTGAGCCAGGCCTTCTCGCCCAACATCAGTGCCTGACCTCACAAATGCTCATCTGGAAGAATGATCAAACATTCCCATAGACACACTCCTAAACCTTGTGGACGGCCTTCCCAGAAGAGTTGAAGCTGTTATAGCTGTAAAGGGCGGGCCAACTCAATATTGAACCCTACGGACTAAAGCCTCATACACACGATCAGATTTTCGGCCGGGAATTGTGTGGTGACAGACTATTTGCCTAAAATCCGACCGTTAGTACGCTCCATCAGACAATTGTTGTCCAACTTTCTGCCAACAAATATTGGCTGACAGGCTGGTAAATTTTCGGTGGACAACGGTCTGTTGTCAGATTTTCCTATCGTCTGTACACAAGTCTGTCACACAAAAGTCGAAAGTACAAACACGCATGCTCGGAATCAATGCTCACCAAACACGACATTAGCAGAAGATGCCCAAAGGGTGGCGCTCAAGAGCTGAAATTCCACGTAGTACGTCACTACGTTCGTGTTTGTTGGCCGACAATTGTGTGCCGTTAGTATGCAAGACAAGTTCCTGGCACACGCCCTTCGGACAAAAGCCTGACGCTCTGTTGACCAACAATCAGATCGTGTGTACGAGGCTTAAGGCTGGGCAGTGGCGACTGGTGCTCAAAAGTTTTGGGGGAGGCGCAAACAAACTGAAAAATTCTGAAAAAAAACATCAATGGCAGCCTCACTGTACCATCAATCGCAGCCACTGTGCCATATCAAATGCCAGTTTGCCCCCCCGCTGGCCCGCCGTCTGCAATTACCTGTCTCGGTGGGACAGCTTCACGATATCTTCTCCCGTCCTCTCTTCCTGTCCTCTGCTATGATTGGCCGCCAATCACAGCGCCTGTCGTTTCAGCCAATCAGGTGACAGGTAACAGATCCGAGCACCTGATTGGCGGAGAGGTGGTTTAGTGTTATTCATTCGCTTTTCTAACACAGCTGAGTGACCTGCATGGCGCTCGCAGGTCACCTTTTTTTGACGCCTATAGGGCTCCTGAATAGGGAGTGGCAGCGGCGGCCATAGATAGATTTATACAATGCATGAATCTATCTATTGGTGCTAGAGGGGGTGGCGCCCATGGGGGTGGTAGGAGAGAGGGGGCCTCGCCCGTGGGCCCTTAATGTACGGGCCGCCACTGAGAATGGGATGCCATTAAAGTTCATGTGTGTGTGTGTAAAGGCAGGCGTCCCAATACTTTTGGTAACATAGTGTATGTATGGATTGTCATAGCTCCCAACTGTCCCTGATTTCGAGGGACTGTCCCTGATTTGGAGCAATGTCCCTCATTCCTCCTCATTTGTCCCTCATTTTGGTCTGGTCTATATAGATGTTTATAAAATGCACTTTTTAGCTATCAAAAAGTGTTTTCCAGCGCTAAACATTTCATCTGATTTCTAAATTGATGCATTTGTAAATTCCAAAAGCCAATATAAAGGAATAGTAGTGGTAAATAAAGGACTTGTGGGTTGAACCAATCTTTTTTTATCTATCTATCTATCTATCTATCTATCTATCTATCTATCTATCTATCTATCTATCTATCTATCTATCTATCTATCTATCTATCTATCTATCTATCTATCTCACTCATTTGCCTCTTGCAAACTGAAAGTCTTCTTTTCTAAGCTGACTTCCCGGCTCCCCAGTTGTCACCTCCAGGAATTTCTATGTTAGTCAGTTGTAATTAGACATATCCTGGCAGCTGGCTTTTCTACCATCCTGCCGCTCAGTGTGTTGATGAAGCCAATGGGCTGCTGTAATTATGCAATTTAATTAATTTTATGCATGCAGAAACATGCACTCACTTCAGGGTTGGTTCCTTAAATAGAAAACACACATAATGATAATAAATGAACGGGGCGAGCTTTAGACAAAACACAGCTCTGGGCTAAGAAAGAAAGAGAACCCTCTATGTGGACTTATTAAATACGTCTGCTGGCACAACGCAATTTCATAAAGTAGTAAAAATCACTGCGGGGGGGGTCACTACCAGTGCTTCCATCTAAGTAACTAAATGCCACATTACCAGATCTTATATTAATACTTATTACAAAAAGAACAAAAAGTAATCTAATGAAGGCCTCTTGAGCCCAATAGGGAAAGAGAGCCTTTTTTTTCAATAAAAGTTTTTATTTTATGTTCAGAAATAAAGCAATTGTACAATCAGAATGACATTTGTACATGTACTTGAGCATAGTGAATTCAACTGTAAGTAGAACATATTACACCCAGGGGCGGACTGACCATTCGGGCCCTCAGGGACTGCCCGAGGGCCCCATGCCACTAAGGGGCCCCATCAGGGTTGTCAGCCTCAATAAAACCAGGGACAGTATGTAAAGATCTGTGTTTTTTTTTTTTAAATCCCAAGATTACAGCTGCCCCGCCTCTCCAGTACCTTTTCAGTGTGTGTATGTGTATTCTGTGTGTGTGTATATTGTGTGTGTGTACTGTATGTGTGTGTGTGTATATTGTGTGGCCCGGGGGCCCCATAATCTTCTATTGCCTGGGGGCCCCATAATCTCCTATTGCCTGGGGGCCCCATAATCTCCTATTGCCTGGGGGCCCCATAATCTTCTATTGCCCGGGGGCCCCATAATCTTCTCCTATTGCCTGGGGGCCCCATAATCTTCTCCTATTGCCCAGGGGCCCCATGAGTTGTCAGTCCGCCCCTGTGATCAGCCGATCATTATTCATCAATAACATCATTAAGTGTTCTTGCATAGCAACACCACTTACTGTTATCTGACATATATATTATTAGTGGGAATGCTTTAGCAGCCCCACTATTGTTATTCGATTTTATTTATTTTTAATTTTATTCCGTACGTTTTTTGGCTCTGCGTAACTTCTGCATACTTTCAGCTATTAAAACCATTCAACTATTAAAATGTTCATCTCTTTCAGCTGATGATGCGACTTTTTCAACTTTTTTTCTACCATTTATACTTTTTAAAATATTAAGCTTTTTAACACTTTTTTTTAACATTAAAGTCAATGGGAGCATGCTTCAGATCCTTAAAATCTTCTTCCGCTCCCAAAAGTTTCAGCTCCTTCATACTTTCACCTACAGACGCCAAACAAACTTTAAAATGTTCACAAAATATTCAGCTATTTGGCTATATCTTTTCAGTTTGATATCATTTTGATGGTGGCAATATGATGGGGCAGTTTTGATGGCAATATGATGGGGCAGTTTTGATGGTGGTAATATGATGGGGCAGTTTTGATGGGGGAATTCTGATGGTGGCAATATGATGGGGCAGTTTTGATGGGGCAATTCTGATGGGGCAGTTTTGATGGTGGCAATATGATGGGGCAGTTTTGATGGGGCAATTCTGATGGTGGCAATATGATGGGGCAGTTTTAATGGGGACAATTTTGATGGGGCAATTCTGATGGGGCAGTTTTGATGGCGGCCGTTTTAGCAATTTAGCTATTCAGCATTCCCACGCATTTTCCCCAGGAAATGCATTTTCTAGTTATTCTTATTATAGCCAAATTTACCACCCTAACTCCTCCCACAGCTTTTACACTACATAGACAAGTAATTTTCCCGAAACGTGCGGATTGTTCCCAATTGGTGTGCTATTACTTTGTGGAACGTTTCGCCGAATGGTTCATGAAATATCGTCGTTTTTGCGGTGAAATTGGTCCCATAGGAATGAATGGCGAAATGTTCAAAACTAGAGTGGGAGGTGACAAAAGCTGACAACCCCATGATCAGCCAAAACATTATGACCCCCCCCATGATCAGCCAAAACATTATGACCCCCCCCCCATGATCAGCCAAAACATTATGACCCCCCCATGATCAGCCAAAATATTATGACCACCCCATGATCAGCCAAAACATTATGACCACCCCATGATCAGCCAAAATATTATGACCCCCCCCTGATCAGCCAAATAATTTATGACCACCCCATTATCAGCCAAAATATTATGACCCCCCCCCCATGGTCAGCCAAAACAGTATGACCCCCCCATGATCAGCCAAAACATTATGCCCCCCCATGATCAGCCAAAACATTATGCCCCCCCCCCCATGATCAGTCAAATAATTTATGACCACCCCATAATAAAAATTATTAAAAATAAAAATCATTTTTGAAAAAAAAATATCATTTTTGAAAAAAAAAATCATTTTTGAAAAAAAAAAATCATTTTTGAAAAAAAAAAAAAAAATCATTTTTGAAAAAAAAAAAAAAAATCATTTTTGAAAAAAATGTTCAGCTCTTTCAGCTAATGATGGGACTTCTTTTACTTTTTTTACTACTATTTATACTTTTTAAAATATTAAGCTTTTTAACACTTTTCACAGTTACTCCAGCCACTCCAACCACACAACAGTTACTCCGCCCACTCCAGTTGTAGAGGCAAGAACACTTCACACAATTTCCCCAGAAATTGTAGCTTTTCTAGTTTAGAAATACTCTAAATAGGTATTTATAGCTCAAGAGAGCAAAGTAGAAAGGAAAGGAAAAAGGATGTCGGCCCCGAGAGGGTGCCACGTTGGGAAGGAAGGAAAGATTGAAGGAAGCAAGGAGAGACCAGCAGTGTGTCAGGGTCCTACGTTTGACCACTTTTCATGTTTGTATTAAAGAGTCAAATGATGAAGAATATTTGAAGGTGATCCAGGGTTGCCATGTGTCATTGAAATTTTCTATTTTTTCGTGAGCTATTGCCCTGATCTCTTCCATTTTGTAGAGAAGGTGTACCTCTTCTAGCCATTCTTTTGTCGAAGGGGCGGTGGTATTTCTCCAGTGTCTGGGTATCACTGCCTTCGCGGCTGTGAGTAGTAATCTCGTCAGTGATTTCTTATATCTCCTCATTGAGCAATTGGTGATATGTAATAAGCAGCATGCTGCGTTGAGGTGGATCTTTGTGTCAGCAATTTGTTTTGTGATTTCGTTTACTCGGCTCCAGAAGGACTGAATCAAGGTGGACTCCCACCAAATGTTATATGAAGATTTACTTCGTATTTGTTGGCACTGTATTGCACTACCTGGACTAGTCATTTTTTCCATTTTTTTGCACTTTATGTGACTTTTTTAGTTTATGCGATTTTTTTTTTCTTTTTTCATTTTTTTGGATTTTGGAATTTTTTTTACTTTAATGCACTTTTAGATAACCATTGAACTCTATTTTGTCTTAGAGGATCCCTCTATTAATTCATTTGTTGACACATTTTATGAATTACTATTATTTTATGCACAGTCACTTCATTTATGTAATTTCACTGTAGTTTATTTATATATTGAGGTTAATACTGTTTCACTTATTATTTCAGTTAGTATTTGATGTAATTATTTTTTATCATTCCCATTATTTATTTATGCACTCTAGTTAGCACCACACCTTTTTATTATCCCACCAAGTATGTTGTAAGGTTCCTCTCTCCTGATTGCAGCGCCAACAGAGATCAGGAACTGTAGGGAACCATTTATGTATTTTGGTCGGCGTGTTATACCAATTTGTTGGAAGCTTGAACGAGGTTTCCTGTAATCGCACACTTGTGGGCAAACACACATGCCTGTAGCCATTAGTCCTTAGTAAAGGACACGTTTAATGCTGGGGAAAGAGAGCCTTGACTGATGGGGGGCATGGCCAGGTGCCGGACAAGGTTGTTGATGGTCACAAAAGAAAAGCCTGGAGCAGCCGAACGAAATGAGGTATGTGCAAGGCGCACATGACGGAGGTAACAGGGTTAATGAATTAGAGGGTAGAGACATGGTGCCGAGGGGGAGGATAACACAGGGAGGGACTGATAAATAGGAGGCCCGCCCTGGGAGGTACAAGCAGAAAGTTGTGGAAAGTTCTGAGGCAGCATGGCAGAGATAGAACGGATCATGGCCCAGCTGAGGGATGAAGCGGCGGTGCGGGCACAGCTTGGCTCCAGGCAGCGGTCGGTGCAGCACTGGCAGGTGAGGAGCGGTTATCGGTGGAACGTGGGAGAACCGGCAACAGAGCGCGCCGCTCTAGGCCGCCGGAGCGTTTCTCCCCAGAGCATCCAGGGACAGCACAGCGGCAGCGGGGTAGTCCCGGTGCGGGGCTCCCGGCGGGCCCACCGTCGAAACGAGCGGCTGGGGGAGAAGGAAGCAGCGGTTATGCGACCGCAGTGGACCGGACAGCGGGGCGGGAAGAGGATGGAGCGGAGCTGAGGCCTAGGAGGAGAGGATCGGAAAGGTACGCAAGCCCCGCCCCCAGGAACATGGCGGGCGGCCCAGCAGGAACGCAGGCCAGGACCAGAGGGAGAGTGCCCGGGACACCTGCATCTGCAGCAGGGGACCAGAAGAGAGGAGAGAGAGGCCGATCGGGCATGGTGGACAGGAGAGCGGAGGCCGGCAGGACTGTGGTTTCCAACACCGGTCCTGGGAAGGCTGTCCGGAAGTCGGGCGGAACGGTTCCTGCGCAGAGGAGGGGAAACATGGAGGTCGCTGCGGCAGCTATGGTCGGCAGGCCTAGCGGGCCCTCATCTGAGGAGGAAGAGGACATCCCTGGCGTGGTGGAGGAAGGATCCGGATCGGAAGAGGAGGCGCACCCCCCTTCCAGGAGAGCAGCAGCAGCAGCGGGCGGAAGGTCGGCTGATGGGATCGTACCTGTGCAGCCCGGTGAGTCTTGTACATCAGGAAATACTGCAGTTAGTGCTGACATGGCAGGGATGGGGGTTACTGTCGGGGGGTCATGTGCTAGTACAGTAAGCGTTGGGCCTGCTGGGGGGGTTTCTGGTTTATTGGGGTTTTTGGCGGGCATTAAGGAGTTGGTACAGAAGTTTGAGGCGGCGGAACGGCCGGCTCCGGTACCGGCGGCGGCATGGGTCCCAACTACGGGGAGTGCAGATGTAACAGTAGCTTTGCCAGCGGTGGCGGCACCACCTGCGGTGCTGGAGGCAGGGGTGAGCGGGGATAAGCAGGGGACGGACAATGCTGTGGCGGCTAAGGAAGTCGCGGGTAGGCAGGATATAACTAGATTGGGGGACGCAGCTTGTTGTGAGGTATATGTGTGTTTTGAGGGGCCATTGGGAGCTCACCTGAAGCAGGAGGTTCGAGAGAAGCTGTGGAAGGGTGAGTACATAGAAATTTTTTCATTGTTGCCCCTAGAGAAATTTAACTTGGACAGGGTGAAACCCGATAGCTCCAAAAAAGATGACGAGGAGAAGAGGAGATATCGTTTAATACCTAGGACATTTACGAATTGGTTGCAGGCATTTGCTATCATGGCAAGTGTGATCGGGGAAAAGCAACCGGAACACTGTTCCGCGTTATTTTGTTATCAAGATGCGATAGGGGAAGCGTACAGAGTCTACGGGGGCACAGCTTGGCTCCGGTACGATGAACAGTTCAGGCAGAGGAGAGCGGTGCGTCCGGAGCTTCGTTGGGACCACAAGGACATCAGCCTGTGGATGCGCCTGATGACAACGGTGAGGGCTCCTAACCAGTTTTTTCAGGGGGGAGCCGGTGGACCTTCAGCCCAGGGACATTCGGCAGGAAATAAAAAAGGGAGTTGCTGGCAGTACAACACAGGGGCCTGCAAATTTGGGGCCACGTGCAAGTACAAACACGAGTGTACAGGCTGCGGGGGAACGCACCCAGCGTCAAGATGCTTTAAGCAAAGTAAGGGACGAACAGTTGACGCTGGAAACAAGAGGGAGGACTCCGGTGAAAGTGGAAAGGATGCGGCCGTTTCTAGGTAGGTATCCGGATAGAAGAGCGGCAGTCCTGTTGGAGGAAGGTTTTTCGGTAGGTTTTAGGATCCCATGTACGTTAACGGTTGTTCCTCCTGTGCCAAAAAATTTACGTTCTGCATTGCAACATCCGGAGGTGGTTTCAGAGAAACTGAAGAAGGAGCTTGCAATGGGTAGAATGGGCGGCCCCTTCGCCGAAGCACCTCTGGCAGATTTGGTCGTATCTCCATTGGGAGTTGTGCCGAAGAAGGAACCCAACAAATTTAGGCTAATTCACCACTTATCGTTCCCTAAGGGTGGGTCGGTGAATGACGCTATTGGCCAGGAGGAGTGCTCGGTGACGTACACGTCATTTGATGCGGCAGTAGGATGGGTACGGCATTACGGCAAGGGGGCTTTGATGGCAAAGGCAGATGTGGAATCGGCATTTCGACTACTGCCGGTTCACCCGGAAAGTTTCCGGCTGCTGGGCTGCCATTGGAATGGAGAATTCTACGTAGACATGTGCTTGCCAATGGGCTGCTCTGTGTCATGTGCATTATTTGAGCAATTTAGCTCGTTCGTGGAATGGGTGGTGAGGGACGTGTCAGGGGTGAATTCAGTCATTCACTACTTGGACGATTTCCTTTGTGTTGGCCCGGCTGCATCCAGAATCTGCGCGGTGCTCATGGCGACGTTGGCACATATCACTGACAGATTCGGCATTCCATTGGCGGCGGACAAGACGGAGGGACCATGCACGGTCATCAAATTTCTGGGCATAATTTTGGATTCGGAGGCAATGGAATGCAGGTTGCCGGACGACAAGCTGGAGGATCTAAAAAAAAGAGGTTGCAGGTTTAATAGGTTTGCACAAAGTTCAGTTGCGGGTGTTACAGTCTGTGTTGGGAAAACTTAATTTTGCGTGCCGGATACTACCAATGGGGAGAGTGTTTAGCCGCAGGCTTGCGGCTAGCACAAGTGGCATACAATCACCAAGGCATTTCGTTAGGATCAAAAAAACGCACAGGGAAGATTTAAGGGTATGGCATACCTTTTTGGAGTCATTTAATGGCAGGGCAATGTGGATGTCGGGCCCAGTCAGCAATTTTGACTTGGAGCTCTTTACTGATGCGGCGGGTGCCTCTGGTTTTGGTGCGTTTTTTCAGGGGCAGTGGAGTGCTGGTCCTTGGCCACAATCTTGGGTAGCAGGAGGGTTCACGAAGAACTTAGTGCTGCTGGAACTGTTTCCAGTGGTGCTGGCGGTGGAATTATGGGGAGCATCTTTCAAGGATCGGAAGGTGCGTTTCCATGGTGATAACTTAGGGGTAGTGCAGGTGATTAATAGGATCACGGCGTCCTCTCCGCCAGTGATCAGGTTGCTACAGCATCTAGTGTTAAGATGTTTACAATTGAATATTTTTATTCATGCTGTTCACTTACCGGGGGTGGAAAATGTGATAGCTGACGCGTTGTCTCGATTCCAGTGGGACAGGTTCCGAGAGTTGGCGCCGGAAGCGGAGCAACGCGGGGTGCCTTGTCCCGAGTGGATGTGGGACATAGCGTTAGAATCGCCGCAGGATGGATTGAGCGGTCGGTAAGTGGGGGCACCTGGTCGGCATACCAAAAGGTATGGAAGGAGTGGTTGGCTTTTGTGGCAGGGATTGGGGAGGAACCGATCGGGCGGGCAGTGAATTTGTTATTGCTATATTTCATTATTAGGAAAATGGAGGAAGGTAGGTCGGCATCTGTGATTAGCGCGAACTTAGCAGGGTTGGCTTTCCTGTTCAAGTTACAGGGACAGCCGGACGTAACAAAAGACTTTCGAGTGAGACAAGCGCTAAAGGGCTACAGGAGGTCGGTGGTGAAGCGGGACTCCAGGAGACCGGTTACTTTCGAAATTTTGGGGGGTGTTGTTGATCAATTAAAGGTGGTGTGTTCATCAGAGTACGAAGTTTTGTTGTTTAAAGTGGCTTTCGTGTTAGCGTTCTTTGGGGCATTTAGGATAGGGGAACTGGTTAGTCCTTCAAAAAAGGTAGAAGGGGGTTTGGGTTGCCAGGATGTAAAGTTGGTTAAGGAGATTTTGCAGGTGTTTTTCAAGAGGTCAAAAACGGATCAGGTTGGAAAAGGTAAGATGGTCCAAGTTTTTCCGGTTCATGGTTCCTCTTTGTGTCCGGTGGCCACGGTCAGGGAATTTTTAGCGGTACGTCCAGATTTCAAAGGTTCCTTGTTAGTGCATCGGGATGGGAGTTGGTTATCCAGGTTTCAGTTTGCAGTAGTTTTTCGAAGATGTTTGAAGGGGGTAGGCTTGGAAGAAAAGGAATTTTCTTCACATTCGTTCAGGATTGGGGCTGCTACTGAGGCATCCAAGCATGGTCTCGACGTGGAGTCGGTAAAACGTATTGGGAGGTGGGAATCCAACAGGTTCCAATCTTATGTACGTCCTCATTTGGTGGTAGGAATTTAGAAGAAATAAAAAAAAAAAAAAAAAAAAGAAGGTAAGGAAGAGTAAGAGAAATATTGCAGCAAGTTTTATGGCGTTACTGTTTCAGTTATAGATGTTAGTGGGTTTTCATCACTAAATTGTTAGTGGTTAGTTTTTATTGTCTTCTTCTAATTTCAGGTTCGGTGGCAAGATTGGTCTGGATTATGGGCCATTCTTATGTGTGTTGGGGGGCAAGAAGGGGAGATGCTCGACATGGGGGCAGGCAGTTGGGGTTTAACAGGAGAGAAGTATGCATAAAATGGTTGGGGATACCGGGCATGTTATGGGGTCGATTAGTACCAGAAGTGCAGCGCCACGCCCAGCGA
The DNA here is from genome assembly GCF_042186555.1 of Aquarana catesbeiana. Classification (NCBI taxonomy): domain Eukaryota; kingdom Metazoa; phylum Chordata; class Amphibia; order Anura; family Ranidae; genus Aquarana; species Aquarana catesbeiana. The sequence continues at coordinate 406,393,881 of NC_133329.1, forward strand.
GACAGACCACCAGACATCTTGGTAGTTCATGCGGGGGGTAATGACCTTGGTTTGCGTACAATGGTGGATATCACGCGGGACATAAAATGTGATGTGCGGCGATTGATGGTGGAATTCCCCCATACTATTATAGTGTGGTCAGATATGGTGGCTCGCAGTTCGTGGAGAATGGCCAGGTCGGTGGCAGGCGTTAACAGGGCCAGGAGAAAGATTAACCGGGAAGTGAGCAAATTTGTAGTTAATAATGGGGGTTTGGCCATAAGGCATATGGAGTTGGAATTTGAGACCTGGAGGTACTTGAGGGCTGACGGCGTCCACCTCAATGAGGTGGGAATTGATTTATGGAGCTTGGGATTGCAGGACGGGATCCAGCGAGCTTTTCGGGTTTGGGAGGGCACCCGCGAGTAAGGCTTTACTCTTAGGGTGCTGTGGCGGGCGTTGGTCTGCGCAAGGGAAGGAAGATGGCAAGTAAGAGTGGGACCTGACGTTGTATGGGTCCAGATGCTGGTTCCCGGCTAACGGAGGTTAGCCGGGAAGTGATATGGGGGCACTGCGGTCACTGGCAGTCTCTGAGCCAGCTTGTCGGCTTGAGGCCTAATTTTTGATATTTGAGATGGACTGCAGTGCCATAAATTTTTGGTGATGGCCATCGGTTTGAGTGTCAAGGTTTTATTGCCCAGACCAACGCTCTCTTTTTTCCGTAAGTTATTGTTTTGGTTATTGATGGATAATTTTTCCATAAGTTATTGTTGAAAAAGTATTTTTATATAAATAAAGTAGGCTGCTACGGCCTTTTATACCCCAACGAATGGTGTGGTCTTAATTATAAGGGGTTTAAGATCAAAGGGGGGTATAGAGATGGTTAGAGTAACATCTGGTATCCAACAGTCATGATTGGTGGAAACATGGGAGATGGGATGGGCCCGAGCTGGGAACGTGTGCCCCCAGGGAATTCTGGGTCTTTTGGAAGAATTGGATGGAAGAGCTGCCCACCCTCCCGCCCCTTTTTTCTCTTTTATGGTATGTCACAGCTTGCTGCAGTTTCTTGACCTTGCCAGTAGTTAAAGTTGCTGTAATGGGCTATGCCCTTGATGAAAAAAATTGGAAGCAGGCTGTCTGTCCAGCACTTATGGTAAGGACAGGCCCCACTCCCCCTTCCCCCCTTTGGATTTGAGTGCTCACAGTACGACTGTGACTGGCACTGGTTAAATGTGTTCACATGTTATGTGTTGGAATTTAATAAAGCTGTGGCCTTGCCCTTTCCAACCTAATAGTTGTTAGTGTTTTATTTAATGGGGTATAAGGTCAAGGGTGGTGGGGGTTTTTGATCCCATTATGTTACATTTCATTTGTACCTAGGCCCATTGCACCTCAGCATGTCATGGGGGTTCTCCATTGTTACCAGAGAGATGTTATGCAGCCACCATTGGGAGGGATGTGAGTGATACCAGGGCCGGTACAAGGGGTGGGCGGAAGGGACGGATGCCCTGGGCGGATGAATTTATTGCATGAAGGGGGGCGCAGCAGTGGCGTACTTACTAGGGGGGTGTCAGGCGGCTCCTCATCCTCCCCTGTATGAAACAGTGTGACATGCTGACAGCGCTGGGAGAGCTCAGGCGGACTGACCCATTGTCACAATGCTGTGCGTCTCACTCTCTGTTAAACTCTAATAGCCCAGTGAGTACAACTCCCCCCCCTCCACAGGGATGGAAGAGGCTGCATCGGCTCTGCCCCCTCCGTCCCTATCCTCTGTTTCTGTGTCCCGCCCATGCTCCGTGCAGCCCGTGCGCTGCCTCTGAAAGGAATGTGGGGGCGGGAACATTTAAACAAGTAGCCGCCGACGGAACTAGTGTGAGCAACCTGGGAAGTGAGTTATCAGCACTGTCACTGTCACTGTGTCCAGAATCTGCTCTCTCTCTCTCCCAATCTGTCACTCCCCCTCTTTCCTCTGTTGTCCAGTAGCAGAGTCTTTCATTAAATCTATGCTAATAGTTGGCCCCATCATGTTCCTTTAGCCAGGGTTTTCACTAGTGTGATCAGAGACATTGCATGTGATTCGCACCGCATTGCTGTACAAATCACATGCGATGTCTGTGCAATGCGAATTCAGCCATACAAACTGTATGGCTGAAATCGCATTTGCACCAAAACTATGCAGGACCCTTTTTTTGGTCTGCACTGGAATCGGATTGGATGGGTGTTTACACCTATGCAATCCGATTCCTGCACCATTTTACAGTTCTCACTGCAATCTGCAAACTGATCTGGGGGTGTCATTAATATTGAAATTGATACCCGTAGGAGTTTGCAAAGGGCAATGTGGACAGCCGACAAGCGACATGCAATGCAGGAATCCGCACTGGAATCGCTCCAATTTCTGCATCACATATATGGGAACCAGGACTAAGGATGATCTCCGGCATGTTCGCATGCTGCACATGCCGAGCCCGCCAGGAAGTCGGCAATGCGCTGCGCTAATCATAGTGAGACATTTCCTGATCTCTGCAGCCGCACATCGGGAAATGTCTCACTGCTTGTGATTAGCGCTGTGCAGTGCCGACTTCTTGGCGGGCTCTGCGCGTGCAGCATGCGAACACGCCGGAGCTCATCCTTAACCAGGACTCAAGTGGGTTCACACTGATGCCCTGTGGTTCAGTTGCAGTGCTGGTGTATACACAGTTTTCCTGCATTTACCTCAATTTTCACTACAGTCCCGCAGACTTCTATTAGGTTACACATTTTTGCAACATTTTCTGAAAGTGCACCAAATGTCCTCTATACTGAATCTTTGGTGTGCTTTCAGAAAACACAGTAAAATTACACAAGCTAATAGAATTCTGTGGGATTGCAGCTAAAAATGGGGATAAAATGCAAAAAAATGCGTATACGCCAGCACTGCCACAAACTCCAGGACACCAGTGTGAACCCAAAGGCTTCAGGGTGCTGTTTAATGTAAAGGAGTCCAGAGGTGCAGGGGGTTTTGTAATGTAAAGGGGTCCAGAGGTGCAGGGTGCTGTGTAATGTAAAGAGGTCCAGAGGTGCAGGGTGCTGTGTAATGTAAAGGGGTCCAGAGGTGCAGGGTGCTGTGTAATGTAAAGGGGTCCAGAGGTGCAGGGTGCTGTGTAATGTAAAGTGGTCCAGAATTGCAGGGTGCTGTGTAATGTAAAGTGGTCCAGAGGTGCAGGGTGCTGTGTAATGTAAACTGGTCCAGAATTGCAGGGCGCTGTGTAATGTAAAGGGGTCCAGAGGTGCAGGGAGTTGTGTAATGTAAAGGAATCCAGAGGTGCAGGGAGTTGTGTAATGTAAAGGAATCCAGAGGTGCAGGGAGTTGTGTAATGTAAAGAGGTCCAGAGGTGCAGGGAGTTGTGTAATGTAAAGAGGTCCAGAGGTGCAGGGAGTTGTGTAATGTAAAGGGGTCCAGAGGTGCAGGGTGCTGTGTAATGTAAAGGGGTCCAGAGGTGCGGTGGCAGAGGCTGCAGCTACAGTATTGTATTGTTGTATTGTAGTGTTGTATTGTTTTAAGTGTTTTCTGGTTTTGAAAGGACACTGACTCTTTCTTTATACCTGGGGGGGGGCGCAGTTTGCCATCTTCGCCCTGGGCACCAGATGGGCTTGTACCAGCACTGAGTGATACAAACAGTGGCGCCCACCCTATCCATGCGTTTAGCCCCCAAATCTACATTTGGGGCTCCGGATGCATAAATTACAAATTTTTTATTTATTTTTGAAGCACGTGATAAGAGCCTGAGGCTCTAAAGGGTTGTGGGGATGAGGCCCTTGTCCCCATCAACATGGGGACATCCTCCCTATGTTGAGGGCATGTGGCCTGGTACGGTTAAGGAGGGGGTGGGGGGCGCTCTCTCGTCCCCCCCTCTTTTCCTGCGGCTTGCCAGGTTGTGTGCTCGGACAAGGGTCTGGTATGGATTTTTAGGGGGACCCCCTGCCATTTTTTTTTTAATTTTGGCGCAGGGTTCCCCTTAATATCCTTACCAGACCTGAAGGGCCTGGTATGGAATTTGGGGGAACTCCCACTCATTTTTTTTTTTAATTTTAGTTCGGGGTTCCCCTTAATATTCATACCAGACCCAAAGGGCCTGGTAATGCACTGTGGGGGAATCCCAGGCCATTTTTTTAAAATTACTTTTATGAGTATTGCAGAGACCCGACAAATCATTATAGCTGCCGGCGCTACCGCTAATACTTTTAAATGACTTTCTTTTCCTTTAGAAATGTCATTTTGCTCTCGGACTGTTGTAAACACGGGAAACATGCGCCCCTTTACAGGCATACTATAGACACCCCCCAGGTACGAAATTTAAAGGAATATTACACTTTTATTGTTTCACTTTAAGCATCATTAAAATCACTGCTCCTGAAAAAACATCCGTTTTTAAAATAATTTTTTGCATTGATCCATGTCCCCTGGGGCAGGACCCAGGTCCCCAAATACTTTTTTGACAATAACTTGCATATTAACCCTTAAAATTTGCACTTTTGATTTTTCATGTTCGTGTCCCATAGACTTTAACGGTGTTCGCGTGTTCGAACAAATTTTTTGCCTGTTCGCATGTTCTGCTGCGAACCAAACCGGGGGGTGTTCGGCCCATCCCTACCCTCTAGGAATACCTGTCACGTGCCTAATGCTGTCACAAGGGGTGTTTACATTCCTTGTGACAGCAATAAAAGTGATAATAAAATATAAATAATAAATGATGAAAAATTAAAGCAACAGTGTAAAAAAAAAATAAAAAATCGAAATTAGTATAATAATAATAATAATAATTTTTAAAAAAGGAAGTACTCCCCCCCCCCCCGTGCTAGCATGCAAAGGCGAATGCGTGCGTTGGCCCTAAACGCATGCAAACCATGATCATCCCACACATGTGCGGTATCACCACGAATGTCAGATCATGGGCAGTAATTCTCCTCTGCACATCTGAAGTGGTAACCTGAAAAAGCTTTTAAAGTGTCATCTGTGGATAGTAAAATTGACATTGTTTGTCGCCGTTGTGCGGGAATGCGCAATTTTAAAGCGTGACATGCTTGGTATTGGTTAACTCGGCATGACATCATCTATTATAGGTTACAAAAAAATTGGGTTATGTATTGTGTTTTTTTTTTTGTATTAAATTTTTTTTAAAAAAGTGTTATTTGATTTTTTTTTCCCAAAAACTTTGAAAAACCGCTGCGCAAATACCGTGTGACATAATAAATTGCAAAACAAACCAATTTATTCTCTAGGCCCTCTTCTTTAAAGAAAAAAAAATATGTTTGGGGGTTCTAACCAATTTTCTAGCAAACAAAAAAATGATTTTCACATGTAAACTAAAAATGACAGAAAATGCCCGGTCTTCAAGTGGTTAAAAGAGATTATAATAGTTTGAATGAATCTTAGGTAGAATGTTGATCAAAATGCCCTTTTTCCATTTTGGACGTGTAAATACAGAAAGGTGAAGTGAAATATTTATTAGTATTTATAAAATAAGTACAGTGAAATCTTGGTTTGACAGTAAATTGGTTTTAGAGCGTTTTGCAAGACAAGCAAAATTGTTTAATTTTGACTTGATATGCAAGCAATGTCTTGATATACAAGTAGCATCACAATAGAGTATAAAAGAGAAGAGAGGCGTCTCTAAGTGTAGCAATATGGTTACATTTAATGAAGGTACAACATTTAGCAACTCACATGGTTGATGATTAAAACAGAAACATCTTCCTGGACCATGACTCAGGAGAAGATTGTAAGCATTCTTCTAGACAAATCCCACAAGTTCTAATTAATTTGGGAACCTTGGACTACCTTCACCATTACACCCAGGCGGCAATAAGGCCCCTATACCAGAACTCTAGGTGTCCTTCCTCCTTCTTCTCTTCCCTGTCCTTCCTTACTCTTTTTCTCTCTCTTTCCTATTGGAGACAAGCCGTCTCTCTCTGGCATGTCTCTATCTTGGTTATAGCTTTAAAAGCTATAACGTTCCATGCCGAGGCGTAGGGCACTTAAATTCTGACCTTGGATACCCTGTCGACCAGAGTGTACTGTCACTCTGGTCACCCGAGGGGGTCTGTTCTCCAGCACTCCGCCTGACCCTGTTTTGGAGAAGACGGGGCTGGAGTCGTACAGCATAGAAGTCCCAATATAGCCTCGCCCCTAATAGATTATTCACAGACTATCTGAAGACAAAAATCTGCAGAAAATCGAATAGTGTGTATGGGGTCTAAAGCAATGAAGTTACAGAACCGGAGTGCCTAGGTGCAGCAGATGTACTGGGCCATTGTTGATGTCAGTAGCAGGAATATTGCCCCATTGCTGGTGTCAGTGGGAGAAATAGTGTCTTGTATCAGTGAAAGGAAAAGTGCCCCAAGGGCCAGATAAAGGCAAGCAAAATGCCACCGTTTGGAGACCGCTGATCTAAGTCACTGCTGCTTCTGACTGCTAGTATCACCGTATCGTCAGTAAGATTTTGTTATGTCACTAATATGCTGCTCACTGTTCTCCTTGCTGAAGAGAAAGCTCGGATGACCAGTTATCCAGGGGGCAGTTCTAACACGAGGGAGCAAAGCCCTGCCTCGATCAATATGGCTACCGCTTCCACACAGAGACACAGTGCAGAACAAGGCAACAGATCAGCTGCAGGAAGACCACACTCAATACCAGCAATATATACAGAACATATATCAAGACCAGGATCTGAACCCATCACCTCTGCTACATCTGGGAGTAGCTCTTCTTGCAGAGCCACCTGGGATGCTGGACAGTGAACCGTACCATGTCTGACTTCTTAGCACAATCTTGCCTTGTCTCCTGTTTCTAGTGAACTTTGAACTCTTTTCTCCTCCCAACTTCCTTCATTTAAGCATGACTCTGCACTTCCTGTTTTCCAGATTATTGTGCTCTCTCCAGTGAACATATTACTTCTTTGCGTAACTATTGCTATCTTTATCTCCACTACCACTCATTACCGACCTTTGGTTTGTTCCTCGACTACGTTTCTGCTTGATTCCAACCTGCAGCCACTTTTTACTGATCTTTAGCTTGTTTATTGACTACGCTTCTGCTTGATCCCTAACTGTTAAATCTGCTACTGGACCCTGGCTTGCTCACCTCGCAGTGGGGTGATCCTGAGGACTGGTGCCTGGTACTAACATGCAAAACCCATCTCCGCCATCAGTTCTTCTGAATACTGTTTAGTGCTTGGACCCCGCACCTCGGATGAGCCAGTGTCATCCTCCAGGGTGACTTGCTTGCGCAATTATTCAGCTGGTCAGTCGATACCTCTTTACTGCTATGGCTGCTGGTCTCGGGGCCTGACCCCTGACCATGACCCTTGCTGGCACCTTTTACAGGAGTGGAGCCTGAGGCACCCTGCCTCTGAGCAGCCAAAGGGAAGTGTCCATGTCACCCAAGCAGAAAAATGGGCCCGGAAGAAGGATGCTTCTTCTCTGTAGTAGAAAATAGAAGACTTGGAACCAAGCACATCACAACACAATGAATTTAGGCAAATTAAAAGGGTTTTTAGGTAGTTATTATTTTGAGGGATTTTTTACAGGGGGGGGAGGGGGTCATATTGGCAGACATCAGATTTAACAATGATTCAAGTCTACTTTTTTATATTTAAACTAATACGTCCTTTACATGTCTTCCTTATCCTGCAGCTCTATAGTTG